>NC_087217.1:43897317-43962317 GCF_015104395.2 Macrobrachium nipponense | reverse complement strand
GAGAGAGAGAGAGAGAGAGAGAGAGAGAGAGAGAGAGACGTCCCTGTTACCTTCCTTTCCAGTAACCTTGCTCGGCTGATTAACAATTCCTGGAACTTGCCTCCAGGTAAAATAGAGATGCCTCGTAAAGGAAAGGGTACATTCAAGTTGCTATGAAAAATACATCGTTGATTTTTTTGTATATTGAGCTGTGTATATGCGTATTAGTATATTATATAAACATTTTTCTTCCAGTGTGTTGGTTTTGTGTCCCATTTCGTTGAAATTCTATAAAGTTTTAAGTTTGATTCCTAAAAATATATATACATTTGTTATTCATGAAGATATGGTACTTGGGCGCTTATTAAAAATGGTGGGCTGGTCCCGTAGAGTCTTTTTTACTTGCTTGCTCTCTCTCTCTCTCTCTCTCTCTCTCTCTCTCTCTCACTTGGCATACTGAAAAACACGTCTGATTAGATTTGGACCAGAAAATCAAATTTAAAATTTCCACTCTCTCTCTCTCTCTCTCTCTCTCTCTCTCTCTTGTGATGAAGATAGGAACGCTCTACAAAGAGACCTTAACAAAGTATATGATTGGGCAGAGGTAAATAGGATGGTATTTAACTGATAAATTTGAATCAATAAATTATGAAGACAGAGAAGGAAAGCTATATGCATATAGGGGACCTAATAATGAGACAATCACAAATAAGGAAGCAGTTAAAGACCTTGGTGTGATGATGAATAGGAACATGTTATGCAATGATCAAATAGCAATTCTGTTGGCAAAATGTAAAGCAAAAATGGGAATGTTGTTACGGCACTTCAAAACAAGGAAAGCTGAACACATGATTATGCTTTATAAAACATATGTTCGTAGTCCACTTGAATATTACAATATGATATGGTACCCACACTATCAAAAGGATATTGCACAAATAGAGAGTGTACAAAGGTCCTTTACAGCTAGAATAGAAGAAGTTAAGGACCTAGACTACTGGGAAAGACTACAATCCTTAAAATTATATACACTAGAAAGGAGAAGAGAACGCTACATGATAATTCAGGCATGGAAACAGATAGAAGGAATAACAGAAAATATCATGGAACTAAAAATATCAGAAAGAGCAAGCAGAGGTAGATTAATAGTGCCCAAAACTATACCAGGAAAAATAAGGAAAGCACACAGGACATTAATCCACTACGCACCAGCATCGATAATGCAGCGTCTATTCAATGCGTTGCCAGCTCATCTGAGGAATATATCAGGAGTGAGCGTAGATGTGTTTAAGAATAAGCTCGAAAAATATCTAAACTGCATCCCAGACCATCCAAGATTGGAAGATGCAAAATATACCGGAAGATGTACTAGCAACTCTCTGGTAGACATTAGAGGCGCCTCACACTGAGGGACCTGGGGCAACCCGAACGAACTGTAAGGTCTGTAAGGTAAGGTAAGGTCTCTCACAGGTACGCATTCACACACACATGGAACTCTCATATACTGAACATACGTAATAATATTATGATAAGATTTAGCCACTGAAATCATAATTGCTCAAAACATTTTCTCTCTCTCTCTCTCTCTCTCTCTCTCTCTCTCTCTCTCTCTGGGACGGAGCCAGTCAGATTTTTTTTATTTGGGGATATTTTATTCATTCTTTCAGAAGAGAGAGAGAGAGAGAGAGGAGAGAGAGAGAGAGAGAGAGAGAGAGAGAGAGAGATCTGTTTCTTACGAGAAAGGGTAAAGTGCGCAGTACCGAAATTACAAGTCCTTTATATAACAGGTAAAGTTCGGAATTACTCCACCATCTTGATGGATCTCGGGACGGGAGCGTAACATGTTGTGGCTATAGTGTTGGCCTGATCTGAAATTAAGATACAGAAGAAGTAGAAGAAGAAGGAGATAAAGTTAGACCTACCAAATAATAGCATTGTACCTTTTGGGTACCTATAGAAGTCGAGTAGTAGTATTGATAGGCCTATAATTATTGTTCTTGGTATATTGCAGCCTACAGTATACAGGCAGTTTGGTCGCTGTAGTAGAGTTGGATATTATTAATAGGCCTAATCATTCTTGGTACACTGAAGCCTACAGTTCAGGGTGTAAAAATGAAGACCTATGTCTGATCTACAGAGCTGTAGAAGTTGGCTATTATTGATAGGCCTAATGATTCTTGGTATACTGCAGCCTACAGTACAGGCTGCAAAAATGAAGACTTGTGTCTGATCTACAGAGCTGTAGAAGTTGGCTATTATCAATAGGCCTAATTATTCTTGGTACTGAAGACTACAGTACATGCTGTAGAAATGTAGACCTGTCTGATCTACATAGCTGTAGAAATTGGCTATTATTAATAGGCCTAATGATTCTTGGTATATTGATAGGACTAATGATTGTTGTTACTGAAGTCTACAGTACAGGCAGATTGGTAGCTACAGAAATGAACCCTTGTTTCTGATCTAAAGAGCTGCAGAACTTTGGTTTTACTGAAAGGCCTAATAATTCTTGGCAATGAACTACAGTAACAGACAAAGTAGTAGCTGCAGAAACGAAGTCTGTGTCTCTTCTGACCTACAGAAGAGATGAACATGTCCCGGGAACAGTTCGTGGATTATAATCTCCTCCTCCTCCTCCTCCCTGAACCGAACTCAGGGTCACAAGCCGTTATCTAACGTTACGAAACCGTCATAGGAAAGGCGAAGCAGCAGTGACGTCGTGTTCGTGCTCATGTTTCATAAAAGCCGTCGTGTTTTGAAAGTTTGATCTTGAGGTCGTATGATGGGGGCTTACTTTGGCTTGTTTACCTATACGAGTCACCTCCTCCTTGATGCTAGTACTACTAAACATGGCGGAATCGCCTTGGGACGCCGTGTCTAGTACTAGGTATTATACACAACCCTTTCTGCATTGCATGGTCGACGAATTATTATATTAATGAATTATAACCTTTGTGTGGCCGTCTACTTGACATTTACCAAACGGCGTAATATAACACCTCGGAGTAGGTAACGCGTAGACAAAAAGGGTGATGTTTGTCACAATTCTGAGTTGTCTCGAGGCATTACTATTCTTAAATTGTTTTTATTAAACTAGAAGCAATAGATTCCAGAAGGCGCTCTGTGTCACATTGTTGTCCTCTCACGCTCTCCAGACAGACGATTTTTACGGCACATCACGCCTATATCACATCATCATCACACGCTTAAAAAAAATTGTGGCTGGGAAGATGACGGATACAAACGTCCCTTAGAATTGCTGATTACCGGGCGTGGATGAGAACCGAAGAGAGTCATAAGAAGGTTCTTGGCCGGTGTCTTTTCGTTGCTAGGAATTCGGTTTAAGAGATTAATTAGCAAGTAATGAGTCTACATAAGAGGATATAAGGGAGTCCATTCCAGCCTTCCTTCTTCTTCGTCTCCTTCTTGAGGACTTCCTTCATATGCTTCCAACCCCGTCTATCTGTTTTATGGACAAGTCCCAATCACCCCCACTCTCCCCTTCCCCTCCTCCTCACCAAGAGTGGCTCATTCTTCCCCCTCCTCTCCTCCTCCTCCTCCTCCACCAAAGAGTGGCTCTTCTTCCTTCCCCCTCCTCTCCTCCTCCTCCTCCCTCTACCACCTCCTCCTCCTCCTCCTCCTAATTGCTTGAAGTATTGGACTTCCTTGATATGCTTCCAACTCCATCTGTCTGTTTTATGGACAAGTTCCAATCCCCCCTCTCCCCCCTTCCCCTCCTCCTAACCATGAGTGCCTCATTCTTCCCCTCTTCCTCCTCCTCCTCTCCTCCTCCTCCTCCTCCTCCTCCTCCTCCTCCTCATCTCTCTTCCCCCCCCATTTGCTTGAAGTATTGGACTTCCTTGATATGCTTCCAATCCCATCTATCTGTTATATGGACAAGTCCCAATATCCAACCCCCACTCCCTCTTCCCCCCCTCCTCACCATGAGTGCCTCATTCTTCGCCCTCTCTTCCTCCTCCTCCTCCTCCACCTCCCATTTGCTTGAAGTATTGAGTGGGGGTCTTTATATTCTCAAGTGTTGTTTTATAAGGGGTTCGAACCCAGTCACCCTTCAAGGACTTGCTCAGACATTGTTGTCTGACCTATTTTCTCTCTCTCTCTCTCTCTCTCTCTCTTCGTGGTTCCTCCTTCGTCAGTAGTACATGGCCTTGGCAGATGTAACATCAGATCATTTTTATCCTATTATTGGCTCTCTCTCTCTCTCTCTCTCTCTCTCTCTCTCTCTCTCTCTCTCTCAGCTTCCACTCGATCCTTACACTCTCTCTCTCTCTCTCTCTCTTCTCTCTCTCTCTCTCTCTCTGTGTGTGTGTGTGTGAAAGAGAAAGAGAGATTCTTTCTCTGACCCCCTCTCTTCCCCTTTGTTTCCAAGAGAGAGAGAGGCTTACATAGGCTTACATCTTGTTCGGGTTGCCCCAGGTCCCTCAGTGTGAGGCACCTCTAATGTCTACCAGAGAGTTGCTAGTACATCTTCCGGTATATTTTGCATCTTCCAATCTTGGATGGTCTGGGATGCAGTTTAGATATTTGTCGAGCTTATTCTTAAACACATCTACGCTCACTCCTGATATATTCCTCAGATGAGCTGGCAACGCATTGAATAGACGCTGCATTATCGATGCTGGTGCGTAGTGGATTAATGTCCTGTGTGCTTTCCTTATTTTTCCTGGTATAGTTTTGGGCACTATTAATCTACCTCTGCTTGCTCTTTCTGATATTTTTAGTTCCATGATATTTTCTGCTATTCCTTCTATCTGTTTCCATGCCTGAATTATCATGTAGCGTTCTCTTCTCCTTTCTAGACTATATAATTTTAAGAATTGTAGTCTTTCCCAGTAGTCTAGGTCCTTAACTTCTTCTATTCTAGCTGTAAAGGACCTTTGTACACTCTCTATTTGTGCAATATCCTTTTGATAGTGTGGGTACCATATCATATTGCATATTCAAGTGGACTACGAACATATGTTTTATAAAGCATAATCATGTGGTTTAGCTTTTCTTGTTTTGAAGTGCCGTAACAACATTCCCATTTTTGCTTTACATTTTGCCAACAGAGTTGCTATTTGATCATTGCATAACATGTTCCTATTCATCATCACACCAAGGTCTTTAACTGCTTTCTTATTTGTGATGGTCTCATTATTAGGTCCCTTATATGCATATAGCTTTCTTTCTCTGTCTCCATAATTTATTGATTCAAATTTATCAGAGTTAAATACCATCCTATTTACCTCTGCCCAATCATATACTTTGTTAAGGTCTCTTTGTAGAGCGTTCCTATCTTCATCACAAGTAATTTCTCTACTTATTCTTGTGTCATCTGCGAAACTACTCACTACCGAATCCTTCACATTATTGTCTATGTCTTCAATCATAATAACAAACAGTATTGCAGCTAACACCGTACCTTGAGAGAGAGAGAGAGAGAGTATAAGGATCGAGTGGAAGCTGAGAGAGAGAGAGAGAGAGAGAGAGAGAGAGAGAGAGAGAGAGAGAGAGAGAGGGAGAGAGAGAGACTCGTGGCCACTTCCGTGGACGAGAATTACCTTAATTATCCAGAACTGCGGAAGTACTATGTTAATGAGAACCATTCACTTCTCTCTCTCTCTCTCTCTCTCTCTCTCTCTCTCTTTGTTTGAAAGAAGTACAAAGTTGTTGAAAAATATTTAGACCAAAAAGTGTAGGATTTTGACCTCCCAGAAATTTAATGGCTCGATAATTCGGGATCCTAATTGCCGACTGGTTCGAGTCTTCACGAATTGATAGTATCCTTTGAGTATCAACTCCCCTGAGGATGTCGTATCCTTAAGGACTCGTTGATAAATTTATGGCAAAGGCATCACAGGACCCCATGGGTTCTCTTTGTTAGGAACCCTGATAAGGCATGGTAGGACTCAGTATCCTTCAATAATAATATGTATTACGAGAAAAATCTCCAGACATATTCCACTTCGTAAAGCAGACATTGCTAGGTAACAACAAACTGTTTAAGGTACATCTTTCTCTCCCTTCATCTGGAAGACATGAGCTAAGTTCCTTCCAAACCCTTCCCTCCCCCTTTATTATCCCCCACTCCCTCCCCCTCTCATTTCCCCCCTCCCAGTGTGTGTGTCTGCTCAACATGCCAACCCGCACCAAAAAACTAACAAATAGTTGTAGTCTTATAACTTTCCCTCCTTTCCGCTGGAACACATGAGCGAAGTTTCCCCCTCCCCTTCCCCCTTCTATCTTCCTTCCCCTCCCTCTTCTCCCTCCTCCCCTTCTCCTCCTCTCAGAGTGTCTAGACGATCAACATGCGTCTAGGTAAGCCAACCCGCACCAAAAGACTAACGAACGGTTTCAGTAATAATATATCATTGGCTCCCTTCCCCTGGAAGACGCCAGCTAAGTTTCACAAGTTCTTATCTCCCCCTTCCCCCCCTTTCCCGTCCCCTCACCCTTCTTCCTCCGAAGGTGCCGTGATTTTTTTATTTTGTCAGCGCTTCGCCTGGAACGAATTTCATGGCTTGTTTAGATTGAAATTGAGGGTATACAGGCAGGAGGAGAGGAAAAGGGCGATATATAGCTAGGTTCGCGTGGAAGCACTCTCTCTCTCTCTCTCTCTCTCTCTCTCTCTCTCTCTCACACACACACACACGCACGCACACACAGACAATAAAACATATATTTAATCTGGCTTGTATTTCTCGTATGTATTTAAATGTAATTTTCTCTGGTGAAAGACGCTCTCTCTCTCTCTCTCTCTCTCTCTCTCTCTCTCTCTCTCTCACACACACACACACACACACACACACACACACAAACGTATATTTAATGTCTTGTATTTCTTGTATGTATTTGAATGTAATTTTGTGTGGTAAACAGTCTATAGCCACAAGAGGAGATTGGTTGACGAGAGTTTGGAGAACCGGATAAAGTTTGCACAGGCTTTTAGTTAAAACGTTGGTGTTAGTAGATAAGCAAAGATGTTGAGAAAAGGTTGAAAATAATCTTTTTTATATTAATTTTGGAAGACTTTTAGGAATTGCAAAAAGATGTACATATATAGTAAGTCTTGAAATCAGCATATCGAGGCAAGCTACGATAGGCTTATGTCAGACATCCAATCACTAGGCCTATAATGTTACCTATCTTTATAGGTAGCTGGTTAACGGTAATTCCTCCCGCCACCCCCTCCCTCTCTCTCTCTCTCTCTCTCTCTCTCTCTCTCTCTCTCTCTCTCTCTCTCTCTCTCTCCCCGCATTTTCTACAGAGTCGTTTCAAGTGCTACTTGTGGCACGACACGGTAGTCTCCTTGAAGGACTGATTTTCCATTCAATGTGTAATTTTGCCCTCTTTCTTATCCTTTATTCGTTCTCTTACTTTCTCCCGTTGCTATTTTGGTACTTTCTCTTATTCATTCGCTTCGCCTCTGCTTTCTTCTACTTTCTATTTTATCGCTATAGTTTGTTTTCATGGCGTCGTTTGCGAATTATAGTTTTTTTTTATAGTTTCTGGTTTAGTTAACTACTCCGTTTTCTTTTATCTCCTCGTATAATTTTCCATTAGTTTAAATCTCTTTCTCTCCTTTATCTCTTGCATTCTCCGTTTCTCTTTGAATTCCTTCTCTCGCTCCCTTTCTCATCTCTCCCTCAAATCTCCAACACGCCTCCTCCTCCTCCAATACCTCTCTTCTCCTCCACTTCACTTGTTTCTCTTTTATTGTTTCTCCTATACATCGTCGTCGAGTATACTTCACGTTTCTCTCTCTCTCTCTCCCTCTCGCACCTCCTTTCTTCCTCACGTCTCCAGCAGTTCCAACCCCCTCCCTCCGCTCCATTCTTCCTCCATCTACCTCCCTCCTTCCCCCTCCCCATCCCCTCCCCTCCCCTCCTTCCTTCCTTTCCTTTCTTCCACCTGGTTTCATTTTTGGCTCCCCAGACACGTCTCCCTTCCTCCTCCTTTATGTAATCGGTTCGTGTTCTGTGCCTGACATGTTCCGTGGAAAGTTCCCTCATCCATTCCCCCCCCTCCCTCCTCTACCAGGGTCTCCTTTTGGCACTGGGAGCTGGGAAGGGTCCTAAACCCGCCTTCACTCAGAGTTTTTTTTTTTTTTTTCAAGGGTTCAAATCAGGTCGACCTTTTGACGATTAGTTTCAATGTAGTTTATATATATATATATATATATATATATATATATATATATATATATATATATATATATATATATATATATATATATATAAATCGACCGTGAGGAGATGTTAGTCTCTTTTTGGCAGAGAGAGAGAGAGAGAGAGAGAGAGAGAGAGAGAGAGAGAGAGAGGAGAGAGGAGAGAAACAAGGAAAGAGAGAGAGAAAGAGAGAGAGAGAGAAGCAAGGAGAGAGAGATGAGAGCGAAGCAGGGGGCGGAAAGAGAGAGGGAAGAGAGAGAGAGAGAGAAGAGAGAGAGAGAGAGAGAGAGTAGAGCGAGAGAAGGGGTGAAAGAGAGAGTGAGAGAGAAACAAGGAGAGAGAAAGAGGAAAAGGGAGAGGGAGAGAGAGGAAAAAACTCCCTATCTTGTCACTATAAAATCACTAAAATTGCTCTGTAAAGGGGAAAAAATATACAATTCAACGAGAAATGCATTGGTAACATTCGAGTGTTTACGTATCACATAAGTAGGCCTAGTAAGAAGAGCGTATCTATTCGAATAGATAGACCTAGTACAAAGAAGAGTGTATGTATGTATACGCATTAATATTCATAGTGCGTAAAACAGTAAATACCCACATAAATGGGCCTATTAGAACTACTAGACGAGATTATATATGCACGAGCTCTTGTGTAATCTTCTTCTCGCCAGCGGACCCAACTACGCGAGAAGAGGAGGCATCCCAATAAATGTTACATCGAACGCGTTTGCTTTTCCTGCAACGTTCGTTCGTGATTCGCTGGCTGAGCGGAGAGAGAGAGAGAGAGAGAGAGAGAGAGAGAGAGAGAGAGAGAATGTGTCTGTAGGTCAAGTGGCCCCTCTCCAATTGACGATTCCCCGGGAAACGTTTGACGTCAGTACTGTCGAATTTAGAAGTGGGCAGGGGAGTGCTTTGGGGAAAACGACGCTCTCCACCTTTCATTTGTTTGCGTTATATAAATCTCTCTCTCTCTCTCTCTCTCTCTCTCTTCTCTCTCTCTCTCCGGGGAAGCGTTACGTAAGAGCGGATGGAAGTATGCATGAACCAATCATTTATCAGTTATCCGGTTCAAAAGAGTCCTAGACCGATGCACCGAGCGGATATTGTCTCAGCCGTAATTCGCCGGGCATATGAATCGCCAATTCTCCGAATCCATTGACGATTCCTAAAAAAGGAATAATAATCATTCGAATAGGAGATGCTAATTGTCGGTAGGGACTTTGGAAATTGGGCATTGGTTGGCAATTTAACGGCTGTAACTTTCGATGGAGCCGGTGCAGTGGCATCAGAGAGCAACCTCTCTTTGTTTCGTCGATCACTTTTCACACAGAGTTCCCCCCAAGAGTTTTAATTGGTATTACGTAGGAAAAGAGACGATTTGCTTAGAGGGAGAGCTTTTAAGGGATCCCTTACGTAAAAGGAACTCCACTTTTATCGCTACCACGAACGTAGCAATTGGCTCCTTTGGCTTTTAAGTCTAATGGAGACTCATATATCGAGCAGTAGTACTAGTATATAAAAGATGTTCTTTGAAATGGGTTTTGTTTTCTTTGTTTAGTCATTTAAAAATTAGTCTAAAAACAGAAGCAGTATTGAGGCTCTATATACATTTCGTTTAAGTAATATTGGACCGTTTTTGTGGTTGAACTACAAAACTGCTCCCTGTGAGTTCAGTTAATTTGAGTAAATCTAGTCTCATAGACACGGGGATGGTATCTTCAATTACATGTTGACTGCAAATGCTTTCATTTTCGTTTTTATTTGCATTTTTGTTTCAAAAATCATTTTTTGCAGTTTCCTTAACTCTAACTTAGCATAAGACTCTCTGATGTAACGAAGTGCGCTTTATCAATAGGAAATCAACTAGTCTCATAGACACGTGGACTGTGTCTTCAATTACATGTTGACTGAATATTTTTCCATTCTTGTTTTTATTTGTATTTTTGCTTCAAAAATCATATTTTGCAGTTTCCTTAATTCTAACTTAGAATAAGACTAGTCGGATGTAACGAAGTGCGGCTTCATCAGTCCGCAGACTACAGATTTCTTTGTCTCTGCCATTTCTTCAACCAGTTATCGACGGAAATATGTTCCAGTTTTATTCTCATTTGCATTCATTTGTTAAAAATTTATTTATTTGCATGTTCCCTTCTTCACAATCAGTCTAGGTCTATACGCCTGAAGCAGTACTACAGTTTAGCAGACTTAGTAATCCGCAGACGGCAGCAGAATTCTTTGTTTACACGTGAATTCTTCCTCTTTCTCTTTGCAGCGAATACAAGGAACCAGGATGTTGCAATACCAAATACAGTCAGCAGTTGATGCACCTTTTACCCTTCAGACCAAAGCGCAAGTGAGTATTGACGTAATGCCTATCGTTTCCCTGTGATGTTCGCTTGTGTGTATGTTATTATAAGGACGTAAATAACGTCCTTATAATAACAGGCAGTCAAACGGAGATTGTAATACATTACTGCCCCGTAACTTTCAAAATACCAAACTGAAAGCAAAGTTAGGAGCTTTAATACAATATCCTATATTTGCATTCTTCCTTCTGTCAAGAGTTTTTGACGTTTCTTTATGAGATTTCCGAATTGGAAGTTAGTTGTGTGTTATGAAAGCGTCTCTCGTTTTGTTGCCTGGTTTTATGGCTATACATACGGTTCTGACATCCAAACACCTCCATAGAGTCCATCTCCAACACTTTGCTCACCGCTTCTAACATTCCCTCTCCATCTCTCCATCCTTCTCCAACACTGTTTCCTCATCGTCTCCAACATTCCTTCTCCATCTCTTCATCCTTCTCCAACATTTTACTCATTTTCTCCTCCACCTTCTCAACAATCTCTAACTAACAATCCTCCTCTTCTGAAATCTCCATCATCTCCAACACTTAGTCCATCGTCTCCCACATTCCTTCTTCTCCATACCCATTTGTTCTCCAACGCTTGATGAGTAAACTGTTGGAGAAGGCTGAAGAGATGGAGGACAAAATTCGTTGAAACTGCCATTATTTTCAACGAAACATGCATGTTATTATTATTATTATTATTATTATTATTATTATTATTATTATTATTATTATTATTATTATTCCCAACAGAGACAAAAGACTACTTCCAGGTAGCAGCGCTGGACTATTCAGTTACTTCACCGTCCACTGGCTGACCAGACTTATGGTCAAGGCCTTCAAGAGTGGACTCCAGCCTTCAGACTTGTGGACGATACAGGTGGGTCTGCCCTCTTCTTGTTATTTTTTATCCTTTTTAATGCGCGCACGCATTCACGTAAAGTTGCACAAAGATGCGCAGGCAAATGAATGCGAACATAAGTATGTCTGTCGGTTCCGTTTTGCAATATTTATAATTTGTACGCACTAGATAATACGTGTAACTGAATTACGAAACTAAGGCAGATTCCACGAAGGAAAGAGAACGGGTGGAGTCCTGCCAGGCCTTTCGACATCTGGTCCTGTGCTACTAAGTAAAGGACAAAAAGTCGAAAAGCCCTGCAGAGTTAAAGGACAAAATGTCGAAAGATTTTGGAGAGTTAAAGGACAAAAAGTCGAAACGCCTTGGAGAGTTAAAGGACAAAAAGTCGAAAGGGCTTGGAGAGCTAAAGGGCAAAAAGTCGAAAGGCCTTGCAGAACTTCCCTTCATTTCTGTTTCCTTCGTGGATTTTGTCTTTATCTTTATTTACTGTTTGATATATTTATGTATGATAATATATATTATATATATATATATATATATATATATATATATATATATATACACATATATGTGTATATATATATATATATATATATATATATATATAAATATATAAAGACCTATAGACTGCTGAACTTTAAGGAACAAAAACCTGCCTTGTAAATATGGATTGGCTGCCTGTCTGCTGTCAGACTTCCAAAGTGGAGATTCCTTCCCATGATGTTTTCATCACCCCTGGCCTTGTGCCATCTAGGGCAGACACATTTTTCCTTCCGGGGGGATGGGGGGGGGGGGGGGGGGCGGGGGAAGGGGGGAGATTCGTCAAGCCCCAGTGACGTCAGTAGCAGTTGTTTGGGGAGGGTAGTTAGGGGTAGTTCCCTTGGGAGTAGGGAGAGGAGGAGGAGGAGGAAGGGAAGAAGGTGTTCTCAAGGGAGTGACTGGGGAAGGGGGGGAGTAGGGGAAGAAGGATTATATGAGAACCCGACAGGAATTGGAAGGAGTGATTCCAGATTTCCAGACTTGGAGTGGTCCTTTTTGTGTCCGGGCAATTTGATCGTCTTCGGTCTCCTCCGGGAAGCTTCCAGGAACTCTCTACTGAAAGAGTGACGGGGAGGGGGTAGGGGAAGGGTGGGGGAAGGGAGCCATTTGAGTAACAGTGTTAGCAGACAGACAGACAAGACAGACTGACGTCTCCCACCCGACTGCCAGAGAAGAAAAAGAGGTACTGAATAAACAAACAAACAAACAATGTCCAGATGGAAAACTCTATTCGCCCCCCCCCACCCCCCCCCCCCTGACCCCCCCGTCTGTCTTCACATACCTACTACTATTTTCATTTGTGACCCCTTATTTTTATATTCTGTAGATCATCTTCCCGCTCCGCCCTCATATATAATTCGTGTACCCCACCCCCTACCCCCACCCCGCCCCCACCCTAACCCCCCGTCGGCGTAACATTCTTCGAAGTTTCCTCGAAGTCAAATCAAGTCTGCGACGCAAAGATTTTTTTTTATTTCTTCTGCGACGCAAACTTTTTTTTTTTCGTCTTATGACTTTTTTATAGAAGTCAAAAAATGATTATCATTTCTCGCCGGAGTGTCACAAGGAGGTAATAAATGTGGGCACGAAGTCCCCCTCGCGTCTGCCGCATCCGTTTAGAGAAGAAAAAGAAGTAGAAGAAGATCTCTTAGAACAATGGAAGGACGACATGCGCAAGTTCTCAGCCGTAGTTCACCCACAAAAATAAGAACAAGAAGAGGATGATGTCTTATAACAATGGAAGGACGACATGCGCAAGATCTCAGCCGTTGTTCACCCATAAGAACAAGAACAAGATGATGTCTTAGAACAATAGAAGGACGACATGCGCAAGATCTCAGCCGTAGTTCACCCACAAGAACAACTAGGAGGTTTCCGCCGAGAGGAAAAAAAAAAGGAAAAAAGATTTTTATTAGACAGTCTACGAAGTTAGGGGACATTTCCTGTTGTCACTTCTGTTTTTCTTCTTCTTCTTCTTCAACGTCAGAGACGAAAGCTCAAGTTTGAGAACAACAACGTTCCCTGGAGAGGAGGGTGAAGTGATGTTTCTCTCGGAGGCTTTTGAAGCATTTGCGAACTGACGTTTTATATACTTATTTTCTTTTTTAAAGTCTTGTCTGTCCTAAGATTCAGGCGTTTTTTGTCGCGCATATTTTTAGAAATAAGTTTACGGGTTTATTTAATGAAAGAATGAAGTACTAAAAACAAGTTGGATATGAATCATTTGCGAACAGACTTTTTTATTTTTTTATTTTTTTTAAGCCTCGTCTGTCCTAAGATTCAGTCGTGATTTTTGTCGTGCGTAATTTTTTTTTATAAATATATGGGTATATTTAATGAAAGAAGGAAGTACTAAAAACAAGTTAGATATATATAATTTCCGAACTGACTTTTTTTTTTAAGTCTCGTCGTCTGTCCAAAGATTCAGGCGTGTTTTTTGTCGCGCGTATTTTTAAAAATAAGTTTACGGGTTTATTCAATGAAAGAAGGAAGTACTAAAAACAAGTTAGATAAGTAAATAACCCATAGAAAAATAAGGAAGTTAGATAACTAAATGACCCATAGAAAAATATTGAAGTTATATAACTAAACAATCCATAGAAAAATAAGGAAGTTAGATAACTAAATAACCCATAGAAAAATAAGGAAGTTAGATAATTAAATAACCCATTGAAGAATAAGGAAGTTGGATAACTAAATAATCCATAGAAAAATAAGGAAGTTGGATAACTAAATAATCCATAGAAAATTAAGGAAGTTAGATAACTAAATAACCCACAGAAAAATAAGGAATCATCAAAAAATGCAAAATAAAGATAGAAACTATTTTCTAAGACATTAAATCTGGTTCGTGGCTGGCTGCTCTTAAAAAAAGGTCAGTTTCCCCGTCGAGTGCATAATCCTGCTCTGTGTGGAAACGATGAGTTTGGTCTTATTCAATTTACATACAGAACAGATTATTTGAATTGCAAAATTTGTCTCCCCTTTTTTTTGAAGTGTTGCGGGAGCTTAGATCGTATAATATAGTATAGGTAAAATTAGCATTATTGGTAAAGTAAATCCACAGTATAGTGTACCTGTTTGATTTTGTTATTTAGTAATATATACAGCAGAAAGCGAGATTAAACACTCTACGGACCTTACAACCCGAATTTCATTTAAGTGTCTGTAATCAAATTCAGAAATCTCTTCCAGCACTATCAGTATTGGTATGAAGAGTATACCATTTCCCACCTTATACCACCCCAAAGGCCGTCCCAAAGGTAATGGATTTGTGCTGGCATAAGGCTGTTATAACCTAAAAACCAACCGCTAAGGCCAATGAATCATATTTCCCAGCTTACGTGAAATGGGCGAAGTGGTTTTCTGATCATGTTGTCATTTGCAATTCTGTTGCAATCTTTCCTCCCCCCCTCCCATCTCCCCCTCCCCCAGTGGGAGATAAGGGGGTGATGATTGAGTTTCCCATTAAAGGCGCAATTTTTCGTTGAAGAACAGTATTGGTTTTTCCCTTGTTTAAAGCCTTCTCGCTGGAATCAGCATGCAGCCTGATATTCGAGAGACTTAGGGTACGTCCTCTCTCTCTCTCTCTCTCCTCTCTCTCTCTCTCTCTCTCTCTCTCTCTCTGTAGTCTTCCGTGTATGCCTAAGAATACTGTATTCAGGAAAACTTCCATATCTGCTTCGATAAACTTATTCTCTGAGGGCTGAGAGAGAGAGAGAGAGAGAGAGAGAGAGAGAGAGAAAAGGCAATAAAGGAAGAGATAAAGTATAGTCTGAGACAAGGATTTGTTAACACAAGTGTTTGTAGAGAGAGAGAGAGAGAGAGAGAGAGAGAGAGAGAGAGAGAGATAGAGAGAGAGAGAGATAAGGCAGTAAGGAAAGAGGGAAAATGATGTTTGAGACAAGACTTGTAAGAGAGAGAGAGAGAGAGAGAGAGAGAGAGAGAGAGAGAGAGAATCCCACAGTCGCACTAGGGAGTAATGGTCAGAGAGGTTGGACAGCAAGGCCAAAGAAAGGCATCAGGAATGAAGGTGAAGTAAAATGCAAAAAGTGGGTATACCTAGGCCTAGGACTAAGCAGAATAACATTGGCAAAGACCCTTTAGTAATGAATCTTACACCACGAAAGGTTCACCCCACGACCTTTTCCACAATAAAAACGAGTCTCAAAAAGCAACACGCCCTTTGAGAACCGTCTTCTCAACCCCGCACTAACCTTCTTTTGTTTTGTTTTATTCACGAACAGGCAGATGACGGGGCCGAAAAGAACGCCGATCGCCTACTACGCCTTTGGGAGGATGAAGTCAGCACTTCGAGGAAGGCCAACCAGAGGCCGCAGCTCTGGCGCGCCGTTTGGAGAGGGGTCAGGACCAGGGTCGTCGTCTGCATGGTCATCTCTGTCTTCCAAAATGTCCTTCAGTTCTTGGGCCCAGTGAGTACTGGAGTCTCGGGACGGATGCCCCTGGAGAGAGCGCTGTTCTCTCGTCTGAAATTGAATTTGGCCCTGGGTAGTTTTATTTCAGGAGTCTTAGATACTTGTAACCATATTTGAGCTGGTGATATCTTTCATTGTGTTCTTCAGGGCATATGAGGTTATATAAAGGTTACTTACGAACGTACATAATGTTACTTTGCATGTAAATACACCTAGGCAGGATTATTTGAGCGCAAAGTCGATTTGTATTGTATTGACGTTTCTATGCTTTGTACATCCGCCCAAGTTACCTACAATCCCTCCTCTTCTTCTTCTTTCAGTCGGTGTTATTAAAGTTGGTTCTAGACTACATAAACTCGCCCACAATAGATTTCCAGTACGCTGCCATTATAACCGTCTCCATTCTAATCGTGAACATGCTGAGGGGCGCCTGTTTCAACGCCATGTTCGTTGTTGGGACTCACACAGGTAAGTTAGTTTTGTGACTTCGTATAGATTTTAGTTTATACCTCAGTCCTTTCTCATTTTAAGGTTAAGCGCTCCCATGCAGCCAAGAGAATTAAGATATTTTTCATTAAGATTTTGTTTAATCTGTTGATCTAGAGAGCCTCTAACAAGGATATCCGTTAGCACAGTGTTCTGATATGAATTGGGAATCAACCCTTTCTCATTTTAGGGTAAAACGCTACTGTGCAGCCAAGACAATTAAGATATTTTTATATATTTATATATTCATAACTTTTTTGCAAATGCTAGATAGGATAACTACCATTAAGTTGTTGACATGTACTTAACCTGTTTGGGATTGGATTTTGATAAGTTGTCAGTGTGAGTGTATGACATTTTATTTTTTCATAAAAGCTGGATAGGATAAATGCCACTAAGTTGTTTTCATGTACTCCATTAAGATTTGTTTAATCTGTTTTTATATTTTTATAACTTTTTTTTGCAAATGCTGGATAGGATAACTACCATTAGGTTGTTGATATGTAATTAACGTGTTTGGGATTTGTTTGTGATAAGTTTTCATTGTGACTTTATGACTTTTTTCACAAAAGCTGGATAGGATAAATACCACTAAATTGTTTTTATGTACTCAACCTGTTGTGAAGTGCGAGCAACAAGTTTGTGGCATGTTTTACTGCATGTGGAGTTACCCGAGTTAAACTAGGATCAATCTTGAGTGAAACTTCTAGGTCTAACACCCCCCCCCCCCCTTTTTTTTTGACACCCCACAGCCACAAGGGTCACCGGTGCCATCCAGGCTTTGATGTACAAGAAGATTCTAAAGTTGAAAACGGGCGGTGAGAGACTTTCAGCCCAAATCATCAACTTCTGCAACAATGACATGGAGAGGCTCTTCGAAGCTTGCATATCCTGCGTGTTCCTAACAGGTGAGAGGTCATCTTTCTCTCCTCGCCTCAGATCGGACTCTAAAACCTGTGCATAACTCTAAGGTTCTGCTTCTGTTTCCCAATGAATACAAACTGGTTTCTGTTTTTAGTCTAGGGCAGGGGTGTCAAACTCATGGCCCGTGGGCCAAATGTGGCCCGCAGGATGGTCTTAAGTGGCCCGCGAGGTGCCAACAGATTTTTCAAGTCGAGCTACTACAACTGTTACAACTGAGGAAAATTTCACTAAAGTTACTAAACTGTTAAAACGAGACGTAATAAGTTTTACCTTTCATTCGTATGACAATAATTTATTAATTTATTTCATATTATAATTGCTGGCAATAAGGCTCTTTTATTGCAAACCTTAATAAATGAGTCATAAGGAATAAGGAATAAGTAATTACCAAATCTTTGATGGCCCTCGAGACCATAACCAAGAGCATAATTATCCCTCGAAAGGATTTGAGTTTGACACCCCTGGTCTAGGGTAATGTTGCATATTTTTTCTATACAGTATAGCAAATTGGATCTTGACTCCTGCATGGCAAACTGATTTGGAGAAAATGAGACTTTTAACTTCCTTCCATGAGATACTGCAATGCTTTTTATCGTATGGGGACAAGATTAGATTTGGGGCGTCCCTAATGAAGGACACAGGAAGACTAATACCTAGATATAGGTTTGCCTGAAGATTGCCAGGTCCAGTACCATTGCTTGTTCCCAGCTCAGTGTTGTAGTGACGACAATGAATGCTGGAATACAAAGTTGTCACTTGTTATCCATTATTTATTTATTTATTTATCTATTTATTTAACTATTTATTTATTTATTTATTTATTTATTATTCATTTATTTATTTCTAGTTATTGATTTATTTGTATTAGTTATTTATTTATTTATTTATTTTTTATTGATTTATGTATTATTTATTGATTTATTTATTTATTTATTTATTTATTTATTTATTGCGTGTTTACAACTGTTACTCTGTATTACTCTTTTCAGGTCCAGTATCATTGCTTGTTCTCAGCTCAGTGTTGTAATGACAGTAAATGCTGGAATACAAAGTTGTCACTTGTCACATACTTATTTATTTATTTATTTATTTATTTATTTATTTATTTATTTATTTATTTATTTATTTATTTATTTATTTATTTATTTATTGTTTACGTATTTACAACTGCTACCCAGTATTACTCTAAGTCTCAAGTGCTTACCTTTTTGTTACTTATGCTTCTTTTGCACATTTTTCCAGCCATGCCCATCATTTTTACGTTAAGCGTGATCTACTCGGTCTACATACTGGGCCCCTGGTCGTTGCTTGGACAGGCTGTGTTCGTTTGCTTTTATCCAATTATGGTAAGTAGGAGTGAGTTGTTTGTTAATTCGTAGATATTTGTTACTTTGAAGTGACACAAGACCTGTGCTTGTGTGTGACCTGATTTCCTTTCAAATCACTGATAATATTTCCATACCTAGATAAACTTTGAAAAACACCAGCAGTGTCTTAATCTTCTCTGGAAATCTGCAGGTAATTATGAGTTTTGTAACATTGGAGTCTAAGTTGATTAATGTTGATTATTAGCTCACAAGAAATTCAAGAATGTCCTGCAGACAAAACATTATTTGATCGCCTCTTTACGAAACGTTAAATCTACTCCCCTTATGGGGTAGCACCGTCAGTGGGCCTCGCGTTGTGCACTGTAGACGTTGCTAAAGGTAGCTTGCACCTTCCCTTTGGCCCCTAGCCACTTTGTACCCTTTTACTCAACCTCCACCTCCACTCTCACTTTATTTCCTCCTTACTGTCCGACCACTCATACTTCTTTTCTCTGTTGAATGATGAGTGGCAGAAAGTACGCCAGGGATTTGCTTTGTCACCAAATTTTCATACTGGATGATAAGTCACTTTAGTGCTTCGTTTTCGACGATTGTTCTTTTGATTTTCGTCCTTTTCCCCCACAGGGCCTCATCGCCAAAGCACAAAGCAAAGTGAGGGTTCAGACGGTCAAAGTGACGGACAAGAGGGTGACCCTCATGAACGAGATTCTGAACAGCATCCGATTGATCAAGATGTACTCCTGGGAAGAGTCGTTCGCAGAGAAGATTGCAGGTTTGCCCCTTGAATTTGACTCTCTTTCTCTCGCTGATGAGCAGCACCGCAGCTTAAGGGACATAGGGACATATGTATTCATCAACTACATTATTATGATTAGTTTTTGCTACGGCACCAATGATAAGTAACACCTCAAATTAACAAACTTGGTCTGTACTAATCAACTACGTGATGAATTTTACTTTCTCAATGATAAGTAACGCTCATATGACGAAACTTCATCTGTACTTATCAGCTACATTGTTATGATTAGTTTTTGCTATGGCACCATTCCAGATATGATGAATTTTGCTTTCTCAATGATCAGTAACACCCCAAATTACCTACCAAACTTCGTCTGTACTTATCAGCTACATTGTTATGATTATTTTTTCTGTGGCACCATTTTATATGTGAACTTTTATACAATCTTAAACTGCCAAGTGTAAAGTACAGCTTGGCTTAGGTTGGAAACTGTTTGGTCTTGCTGTGCAAGATATCTAAAGTGCAGTATAGGGTCTTAGTTATATAAGAGACTTTGGTACTTGCCAGAAAGGCAGATCCCTAAAGTGTCTATAGAGTAGAGATGCTACTTCTACAAACACACCATACATACGTATATTCATATATACATATACGTACATACACATATCACAAACTTTAAGTCATTATAGTATAAGCCAACCCCACAGGAAAATGATATCCCTAAATTCAGTAGCAACCACTTCCATGCTTATTCATCCATCTTCATGACACAACATATGCCCGTGATAACTTGTGTAATATATGTGAGTGTATATAAAGTTATTCATTACCTTTATTTTTTCTTTTTTTCAATAAGTGAAAACTCTTTCTCATGTATTTCCTATTACCTCCTCTTACTTCTTCCTAATGAACACCATAATATTCTTTGGAAACTTGAATTTCAAGTCAGTGGGCCCTTTTGTGGGCTTGTTCCATGTGAATAGGTTTCTTCTTCTTCTGAATAATAATAATAATAATAATAATAATAATAATAATAATAATAATAATAATAATAATAATAATAATAATAATAATAATAATTGATGTCGCTATACCATGGAACACCAGAGTTGGAGAGAAAGAGAGAGAAAAAATGGATAAGTATCAAGATCTGAAAATAGAAATAAGAAGGATATGGGATATGCCAGTGGAAATCGTACCCATAATCATAGGAACACTAGGCACGATCCCAAGATCCTTGAAAAGGAATCTAGAAAAACTAGAGGCTGAAGTAGCTCCAGGACTCATGCAGAAGAGTGTGATCCTAGAAACGGCGCACATAGTAAGAAAAGTGATGGACTCCTAAGGAGGCAGGATGCAACCCGGAACCCCACACTATAAATACCACCCAGTCGAATTGGAGGACTGTGACAAACCAAAAAAAAAAAATAAATAATAATAATAATAATAACTCCTAAGGAGGCAAGGTGCAACCCGGAACCTTATACTATAAGTACCACTCAGAGCAATTGGAGGACTCTGATACACCAAGAAAAAAAAATGATGATAATAATAATTGCATTCTCCTTTCTCCCCAGGACTCAGGAAAGAGGAATTGAAGAAACACCGCGTTGGAGCCTTGCTACAAGCTGTCAGCTCGACTGTTGTGCCAAGTATTAGCATCTTAGCGACGATTGTCACTTTTCTTGGGTATACGCTGACTGGTAGGTCTTTTCTAACTTTTAGTTTGAAAGGTTTTTTTTTTCTTTATTGGCTCGCCTTAAATATAAAAAGATTAATTTGATTTTCATTTGCAAATGCTATAGTATCTTGACACATTTGACTTGGCCATTCTTGGAACGATACCTTGTCACATTGGACTTGGCCATTCCTGGAACGGTACCTTGTCACATTTGACTTGGCCATTCCTGGAACGATACCTCGTCACATTGGACTTGGCCATTCCTGGAATGATACCTCGTCACATTTTAATTGACGATTCTTGGACTGATATCTTGTCACATTTTAATTGACAATTCTTAGACTGATACCTTGTCACGTATGACCAGGCCATTCCTGGAATGATACCTTGTCACATTTTAATTGACAATTCTTGGACTGACATCTTGTCACATATGACCTGGCCATTCCTGGACTGATATCTTGTCACAATTGACTTTGCCATTCCTGGACTAATAATGTATATTTTCTCCAACGCAGGTAATACACTGACTTCCTCTGAAGCTTTCACCATCTTCTCAGTATTCAATGCTATGCAGTTCTCAGTAGGAACTCTGCCATTTACTGTGAGATCAGTTGCCGAGGCGAAAGTCTCGCTGACTAGAATCCAGGTATGTTTTTTTCTTGTCGGTTTTGTGTTGTATTAATAAAGCTTAGTTTTTATCCATTTTCATTCCATCCATCTCAAAGCAGAGATCGTATGTGGTAGAACCAATTTGTCGTTGAATTTGTAATGCTTCGGAGGAGGTCGAAATACCTAACTTTTATCAGCTTCTTTTCGTGGAATTATTTGTTGTTCAGCCATGAAATGATAGAAGCTTGCCTGTTTGAGCTAATTAAATTAGCTCAGAGGTCTTGCTGTACCAAAGCCTAATAATAATAATAAATATACTGTTATCATACTGAAGTCCTTAAATTGAATTTGTACCTGGTCATGGATATCACGCAGTATTTTATGTTCTTATGTCAAGCAATTTGCCTTGTATTTTACTAGTTTATTTATATCTCAATCTTTTTAGTCTTTAATTTTTAATTTATCTTTTATTCTTTAATAACTGATTTCTTTCTGTATTTCCTGTTGTTATCTCCTATAACGTCTTTCAAATGAACACCATATTCTTTTGGAAGCTTGATTTTAAGTCAGTGGCCCCTGTAGGGGTTTAACTTCGTAATAATAATAATAATAATAATAATAATAATAATAATAATAATAATAATAATAATAATAATAATAATAATAATAATCATTCTTAGTAAGCATGATTCGTCCACATTAGCTCCGGACCTGAGAGACGATGCCACAGAAGACGACAGGGAGGATGAAGTATCAAACAACGACACACGAAGAAACACCGACGAAGTAACAGAGAGGACGGAATGGGTAGAAAAGATTAGACAATGGATGGAGCCAGATACAGAGAGAACAAAGATCCCCACCATGAAAGCTTACAACACCAAGAAATTAAGGGAGAAAACAAGTGAGGTCAATGAAATAATGGGCCTAATACACACCACCAGTATCACAGAAACAAATAACTTGACATATGCAGGAGCAAGATTAGTAGCAGAACTGATGGGGATTCGAACACCAACACCACCGTCACAACCAACCCAACCAAAACCAAAACAGCAACCTCCTTGGAAAAGGCGCCTGGAAAAGCAAATCATGGTGATGAGATCTGACTTGAGTAAACTGAAAGAGATGGCAGAAAAAAGGCTAAGAAGCAAGAAAACAAAGGAGGAACTCAACGAGAAATACAAAGTACAAGACAGGGGACTAAACAACACAATAGAAGATGTAAAACAGAGGCTTAAGGCCAAAGCACACAAGATCCAACGGTACATGAACAGGAATAAGGGATACCAACAGAACAAACTATTCGGAACCAACCAGAAAAGACTATACAGCCAACTAAGAGGGGAAGACAACCACCCAGAAATTCCTGAAGCCGAACCAAGTAAGAGACTCTGGGAAAACATATGGAGCAATCCGGTATCACACAACAAACATGCAACATGGCTCCAGGAAGTCAAGGAAGAAGAAACAGGGAGAATAAAACAAAGATTCACAGAGATCACGACAGACACAGTCAGACACCAACTAAAGAAAATGCCAAACTGGAAAACCCCAGGTCCCGATGAAGTCCATGGATACTGGCTCAAAAACTTCAAGGCCCTACACCCACGAATAGCAGAACAACTCCAGCATTGTATCTCAAATCACCAAGCACCCAAATGGATGACCACAGGAAGAACATCCTTAGTACAAAAAGACAAGAGTAAGGGAAATATAGCCAGTAAACTACAGGCCTATCACCTGCCTACCAACAATGTGGAAGTTACTAGCAGGTATCATCAGTGAAAGGCTATACAACTACTAGAGGAGACAAACACCATCCCCTACCAACAGAAAGGCTGCAGAAGGAAGTGTAGGGGCACAAAAGACCAGCTCCTGATAGACAAAATGGTAATGAAGAACAGTAGGAGAAGGAAAACCAACCTAAGCATGGCATGGATAGACTATAAGAAAGCCTTCGACATGATACCACACACATGGCTAATAGAATGCCTGAAAATATATGGGGCAGAGGAAAATACCATCAGCTTCCTCAAAAATACAATGCGCAACTGGAATACAATACTTACAAGCTCTGGAATAAGACTAGCAGAGGTTAATATCAGGAGAGGGATCTTCCAGGGCGACTCACTGTCCCCACTACTCTTCGTAGTAGCCATGATTCCCATGACAAAAGTACTACAGAAGATGGATGCTGGGTACCAACTCAAGAAAAGAGGCAACAAAATCAACCATCTGATGTTCATGGACGACATCAAGCTGTATGGTAAGAGCATCAAGGAAATAGATACCCTAATCCAGACTGTAAGGATTGTATCTGGGGACATCAGAATGGAGTTTGGAATAGAAAAATGCGCCTTAGTCAACATACAAAAAGGCAAAGTAAACGAGAACTGAAGGGATAAAGCTACCAGATGGGAGCAACATCAAACACATAGATGAGACAGGATACAAATACCTGGGAATAATGGAAGGAGGAGATATAAAACACCAAGAGATGAAGGACACGATCAGGAAAGAATATATGCAGAGACTCGAGGCGATACTCAAGTCAAAACTCAATGGAGGAAATATGATAAAAGCCATAAACACATGGGCAGTGCCAGTAATCAGATACAGCGCAGGAATAGTGGAATGGACGAAGGCAGAACTCCGCAGCATAGATCAGAAAACCAGGAAACAAATGACAATACACAAAGCACTACACCCAAGAGCAAATACGGACAGACTATACATAACACGAAAGGAAGGAGGGAGAGGACTACTAAGTATAGAGGACTGCGTCAACATTGAAAACAGAGCACTGGGGCTATATCTGAAAACCAGTGAAGACGAGTGGCTAAAGAGTGCATGGGAAGAAGGACTAATAAAAGTAGACGAAGACCCAGAAATATACAGAGACAGGAGAAAGACAGAGAGAACAGAGGACTGGCACAACAAACCAATGCACGGACAATACATGAGACAGACTAAAGAACTAGCCAGCGATGACAATTGGCAATGGCTACAGAGGGGAGAGCTAAAGAAGGAAACTGAAGGAATGATAACAGCGGCACAAGATCAGGCCCTAAGAACCAGATATGTTCAAAGTACGATAGACGGAAATAACATCTCTCCCATATGTAGGAAGTGCAATACGAAAAATGAAACCATAAACCACATAGCAAGTGAATGCCCGGCACTTGCACAGAACCAGTACAAAAAGAGGCATGATTCAGTGGCAAAAGCCCTCCACTGGAGCCTGTGCAAGAAACATCAGCTACCTTGCAGTAATAAGTGGTACGAGCACCAACCTGAGGGAGTGATAGAAAACGATCAGGCAAAGATCCTCTGGGACTATGGTATCAGAACGGATAGGGTGATACGTGCAAATAGACCAGACGTGACGTTGATTGACAAAATCAAGAAGAAAGTATCAATCATTGATGTCGCAATACCATGGGACACCAGAGTTGAAGAGAAAGAGAGGGAAAAAATGGATAAGTATCAAGATCTGAAAATAGAAATAAGAAGGATATGGGATATGCCAGTGGAAATCGTACCCATAATCATAGGAGCACTAGGCACGATCCCAAGATCCCTGAAAAGGAATCTAGAAAAACTAGAGGCTGAAGTAGCTCCAGGTCTCATGCAGAAGTGTGTGATCCTAGAAACGGCACACATAGTAAGAAAAGTGATGGACTCCTAAGGAGGCAGGATGCAACCCGGAACCCCACACTATAAATACCACCCAGTCGAATTAGAGGACTGTGATAGAGCAAAAAAAAAAAAAAAAAAAAAAAAAATAATAATAATAATAATAATAATGTGGTGTATCTTGCTTTGCTTTTATATATACAACTCATGCCATTTGTATTTGCAGTAATAACTCTGTTCTCTTTGATTATACCATTTCTTGTTTACTAAACCTGCAACACTCCCACAGAAACTACTGGAGTTGCCAGAACACAAGAAACGCAACGGAGGTCTGGTCAACAATAACTTGGCCCTGCAGATCAAGAACGGGACCTTCGCCTGGGAAGTCACCAACATCGATTTCAAAGCCAAAGACTCTAAAGAGGATCATCCACCTGAACGGACTGAGAGCAAGAAGCAGAGTGAGTGATGGGATCAACTATAGTAGATTCATATCACCGTGCATTTGACGCCTAGCCCAGTTCCTTACGACGCTCCTGATTGGCTGTTGATAAGCCAGTCACAGGGCTGGAAACTCTCAGTCTCTCTCGAGAGAGTTCACATAGGCAGGATGTATGTTCCACTTCTCCTGAAGTCAGAAGAGATGGAACATACATCCTGTTTATGTGAACTCTCGAGAGAGACTGAGAGTTTCAAGCCCTATGACTGGCTTATCAGCAGCCAATCAGGAGCGTCGTAAGGGACTGGCCTAGGCGTCAAATGCACGGTTGATATGAATCTATTATAGCTGCGATTCCATTTTTCCAGAATCTTCAGTCCTTTCTTAAATGTAGTGACGCCTCAACTTAACTGATGTGAACTTATTATGATTATATTTTCTCATGATTATTGTTTTCTTATGCTACAATTTTGGATGCAACATCTGTTTACATCTCTCTTATATTAAATGTTAAGAGTGAAGTACAGATTAGGTCAGGGCAAAAACTATGTGGAACCGCTGTTAACTGTGAGATATCTAGGAAATCAAGTCCAGTAAGATCAGTGCCATAGATGTTACATGCTAAAAGGAGTTTAGCATTTTTATATAAAAAAAGCCAATTACAACACACATAAATACAGTACAGCACTATACAAATTCATCACAGTTATAGTAATTACAGTATCAGAACTGTGGTCAGTGAGGCATCTCAGTCACAGAAGTCAGGCCAATGCATAGATGTTATTAAAATGTATTAGTTTTAGGGTTAAGTCATTTTATAAGAGTACATAGTTACAGTATTACAAAATTATGTGTAGCTAGTCAATTTGACCAATGTCGTAGATCTTATTAAAATGTATTATTCCAGAGTTAAGTAATTTTCCAAGAAATTCAATTACATCCTCCCTTCCAGATGGCGTAAAGTCAAACGGTTCCGTCCCCAACGGCAATCATCATTCCAACGGCGTTGTCCTCAACGGCAGTTCTCCCAATGGCAACACCGTGAACGGCAACACCCACAATGGGAATTCACCGAATGGGAATTCAAATGGAATGAACGGAATCATTCCCACTGCTGAACCTAACTCTGTGAAAACCGTGACTATTCTGTTCAACCTCAACTTGTCTGTTCAACGAGGGAAGCTGATAGGAGTCTGTGGGAGCATTGGATCTGGGAAGAGCTCGCTACTGTCAGCAATTTGTGGGGATGTAAGTGGAAATCAGAAATCAGTCACTTGTGAAGGGAACTATCTTCTATTTTATTAACTTTTATTGTAATACAGACAGTCTCCAGTTAATGGTGGGGGTTCGGTTATCACCCGAGCGCTGGTAACCAAAACTTGCCATTAATCGAATAACTGGCATTTACGACGCCAAAAGTGCCCATGATCCTTTTAATGGTGCCAACTGGTTGACAGCTCTGTTAAGTTGTTTATCAGCGCCGATAAACTGTCTTCCAGAGCCGAGAATTTGGTTAACGAAGAAAGCAAAGTAAAACTGAAACACTGTTAACTGATGCTGCCATTAACTGGGGACTCCCTTAATTATTCCAACGTCACATCTGCTAAAGAAATACTATACGTACAGTATAGCTAAACATAACCTACTATACATCAATCTACAAAATATTTATAAGATAGCGGTGCTTCTGTCAGTATTCATTGTACAAAATCCTGTCAGTGAACTGGAAACAGTTGGTAACATTTATAATATAGCATCTGTGGTAATACCAATCCATGAAATATTTTCAGATGAAAGTTGAAAGTGGCGACTTGCAAGCAAATGGTCGATTGGCTCTGGTGACTCAGCAGGCCTGGATCTACAATGCAACTCTTCGGGAAAACATCATCATAGGGCAGAAGTTTGATGAGGAGAAATACAAGGAAGTCCTGAGAGTGTGTTCCCTGCAGTCTGATCTGAATTTACTATCCAATGGGGACATGACTGAAATTGGTGACCGGGGGAGTACTCTGAGGTGAGGGCATTTTGGCAAGGTTGAGAAATTGGGCTTGATAGTGTGTGGTTCAGGAATCGTAGCTTGATTTGTGCTAAAGTAAAAAATTTAAAAAATATATTTTATATATGCTAATTTTGTCATTACCAGTGCAGTATAATCCCAGTAACATAAAATTAAGAAATGTCAGTATTGTGCAGGTTTATCACATATTGACGGTGTACTTCAAGAATGTTATATTTTTTCTATATTTTTCCTATGCATTTTTTGCTTGTCGACAAAACACCTGAAGAAGTCTTTAGCTAGAAAAGTTCTTGGTCTTTCAAATGAATACACATACGAAGACAGAATTTTTCAAAACCTCACTTTTCTTACTTGGAAGAAATTTAAACCCTTAACAAATCTTCATATGTAGCTCCACAAAATTTGGATAATTTCTTGCGCCAACAAACCTAGCTGGAGGGTGTGTCTTCTCGTATCCTGTAGTAAGATTTTAAAGAGGTTTAGACAACTATAAACTGTTTCAATGTCACAAACTTAGTGTTAGGGATTTCCATTGTCCTGAGTAACCTCTTGAATGCTTCCCAACTCAGTTTTAACCCATGGTTCCAATTCTATTAGAGTATGGCATGAAATGGGGACCTAGTTAAACTATTTATTCATAAACCATGTACTATCCCGTGTTGTCAGAAAAGTAATTACTCTTTTTTTACAATTAAACAGCGGTGGACAGAAGCAGAGAGTCAATCTTGGCCGCGCTGTTTACAGTGACAGGGACATTTACCTCCTAGACGACCCTCTTAGCGCCGTTGACACGAAAGTGGCCAAGCATATCTTCGGCGAATGTATAAAGGGAAGTCTCGCCAGCAAAACTGTCATCTTTGTGACACATGCTACTCACGTAAGCCTCGTTTCCTCATGTTTTTTTATGAAAGTGTGTCACGTATATAAAGTGGTCCAGTGGTTTCTGAGAAGCAGTATTCGTGAAATGTTTGTGCTTTGTGTTTTTGTGTAAGAGGCACTTCTTAGTGTTAAATAAATTCAGTTTCTTTTCCCTTGTTTCTTTAGAAAGTGAGTCACCTATATTCGATAGTTCATTTGTTTTTTGAAAAGTAAAGCAATATTCATGAAATATTTGTGCCGTTTTTTTTCTTTTGCATGAGGCCTTTCTTAGTGTAAAGTATAAATTCATGTTCACAGACGCAGGTGCTTATTTATGTTACTAATAGCTTGAAATGTTTTGTGTTATTGCAACCTGATCCTAGTGACGTGAATATTCTCGGTTTTTTTCTAGTTCCTGGAGCAGTAAAACCTCTTAATTTATTGTTTTTCGATGGAATATTCTCATTTTTTTTCTAGTTCCTTGAGCAGTGTGATGAAATCGTCGTCATGCAAACCGGGAAGATAGCTGAGCGAGGAACCCACAGTGAACTGATGGAAAGAAAGGGCGACTATTTTGATATGGTTGGACTTGATTCCTCTGGAAAGGAAAAGAAGAATGAAGATAATAATACACAGAAGCCAAGTGAAAAAGCTGATAGTGCAGGTACGTGTTTCAACGAGCACCCCAGGATTGTAAATACTACTGTCTGTTGTATACATATCCCGAGAAGCACTGTTTTTTTTTCTTGGTATTCTAATTCTTATCCTGGTTGCTTAGAAAATCTTCAGCAAGGTGGTAAGGCAGTGTTTTGAGTGAGGCCAGGTTACTATATCCTGTTGTCTTTGATAACTTCGTAACATACTAACTTAATCTAAAAAGTTGCTAATAGTCATTTGTACCATTGATGTTATATCACAGGGACGGTTGAGGATATTAAAATTGGGCCCCTAAAACATACGTTCTTTACTCAAAACCTTGCCCCCCTCCCCCCACCTCCGCCCTTCCCTCTTCCCATAATACTTACCATTACTTCTAAAGTGTTTCCACAAATTTTACTTACTGGCTGTTTTTTTTTTTTTTTTTTTCATTTTTTGAATTTTTTGTTTTGTTCCCTCTTTTGGCTAATTAGCAAATGTTTCATGCCTACTTCCACAGTCAGTCCTTTTTCTGAATTAATCGCTTCTTATCATAATGCATATATGTTTTCTTTAGGTTTATTCCTTTTGTCCTAAAAGATGTAAATATGACATAAAAATGCCTGTGTATTTTGTCCAGACTGCTTTGTGAATCTCTCAGGCTACGTTTGTGTGTGCAGCCCCTGATGATTGTGCAATCCTCTTCATTAATATTGTTCCCCCTTGCATGGCTTACCTTTCCGTGCAGTAGTTGTACTTGGTCATACATGATTTTCTTTCCATCATTGCAGCCATAACACCCAAATAAATAATCTTAGAAGCATGGGTTTGGATTTTCTTTTTCTTTTTTATGATTGGTCTGATCTTGAATGCTTCACATTGCATTGATTGGAGTTTGTGCTTTTTACTGTGTCTCCTAATTTTCTGTTTTCTTTCATAAAAAATAAGGTAGTATACTAACTAAAGCATTATTGTCTTTGTAGATGGAGGTGCGCCAGAGGTCATTGAAAGTAAGTTGTAATCTGTTTTTGCTCAGGGAAATAAGTTAACTGTTGAAAGACTTTTACTGTAAGTTGCTTTGTAAAAGACACTAACCAGAGAAGACATAGTAGCTTTCATGTCACTCATCAAAATGAATTAGTAGTAATATCAGCATTGGCAGACATAAAGTTCATCCGATAATGTTAGTATTTCATAGAGAACTAATTTCAGAAAAGTTGGTTCACATTTTTAGCTGCAGAAGTAGTATATGTATATTGTTGATTTTTTCATTTGATTGCCTGGGTCTAGTCTTAGTACAGCCTTTCCCAAGGTTTTATGTGACATAAGCATCTCTTCAAGTCATAGCCTACTCAAAGGAGCTGGGGAGCACTACAATACCACATTGCCTCACTGCTTGTATTTTCTGTTTATTGTTTATCATCATAGTAGAGATTTCCACCAACAGGGGGAAGTGGTGGCTAGCCCTCCTGTAGAAGCAGTTATGTATACAGTAATGCTTAGAGTCAAATTTGCGTTAATTATATTAAGCTAAATATACCATTGCTAAGAACAGTTCATGGCTATTTATTGCTACTTTTTTGTCTGGACCACACTAGACATGCTGCTAGTTTGGGATACATCCAAAAACAAGCTAGTTTATATGCACAGCAGCTGCTACCAAGCAGCTTTGTTGTTAACTTGCAATTGCAATACATTGCTAGTGAGTTACTGCTTTCTTTCTGTCGTTATATTCTCAGCTGATAATATCCCTTGTGGACAAAGTCAACAGACTGTAAACCCAAAGGGGCTCCAAAGGGAAATCAGTCTTGAGAGAGAGAAACAACTTATATAGGAAAGGATGATACGTACTTAAACAGATAAATACGAGGGAACAGAAAATGAAACCAATACACTTGCAATTAAGATGTCACCAGCATTAAACATTTGCAGATCAAAGGATGCCACAACTGCGCTAGGCAAACTATTCCACAATTTAGTTGTAGCCAAGGTAAAACTCTGCATACTGAGTAGTATTGAACCTAAGGCTAGAAAATGACACACAGCTTGCAGCAGCAGCAGCAGCAGCAACAGTAGCCTGCCTGATTTTTATTTTTTATTTTGAAGTAACAGCATTGGGTACATTTCACTGACCTCAGGACTCAAAAGCATTTCTTTCACAGAGTCCAAGGAGCAAGAGAGCTTGAATTCAGGCAAGCTGATCACAGAGGAAACCAGTGCTACAGGAAGTGTTCCTATGAAGATGTATGTAACATTTATCAAGGTAAAGTAAAGAAGCTGTTTTATGTTAATAGACTTATATTTTTAAGATAATTACAGTATATACCCTTTATTGCTATTTTACGCAGTGAGCAAAAACAAGTGGAAAAATCATTTTGAGAATGATTAAGTGGCTCAGAAAATAATAGGGGTGACAAGACATCACTCAACGATCACTTCATGACATTTGTATGGGTTACCCGTTTTCTAAGTCATTTTTTCTTTACAAGTGTAATAATAACCCCAAGTTTAATCTTCATTATGTAATTTCAATGGCCTCCTGATTATAAAGTTCAGTTCTGTGAGATAAACCAATTGGAGATAGGCATGCTGAAGCTGGACCATTTTTTAAAATTATGCTCTACCTGCACATCAGCAGAATCTAGTATGTAGAGCATCTAAACCTTTTTGGAAATATATCGTTACAAACTTGAGTTATACAACTGGACTTGTGTTTGTTTTTCAGTGTCATGCTTTTAATGTTTTGCTTCTTTTCCAAAGGTCTGTGGAGGATGGTGCATAGTTGGCCTTATTTTCTTCGCCATTGTAATTTTCACACTCTCAAGAATGTTCAATGCTGTGTGGTTGCAAACGTGGCTTGATCAGGCAAGTACTATTTGTTTTTATTATTTATTGAATACCTTTTAAAATTTACTCCTTCAGAGTTGAAGGCATGATCTAATTAAGTCCTCAGGATTGCTACTAATGTATGCTTTCATGTCAGTTAACTGGGTTTGTATGGGGGACTTACTTATTACTGCTCCATGTGTATCACCAATTTCCTTGCTGCTATATTCTGGAAGTAACTCTCATACTTCCAATCGGTTAACAGCTTCAAATGTCTCCATTATATCGTGACAAGACTTTTTGCAGCTATATGAGAAAAGCAGGTTGAATTATGTGGCTGTCATTTTCAAAATGAACATCTGCATTATCAAACATATCGCTTTATGTAGGTTTGAAGGGTGGACTAAGAGATTTGTTGCTGATCTTTTTCATAGTGATACAATGTTGGTTTTAGTTATATAAATTGTTGAAGAATTTTTAAAAAATCTTATATAAATTGTTTAGGAATTAGCTTGTAATTTTTTTTTAGTGATCATTTTGAATTAAGTTTATTTCCAGGCTCTATTGTATATTTACTTGACATCAAGTTGAGCCTCTCGTAAACAATACAAAACCAAGATGCTTTTTACCAATGTGTCAATTGATTAATAAGATTTATAACTGACTTAAAATCCTTTTTATTTATTTTTTGTCCAGGGTGACGGTAGGAAAGAGGAACGCAAAGAGAATATCACCATGTATAACCTGACCTTCTCTGGAGACGAGTTACTCGGCAGTGTTACGCACAATCCCGACTTATGGATGTACCAGCTTGTCTACATCATGAGTTTTGTGATGCTTCTGATCACTGGTGTCATCAAGGGAACTGGGGTTACTTTCAGGTGTGTATCTGAGTTACAGTTTTTCCTTGAATTCTTGTACAATACAGTACAGTATACTGTACTCTCCATGGATTCAAGTTGGTTATAACTTGGGTGTATGTTTGTATGTGAGCAATGGAGAGATTTGGTCATTGCCTGCTAAAGGTCATTCATTTAGCGAGATTATGATTTAGCAATCCTGAATCAATTGCAAAGCAACATTTTGGTGTTTATATGAGAAAAATCTTGAGATTAAGATTTAGTCAGTGCTAGCATAAATTATTATATTATTGTTATTCAGAAGATAAACCCTTCTTCATATGGAACGAGTCTATACAGGGAACTTTAACTTAAAATTCAAGCTTCCAAAGGATAAGACATTCATTTGAAAGAAGTTATAGAAGAGGATAGAAAAAAAGAAGATATTAATTTTTAGAAAGATAAATTCATTTGTAAATAGATCAAAATATAAAACCATAAGGATTATAATGGTGATGATGATGATGGTGATGTATTGATGTACACTTTTTTGATTGCAGAGTGCTCTCTGGATCATCAAGGCTTCACAATGACATGTTCTGGAGTATTATAAGGTCCCCCATGAGCTTCTTTGACACGACTCCCAGTGGACGCATAATCAACAGATTTTCGAGGGACCTAGATGAATGTGAGTTTGTTGCTTCTGCGATTTTCAAGTAGCTAGCTCCTCAACTTAACTGATGCTGATGAGTAAAGTAACATATTGTCTGTTAAGTAACAAGGATTATGGTCTAGATATCTTCCGCTAATGGTAATTTGACATGATTCCTAACTTCAAATGACTTGGACTTCACACTGAACATTCAATTTGGGAGAGATATCTAAAAATGTCTCATATCTAAAATTATACCATAACAAAAAATCATTATAATATGGGAGCTGATAAGTACAAAAGTCCACTTAGATGAGGTGTCTTAAGTTGAGGTGTTAGTTTTGTTTTAACTTTCTCATATTACCCGATGCCGGATAATTCAGAAAAGTCTCATTATTGTGTATTTCGGTTCTTGTTCATAAATATGTTATTCTAGCTTACAAAAATAATTGCACACAAGCCTGTGAGTCATTGTGTTCAAGTAAAAGCTGGTGTATTTAGATTAGATAGGCATATATGCTTTCATTGAGTATAGTAGTAATTACTTCCATCCTTGTAGATGATGTCAATTACAATTCTGGAAATGTATATATGTACTACTCGTTTGTTTGTCACAGTCTACTAGAAGTATTCATATTGATGTTCTCTACAGTGGACGTACGTGTGCCGTTCTTTTTGGAGTTCATTCTACAAGGTCTCCTGATGGTTGTAGGCCAGATGATGTTGGTGTGCTTCATCTACGTATGGTTTGTGGTACCTCTCGTCCTCATTGCAAGTAAGCAGCAGACAAGATTTTTCTCAGCAGTCGGTTACTATTCTTTATGATTGAATTCTTTTTGTAATTGTGCTACAGTAGTTGAATTCTTTCTGTAATTGTACTATAATAATTGAATACTACTGTGGATTGTTTTTTGTGGACAGTCTTTAAAGCTGTTTTAAAAAAGCTGTCTTCAATAATGTTTCAATTTCCAAGATCTTAATATATTTCCTGAAGCCTGAAAATTGACAGGAGGTGGAAAAAGTTCCTGCAAGCTATTAATAAGTGATGTACTGACTAGTACTGAGCCCAACTGTATTACTGTATTATTGCATGTTGAACAACATACAAAATAACAAATCCTTTGTATTTCAGTTCTTTTCGCTGGAATAGACATCTTCCTGAACGTCGGGGTCCGAGAACTCAAACGTTTGGACAACGTCCTGAAATCCCCAGTCACTCAGCACATAAGCTCTTCAGTGTCCGGAATCTCCGTTATCCGGACCTTTGACAGGGAGAGTTTATTCCTCAGTAGGTCAGTTGGTGTTGTTTTCCTGTTTTAGGATTAAATTGACTGAGTCAGTTAAAGATAATGAATGTACAGGTAGGCCTATATTCAGTGTTAAGCTCCTCATTAGGTTAGCTCACTATTGTTTCTCATGTTTTGGATGATATCTGAATCAATTAAAGACAATGACTGTACAAGTAGGCTCCTCATTAGGTTAGTTCACTATTGTTTTTCCTGTTTTGAATTAAAATATCTGAATTCATTCAAGGCAATGAATATACTACATGTAAGCCTATATTCAGTGATACCAAGAACTTTACCTGCTAAATTTTTTAATGAAATTCGATTGCAGAATGTACAAATACTTGGATCAGCACAGTGTGGCATTGTTGGTATTCCGTCTTTCAAATCGCTGGTTCACTTATAGAATGGACATCATGGCAGTGATGATTACGTTTGCCATCACCGGCATCTGTGTGTTTACAAAGGGCAGTGTTAGTACTGCTCTCGCTGGTTTAGCATTATCAACTGTGAATGGCGTAAGTTAATTATATTGGTATGTTTCATTTTGTTACACCTCTAAACTTGGCCATTTTAAAAAGGAAGCAAACTAGAATAGTATTCTCATGGAATGCCCTTGGAATTTATTCCTATATTTTTTCTTTAAATGTGAGATTTCTTCACTGTATTCCCTTTTACCTTCTGTTAATTCCTAATAAGCACCATATTCTTTGGAAGCTTGAAATTCTAATCAGTGGTCAGTGGGGGCTTGTTCCATGCAAAAAGTGTTCATCTTCTGAATAATGATAATGTGGTTGGCTACAGTATTTTATAACCCCTGTTTTCATTGCTAATTATGGTGCACTTAAAATGTGAATGTGCCCATATTTTGTGGTCGCAAGTATGCTTGTAAGTTATCTTGGCTCAGTTTGTGGTGAATCTAATTAACACTTTAATCTGTATATGCATATAAGGAAAAACAACTATCTCCCTCTTGGTAAAACCACAGGTTTTCAACTGGGTACCCTAATTCCTTGTACAACTGATATCAAACTTTTCTAGTTCTTTAATAAGTGACAGTTGTCCATTTTCATCTTGAAGGAAACAGTGACAACAAGATAGAAAAAAATTCTGAGATTGAGGAAATGGTGAACTGTTATGAAACACCTTGATTTTGATCGTAATCACTTATGAGTTTTATAACATTATTTTCTTATATGAAAATGATAATCTAGCTGAGAGTCATTATTTTTTTCATTTTTCAGGTGTGCGTCTTCATCCCCTTCCTGATGAGAATGAAGTCGGAGTTTCAGTCGCGCATAACATCTGTCGAACGCATCATTGAATATGCATATGTAAGTGCTGTGATTTGATCCCCAGTTTAATTTATGCTTTGCTACTTCAGTGTTTATGATCATTTATTTGGTATAGGTTTCTTTAACTGACGGATCCAATAGTGTAAAAGCATACGAATTAGTAGTTACGTGTGTGCAGTGTAGCGCAGTAAAGTATCTGTTTGTAGAATAAGATTGATTCTTGTAAATTTACAAGGACTTCCTTATAGAAATTTTTAAACAAAGTTTTTAATAGTTAACTGTAGGCATTACTTAAGATTGTTTGCAGCATCCCTTTGGCCCCCAGTTGCAACCCCTTTCATTAATTTTACTGTACCTCTGTTCATATTCTCTTTCTCCCATCTGACTTTCCACCCTCTCTAGCTATTGTTTGGCAGCAACAGCAATGTTTTCCTCTTGTTACACTCAAACCTTCTTACTGTTAATTTACTTTTCATTGCTGAATGACCTCATCATAGGTCCCAGCGCTTGGACTTTGACCAAAATTCCATAGTATCCCAATTCCAATTCCAACAGGATTTGAAAAGTGAGGCCCCTTGTGAAATCAAAGAGACCCAGCCCCCACCTGATTGGCCAAAGACTGGAGCTATTGAACTGAAAGAAGTCAAGCTGAGATATCGGCCTGAACTCCCTCTGGTTCTCCACGGTATCAGCGCTTCGATAAGAGATGGCGAAAAGATTGGAATAATTGGCCGTACTGGTGCTGGTATGTAGTTTTGATACCTTTCAGGGCTTTTTTTTTATCTAGGAAAAGAGATGCACATTTATCTCCATTTTCAGATTCACTGCATCATGGTTCATTTTGTAATTTTTTGTAATATTGATTTCATTCTTGTTATAGTTTACTACTCCAGTTATTTATACAAAGGCAGCACCTCAACTTAACTGACACTTTGGGGGTCTGGCCTTTCTGGTAATTCAACAAAGTCCCTTAAGAAGTAGCAAAGACCCTGTATTATAGCCTACACTTGAATACTTTCTAGATATCTTACAGCTAACAGTAATTCCACTTACTAATTCCTAACCTAAACTAACCTGTACTTTACACTTAACATTCAATTTAAAAGCTATACCTAAAAATTTATCACATCTAAAATGGTAGCATAAGGACAGAAATCATATGGCAGCTAATCTATACTGAAGTCTGCTAAGATGAGGCCTGTTAAGTTGGGGTTTTAATAGGAAATATGCCACATATTTAATATAACTTATTATAAAGTCTAAAGTTCGTAAGAAACTGGAATATATGTATGATTAGAAAAACATTTACACTTGTAATCACTAAAGAATGTGACCACTGTAGTAAACTTTATATAATGTATTTTTCTTTGGAGTGTAATCATATTCCATCTCCTGATTAGGTAAATCTTCCCTCATCTCTACTCTGTTACGTTTATCTGAGCTGGACTCCGGAAGTGTTTTCGTAGATGGCATCGACATTAGTACAATTGGCCTTCACGTTCTAAGATCTAGCATTTCTGTCATTCCACAAGATCCTGTACTGTTCCATGGATCAATTAGGTCAGTATCTGGTGTTTGCAGTATTATTGTTTATAGATACAGTAAGGTCAGTTGAACCATTTACATCTACTAGATGTTGAGAAATGTTCTCTGTTGTACATTCAGTGTCACCCATTTTTTGACATCTTGCTTCCTCAGGTACAATTTAGATCCTTTCGATAGACACAGTGACGATGCTGTGTGGCAAGCTCTCGAGCGTTCGCATTTAAAAGCCGTTGTTCAGAAACAGGAGCATGGCCTCATGTCTATGGTGGAAGCAGCAGGGGAAAACTTTTCCGTAGGAGAACGTCAGCTCATTTGCTTAACCAGAGCACTTTTAAGAAACAGCAAAGTGAGTATCACTGACTGTGAGAAGACAGGCTTTCATGGTTTTACATTGCTAAGTGAAATGCTTCTTATCTACCATTAATAGTAACATTGTGTAGTTAAGTAAATGTTTCCATATAAGTTGCACAAGCTGGTAATAGGTATGTCCTTACATTGTACTTCCAGGTTTTGCATGTTCCTGTAATCATCTCTTTTTCATGGGGCATTTTCCTTTTCTAAATTATGCTCAGTCAGTCATTTCCTGGTGTCATGTTTTATATATATGTAACAGAAAGATTTATGGTCTGTCTGTGACAATTTTAATATTCAGTTTTGGGGATTTGTTGCTTGGGAATTATCTGTCTACTGTCAACTTTGTACCCTGCATTTTGAATCACCTACATCTGCTGGGTATTTAATTTTTTTTTTATAAAAGCAGTCTGGTACTAAATCTAGGCAGATATTTATCAAAAAGAGCTGTATGCGCTGAGGTTATAAACCTTCAGAGGTACATTGAAATATGGGTTTTGATTACGACACTGACAAAACTCATTAATCTCAAATCTTTCTTTTGTCAGGAGAAGTTTCTGAAGATATTTTTTCTTACAGATATTGCTCTTGGACGAGGCAACAGCATCAGTAGATGTAGAAACAGACCACCTTATTCAAACAACAATAAAAGAAGCATTTGTCAGAAGCACCGTTCTGACAATTGCGCACCGACTAAATACTATAGCTAGTTACGATAGAATAATGGTTCTAGATGCGGGGAGGGTAAGTGTCACTGTCTTGTTTTGTCAGCCATTTCTGTGTTCTGAGAAACATTAATGGGAAATAGACTTCAATATAATGTTATTTTTAATCTCGTATTGTGTACAGGTAAGCTACATTTTAGAAATAGGTTCTTGATGAAACAGATGGTTGCTTATTTACCCAAAATGTCTATGTAATTTAATCAATACAACATTTCTTTTAATCACACAGACTGGACATATAACCATGTTAAAGAAATAGGTTCTTGATGAAACGGATGATTGCTTATACATATGCGCAGAATTTGAAATGTTATATTGGAGGTTTCTTTAGTCATTTATTGTCATTCCTACTCTTCTCAGGTAAAAGAATTCGACACCCCAGAGGCCCTGATGTGTACAGAGGGTTCACTTTTCAAGGACATGATGGGAGCTATGGGCGTGTACACCGTGGAGCAGATGAGGTCACTCAATTGATCATTCATTGCCAAATATGTGATTATATATCTTATTCTCTTTGAAACCGATCTCTTAGTGTTTAATAGTTAACAATTCATAGAGATATAGAGACTTATTATTCATTATTCCTGAACAGTTGTGCTACTTCAGAATATGTACTTGTATGTGTTGCAGTACGGTATATATACAATTTTTTGTCTGTGACCTATGCAGGGAAGTAAAGACAGTGTTGGTGCAGTGTCTGTGTTAGGCTGCCCACACATGGGACACTTTTAGCAGAAAGTGGCCTGCCATTAAAATAAAAAAATGGAATACAGAAGTTTGTATGGAAGACCACAGAGGAGCCACTGAAAGAGTGGATAAAAAGTGGCTATTGGGTTTGTTTCTTGGCCACACAATCTAAAGCTGATTTTATCAGCTGATCACTTAGTGACCAGCCACTTTCCACTGAAAGCGTCCCAGGTATGGGGAGCATTAAAGTCGTACGATCCAGTCGTTTTACTCTTCATCAGTACAGTATTACATTATCTCAATATTGTGCAATTCTATTTGAACTCCTTTACAATAATTTTAGTCTGTTATAATAATAATAACTTATTTGAGTATTAAGATATTTAAAATAATTGGTGAGCCTGTGATGTACATGTATTATTATTTATGATTATTATGATTATTATTATTATTATTATTATTATTATTATTATTATTATTATTATCATTATCATCATCGATAAAGCCTGTTGTTAACATTAATACTGAAAATATATAAATATATGTATATACTATAAATATATAGTCTTCTATGCAGAGGTTAGTGTATTTCAGTGTTATGTATTAAAGTTGTGTTTTCACTGTAGTAAAACGCTGGGAAGGTAACCACAAACTAGTGCTATGGTTAGTTAATAATTGTTATTGAAGAGTCAGACAATTGGTAGTTGATGTTATATGACATTTTTTTTCTCTCTTTACTCATAGCACAATCAGTTACATAACATTTGCTCTTCAGCGAGTTGTAGTAAGGACCGATTATGTCATATGCATTTGGACAAAAGAATAATGATAATATACCCTAGTGTGCTGAGTGCATTTACTGGTGTGTACAGAGGAATTTGAACAGCCATCCAGCAATCACAACTGTTTTTGCTTGATGAAGTATGACTGCAATTATTCATGGCTGAGTTGGTCCCCCTTGTTATTGGCAAAGTTCCGAATGGGTATTTTTTCTCAATTATCTAAGGTAACTGTTTTGTCATTGATTTATTTTCATTGTCTTTCCATTTCAGCATAGTTTCAGTTCTGTTTCTCACACCATTCAAGAGGTATGTTGAGAGAGACAGACTTGATCATAATTTGTTGAAACAAAAAGATTGTGGGAAAAACAACACTGTCAATGAAGTTCCTCAAATAATTGGAAAAAAATGTACATTCGACACTGGAAAAAAAGGGCTGATTTGTTTTCCCTTCATAATTCCTGTGTTTTCTCAGAAAGGAATTCAGTGTAGGAATCATGGAATCATTGAAAGTACATTTGCTTTACAGCTCTATTATATTATTTATTTACAATTCTTTGTCGAGCAATGTACTTTGTCTTTATGAGTTTTTTTTCTCTAAAAATTACTTATGTTGCATTATATAGAAACTGAATTTCCTGGTGTGGAGAGGAGTACTGTACTGTCAGAAGAGGTTGTTTCCTCATATGCAAAATGGGATTAAGTTACATTGCGTCTGAAAATTTTTTTCTACACTAATTAAGGAATTTTAATATCCAATATCCAATGCAGGTAACAAGTAACATTAGATCACAACTACTAAAAAAATATAGGAAGTGGATATGGCATGTTTACTGGATGGAAAAAAACCAAGAAATGTTAGCGAGTAGTGATTTTACAATTTAGCTGTGTATTCATGAGTACTAATACCAAAGGTCCTTGATGTTAAGGGACAATATAGAATCGTTTATAATGACTTTAATAATAGTACACCAGATATTGCCTGCAGGTCAGCAACCCTCAAGGTGAACATCTCTTTATAGATTTGCACTGTGCAAAGTGAGAAAATTGGTCTCATTAATAGTTGCATAAACTACAGAGAATTTTCAAGGCTTCTGTCAGATAGTGAAGTAGCATTTTTCATATTCAACCTAATACTACTGTACTAGGCTATTTAACTCTATTAAAAAAACACTATTCACCTTCTACTCAAGAGTAGCATTGTATTACCCAGTATAATTAGTTAATACAATTGTTACAGGTTACAGAGATGACCTAGAATTTATTTGCAGCAAAATGGCATATGCCGTACATTTACAGGAGTTCTGCTGCTGACTTACTTTTCAGGAGCGTTCTTGTTACTTTTAAGGAGCTTTCTTGTTATCACTGTAGTAGTACGTCCCATTATGTGAGTGTAACCTACCAAAATTAATGTAAGAATCCCCCATCAGAATCACCTCCAGTACTGTATCATGTCTCGCAGTCTCATACACCACTGAGCACCACCTCTTTCAATGACTTAAAAGTGATGTTGAATTCCAGTCCTGACCTCTAACTGGTCCGTCCATACCAATACAAAACAAGTGTGTACAACAGAGTAACCCACTGCCATCCTCTGGATTTTGAAATAGACTAATAAAACCCTGTACGTAGCTCCCTCATTGATAACAATGTCCCTATGATGAATTCAAGCTGTGCATAGGGAGTCTACATCTTTTTCGTTCATTGCCCTTTTGGTGTTCCTCTGTCCTGTTCCTATTTCTCCTCTCTTCTTAGCTTGAATGTAGACTCCAGTTCAGAGAAAGAATGTGTGTATTATATTGAAGGCTTTTCTCAGGTTCATAAAGCTGTTTCTAAGTAACTAGCAGATCCAGTTATCCCTTCAAAGAAAGACCAGTGAACGATGTAAGTTAGGCGACAGATTAACATTTCTCAGTGCTGACAAGAACATATAACTAGAAAGACCAATGCTTTATATTGCACATTGATTAGCAGCATTCTACTCTACAATTCACTATAGCTTATAAGTATTCAAGGTATAGGATTGAGGATTATTCAGCATGTTGGAAATGTGTTTGGTAAACATTTATTAATAAAGGTAATACCACTATCACTTTTAGCAGCACATGAAGTTACAAGGGAAACAGTTCAGTATAGTTGTTTCTATGGACATTTTACAGATGAAAGTTTTGTTTCATAATTTTCTTTCAATATGATGCAGTGCACTGGCCACTTGGTTTGTTCACAAGAGAACTACTTTTTGTTGTTGTGTGTTTTGCTACTGGAAGATGAGGTCAGTCCTCATTAGAATTTGAACTGGATGGTGTGTGTAGTTACATTGTCAACTGCCCACTGTGTACTACTAAGGAAATGTGTTGGAGTCCAGGCAGGACCTCATGTTTGGATGATTACATCTGTACTGCTTGTATTCCTTTCATTTGGTCTGTTATTGCCTTGTTTTTTGTTTTGTATTTCTATATTTATGTGAGAAATACTATATAATGTGATAAATACTATATTTTATCCTTGCTAACCTTAGCTTAAGACTTTTGTTGTACTGGTCTTCAAACAATTAGATGAAATGGCATGTTTTATAGTATGACCATCATGTTTTGACTTTATCATTGTTGGTTGTATGATTATATTGAATGTAAGACCTTTGATAAAGTCTTCCTTTGTAAAGTAAACTTTATAAGATCAGCACTTCTCACATCCATAAAGTTATCATGTGCTGAGAAATATAATCAGCACTAACCATCCAATTTGAAATCTAATGGTGTGGTTATGACTTCATTGTGCAGTAGGCAGCGGTTGAGGGTTATGTAGAATGATGGCATTTGTTAAACAAGCCCATAACTTTTCGTTTTGTTTGCCATGAAATGTCCTGCAGATAAACCTTCTCAGGAGGAAGAAGTGAAACCAGTCCTTCTCAGGGGAAAATTTCTCCTGAGCAGTTGGTCAATATACCTTACATGGCACCTCAGAATATTCTTTCTTTTGTTTGTGTGTGGTCTAACTAATTTTCCAGAATACTTCAATCAATATTTGCATCAGTCATTGTTTATTCCTTCATTATATTTATTTCATTATAACTCTCTTTGTGATAAACGGATCATGAAACTATTAGGCTAGCAAGCTTTAACTTTCCGTTAGTACTCTCTTTGGTCTTCGCTAACCAGTGATTACTGCTGAGGATATGTACGATAGCGTTGATATTTATTTACTTGTATCAATTATAATTAGTTTGCATTATCATAGACATCCCTTTACATTCATATCTTGAGTGAGAGTTGCATTAGTTGTAGGTCATCTTTGGTTAAAAATCCAGAATGCTCAACTTATGAGAAGACAAGTCCAGGAAGATTCCCAGATGGAGGACACTTCTGAGACTTGGTGCACTGGACTTGCATAGTATATCTCGGAAAGAGGGGGTTCACTGAAGTGGCAACCAAAGCAATAAGATGAGCATCACATGAGAAGTTCTGTGCTCATAAAATAAAAGTTTCATTAACATAGGTATTTTTTCTAGAAATCTAAGTAAAAATTGTTTTTTTATTATAAAAAAGGCTCTCATTTCCCCACTTTCCAGCTGTTAAGGATAAAGAGGGAACTAGATTGTCACCCAAGACCTATTGGACCTTCTTGCTTATGAAGGACTGTCAATTCCCTTCTTATTCTTCTTCTTCCTCAGAAGCACATTTGTCCCCAAACCATTCTGTTGCAAATGAAATGGCACTCTAAGTTATGAGTTCGTATTAAAAAATCTGTTTTATTTTGTATTTTTAGTAAGAACTAATGTTTCCTGTATTTAAATAATTAAGAAAATATATATTGTAACTTACTGTGAATGTTGATATATTTCTGCTTTGATTCAGAAATAATTTGATTTTTAGTCTTGGTCAACATTAGACCACTCCTGTGTTTTTTTGCGACCTGTTGATATCTAATGTAGTGGAGACAAAGTTCTGTTATCTGGATTCAGATTCAACTAGATATGTGGTTGGACAATAAGTACCTCTATTAATATTCCACTGACTGTAACTTTTGTTTGAAATGACAAAAAACTATTGATTTAGACAAGCTGACGCAAACTTTTAAATGACAAAACTCATTGGTTTAGACTGATTGACAGTAAAGAAAAATATCAGAGGGGAAGTAGAATATTAGATCAGTACCTACTGGTTAAACAAAAAATTAGGAAATAAGAAAAGCAAAAACCAAAGCTTAATGAAATTGAACAATATATATACACATTGATTTATGTTATTACTAATGGAAATTGTCTGCAATACACATGGCTACTCTATGTCACTGGAAAGACCTGTAAACATTTAGTCCAGTGTCATTAATGTCCAACTGTAAACAAGTCTTGTATATAAGTTAACACATCAGGAAACCGGGTCACTGTTAGCTTCTGATAACAACACATCTCTGATAGGCATTATATATTGTTCTTAATTTTTCATCCCAGTCATAATATACTTTTGTCCTTACTTTTCAAAGAATTGTTTTTACACCAAGGTGATAAACTTGTGAAATAGTACCACACTTTCCAGCTCCTAATTCTGGTTCCAGTGCTGCTCTGATCTTGTATGCTTAATCTTTTTACCAAATGGTTAATGGCAAATCAATCTATAATGTCATCATTAATGTTCAAATTGTAATTTGTTTGGCCTGGGTGAGCGTAGCCTAGCATACTGCAAGTAAATTTTGGAAAACTCTTGATAACATCAGCACATGTAATTTTATTCTAAAGATTAAACAAAGGTGAAATGAGAAAGCAACAAATGTTAACAAAGGTTTAGTTTTTTAAGCTAAACATCGTAGTATTCCCTTCTTCTGTTGATTTTACCACAAGGTTTGATACAAAATTACTACAGAGAAAAAAGGAAATGTCTGTGATTCTGGGTGACCAAGGCACAATAAATAGAAATAGTGTGCTTGAACCACACTTGAATTTCGCCTATGGGTTTCTGTGTAGACTTAGCAACGTGAATGGAATCCAGTTCTTATCTTGATTTGCCTCTTGTACTTTTGAAATATTTCAAGTTTGGAATTGCACCAGTGGAGCCATGTCAAGCTTACATATGCTTAGACTACAACAACTATGGTTGGAACCAGTGGCTAATGGGACTGTGCTTATGTTGAGAACATGAATGTTGCTTCCTCAACTGTTCTGCATAAAATATGAAATTGCAAAAATGAAGCTTTTGCATCAGAGCCAATGGCATCTTATTTTGTATTGTGACTGTCCTCGGAATTTGCCAGCACAGAACATGTATGGTGACAAATTTGTTTTGGTGCATAATTGATCGTTGAGATAACCTTGTACAGTCCTTAGAATTTATTTAGTTTTTGATGTATGTTCATGTCAAATCAAATACTACTGTAGATGCTGTTCAGGCAGAAGTCTCTTTTGCTGTGTAAAGTCTAATTACTTAACTGTTGTCTCGATTCAGTTTTTGCTCATGTTAGCCACTGGAGCACAACATAAATTTCTTTAGCTATGTATGTGTACGTATATTCAAATCATTAAAGTCAATAGGACAGAAATTCTTGTAAATATTGTATATTTGATAAAGAATAAATGAATAACTAATCATTCACACAGTGATGAAAGTGAAACAGAAATGTGATAGAATCCTTTAATTTTTTGTACTTGCTGCTCTTTTCACATTTACAATGCTTGTTAGTAGTGTTCGTCTCTTTTTGTTTGTTTCTGAAATGGCTTTGTATGTAGAACATACAACACAGGAGGTCTGCCATCTGTTGGGATAATCCTCTCTGAGCCATATTCCATTTTCAGTTAGGTTTGATTTCTCTTATCCAAGATCCACTGTTGCCGTTGCATTTTGAAATCTTTACGATGGATGTGATAGGCGTACCCAGAATCCAGGTGCATTTTTCAAGCACCACTGGTTACTGCCCAACAGCTCTTTACTCTTAAGTTTTATATTATACTTCTTCTAAGTATCTTTGCTTTGAAGTAATCCTCAGCATTGTTATTTGCTGCTGTTCCATGGATGTTGGCATATGACAGTGTGCATAGGCATGAAAGTGTTGTCACAAATAATAATTTAAATATTCTTTTGTATCATCCTCGTGAAATACGTTTTATAGGTCATTTATTTTTTGTTCCGTGGTCTGGTTAAAGTAAAGGATATTGTAGACTGTCTGGATAATTATCATGACATTTCAAAAATTTATGTTTCATTTTTTTCCTCAAATTCTCATGTCATCAGAATCCCAGTGGATGAAATTGAAACAATGTTGTTTGAGTAAACCAGTCCATACTCTTTCATTATAATGTAACATCCTGCTTAAAATTGAAGTAATCTCAGTGTTAGTGTAATTGATGTCTGCGAAGAATGAGGTATGTCCTCTTTTATATATGAAGATAAGAGTGCATAGCTAATGTTCTTGGGCTTGAATTTTATCCAGGGTTAGTCACTTGTCTTAGAAAATAGAAATCACTTCCTTGAAAGCTTTGTAGTATAGTTTTTCCATGTGTCTGGAGGCTTGTGGTGTGATTCCAAATAGGTTTTATGAGTAGCTAAAAGTTTAAAAGCAATGCAAGCTATGAAGCTGAGGGGTTTAAAGTGTGTCCGAAGTTTGCAGTTGTATTCATTTTATTTTTCATGATGTACTTTGTGTTCTTCACATTAATCATGACTTGGTGCTTTTTGTTTGAATTGAGATGAAACTGTTCGGAGGACTGTAGATGACAAAAACTATCACTGCTACAGCACAGTGATCTCTGTTGGACTAATTTCAAGAGAGTTAATGATAAAAACTAAACACTAATTCAAAGTCCATATTTTCAAGCTTTTTAGGAACGGTCTTTGTGACCTGAATATGAAGTCTATTTAGTCAGATTTCATTGAATATGGCACTTTTAATTTTCAAGAACTGTATCTCATTAAAGTAACTGTATTTATCATACAGTAGTCATTAGAGTTTACCATACAGTAGTCATTAGAATTGACAAAGTGAGAGGGAAGATGATGAGATTTTATACTATATATATATAACTAAGCAGCAAAGGAGAGATTCAAAGGGGGAAATAATATTGCTTTTGCTACAGTTGACGACATATTGATGGTTTCAGACACAGAGTGGTGTTACGTCTGAAGCAGACTGCATTCAAGAGAGTGTCCTAGGAGAGTATATACATACGTATGTTAAGGTTCATTCACTCCTGTCAGTTTATCAAAGTCTAGGGCGTACACGCATGTCAGGATCTGCCTAGTGCTGTTTTCTCAACTTCAATAACATTTCCATTACTGTGCCTATTATTATTATTAAAATATATATTAGGCCTTCTTACATTTATATTCCAAAGGCAGCAATGTGTAATGTTCATCGTGTGACACTGAACAGCGTTCTTCTTCCAGTTACCTATACTAGACGATTACTACAGCCCATTGTTCAAAAACCTGTACAATAGAGTCCATATCATTTGACTTAGAGAAAGAAATCGATTCTACCACTTCTTACATGTGCTCTTCACACGTGATCCAGCTCATTTCACTGTCCTCTTCTGTATATCATAACTGATAATAAAATAGTACTACAGCCAATAATAATTACAAAATGATACATCCAATGACAATACTCAGGTCATTCTCAGTAGAGTTGTAATCTGTGTTCAAACAAAACAGTTATCTCGGACAAGGATGTTTCTTTCCCTGTCTTTGCTAATACAGTACTTTAATAACAATAACAAGACTATATAGGTAACAAAGCACATATAGGACCAGTCATAGAAAAGTCATCTATATTTTTTGTCTCTAGAAAATATACTATATTAATATATTTTTGTCGAATGAATGTGTCCACATTACGCAGTCATGTTTTTGCTTTTCATCTACAGCACAATCAGATTTTTTTTCCTTTTTAGAATTAATGACCAAGCAAAAGGTTTGTCCTGTTACACGGGATACTTTGATGAAGTCTCTGAGAGGATGAGGAGAATATAAGTGGTAGTCAAGGTTTTTCAGTCCAGCTGTTTAGAAAAAGGTGACTGTTTATAGCTGCCCTAGCATTAGTTTTTCAGAGATAATTCTCTATCATTAACATGGCTGCTAGAAGCATGCAATATTAACCAAGTACCACTAGTTCAGTTCTCCTACTTAAAACGGTTGAGCCATTGCTTTGTTTCTGAATTTTTTCTTTTTTTTTCTGTCACATTGCCAGTTCATAAGCAATACTAATCTAAGGAATGATATTCCCTTCCTGAGAAAGCAATGAAGAGCCTCGTACATAAAACTATCTTCCAATTTTAACTCTGAATAAATCTGGTTACATGTGATTCTCTTATGACACCAGACTTCCCAGTCTTACAACTTGACACTGCTGCTGATGACGGCTTGTTTGTGCTGTAGAAAACTGGTACAAAAACATGACTGTTGAGATTTTCCATATTATGTGTACTCATTGTAGCACATGTAAAGTACTTCAAAATAAATTTAATATTTCCTTTTAGAATTCTTTCATTTGTTTTCCTTTTTTGAAGTCCAGTGTCTATTTCGCCAGCTCATAAACATATTGGTGTTCCTATCTGTTGGGTAAAGACCTCTGTTTGTTTAATGTCTTAACGATTTTGCTAAAATTGGTGCTAAAGATGAAGGATCAAGTTAAACCATAAGAAGTTCACAAGAATTTTAGCAGGTCTTTGATATTAGGTCCCTGCCCTCAGTCTTTTTTTTTTTATTTGCAGTGTTGCTTTAATTACAATTCATTAAAAATTCCATAAGGTATCATTCTTGATTATAAGATCACTTTTGAAAAACATACCAGGTCTATATTTTCTTGTCTCAGGTTCCAAAGAAACCTGGTGTTCAGAAGCAGTCTTCCAAGTTCCACCATATTGTGAGGGTCGAGGCAGTTCACCAGCTTTTGTGGGTGGCCGGGTTAAAATGGCATCTTCCTGCCATGGAGGTTTGCATCCCTGATAAGTTGTAATTTTATTACCAAAGTCCACGTATCAGAACAACATTCAATTTCTGAAACATTCCAAGAACACAGGAATGACTTCAAAATCTTGAGGTAAGCACCAAGTAGGCTACAAGAGACGAGTTCGCAGATTGAATGTTGTGGTCTAAGTTAGCTTAGGTTGTGTCCAAGGAAGTATTATTAGCATAATATTTAGACATCGTTAGAAGGAGGCCACTGGCCAAAGCCCTGCACCCTGGCCAGGTAGAATGCAGCACCTAACACATTAAGAAGTAACCCAAGTCAAATTAGGTTGAGAAATTATTTCTGCTTTTTCCGAGTAAATTTAGTTATGTAACATATTTCTTGCTTTTTTCCATATTTTGAGTATATTTCACTATTTCTATCAGTGCTACTCAATTAGTTTTGTTTTTATGTATTCAGAAAACTGTTGTTAATTGCAAGGATAGAGTTATATGTCCAGTTCATTGGTGGATGTTTATGTACTAAAACATGTAGTTGGCTACTAAAATCGATGAGAAGTAAGTATCAATTAGACTAGAGCATTTGAAACAAAAGGAACATTCACAAAAAAGACACAAAATTCTTGGAGTTCCTCAGTGTTGTTACTGCCCACTACAGTGTTTACTAATTATTATAATTATTATTATTTTTTTTTTTTGCTCTATCATAGTCCTCCAATTCGACTGGGTGGTATTTATAGTGTGGGGCTCCGGGTTGCATCCTGCCTCCTTAGGAGTCCATCGCTTTTCTTACTATGTGCGCCGTTTCTAGGATCACACTCTTCTGCATGAGTCCTGGAGCTACTTCAGCCTCTAGTTTGTCTATATAGATTCCTTTTCAGGGATCTTGGGATCGTGCCTAGTGCTCCTATGATTATGGGTACAATTTCCACTGGCATATCCCATATCCTTCTTATTTGTATTTTCAGATCTTGATACTTATCCATTTTTCCCCTCTTTTTCTCTTCAACTCTGGTGTCCCATGGTATTGCGACATCAATGAGTGTCACCCTATCTGTTCTGACACCATAGTCCCAGAGGATCTTTGCCTGATCGTTTTCTATCACTCCCTCAGGTTGGTGCTCGCACCATTTATTAATGCAAGGTAGCTGTTGTTTCTTGCACAAGCTCCAGTGGAGGGCTTTTGCCACTGAATCATGCCTCTTTTTGTACTGGTTCTGTGCAAGTGCCTGACATTCGCTTGCTATGTGGTTTATTATTATTATTATTATTATTATTATTATTATTATTATTATTATTATTATTATTATTATTATTATTATTATTATTATTATTATTATTATTATATAACTGACGGACGTCTCAACATCACATTCACAGTACTACGTGAAACGCTTTAGCTATATAGAAAAACGTACATATATTATATTATCTTAATCGCCAGCCGCCAATCCCACCTTCTGTATAAGCGCCTAGAACCAAGACACCTATAGGCCTTTCATTCCCTTGTCTTGAAACAGTTTTGAAATTTGTAATGCCTTTTAGAATTCTCTCCTAATGCACGCCATAGGCCTAAACCTTGCAAAAATGCCTACCCTCGCTTGAATGAAGTTTTAGCTATGATTATAACAGTTCAGTTGTAGCAGATTAATCATAGTCCTAATTAGCCTAAAAAATTAAATAAATTCACGATTACTTTCCCGTTTTGAAATACGTCTGTTCAAATGAAAGTTTTAAAAATTAAGTCTGTGTTTTGCTTTGTATTAAAATCAATCATTAACTGCATCAGAAGTTGTTTATAATAATTTTTATCTAACATTAAACGTGATATAAAGTTGTACTACTTTTAGAAGTTTCTCGAAATCTAAGTCAGGAGTCTTGTCTCCCAGGAGCACGGGAGCTATAAGGATAGTACTATAACAGTAGCATTTTGCAAAAACTTGTGGTATTATTGAAAAACCACACATATGAACTCATGAAAGTGGAAAAACACTAAAAATTACATTTGTCTGAGGAGCAGCAACAAAAAGGAATGAGCGGTAAAAGATAAAAAAAAAAAAAAAAAAAAAAAAAAAAAAAAAAAAAACAAAAAAAAAAAAAAAAAAAAAAAAAAAAAAAAAAGCAAATCGTATCCTAAACTTCTTAAGTAATCAGTCTTCTTAGGAACGCCGTGATCGTTACACATAGAGATCTTTGGCTTCGTCAAATTACTGAAGAAAATCTGGCTCTAAAATGTAAGTTAAATACTCAAAATTTTTCATATTTACACGTTTTATTTAATGGAATCTACAGAACAACACACTTATGCTATGAGAATTGGTGTTATTTTTTAGTAGAATAAGCCTATTAGTCTAAGTTTACGCTTTTTTTGCCATCACGCCCATGGAATAGGCCTAGGTTTTGCGAGAGGTATAGGTAATACTTTGTATAATTTGTCAAATTTACTTATATTTGAACCACATGGTACGTTTAATCTTGCTTGAGGCTAAACGTAGGTTAAAAAGTCAAATGATGACAGTATTACTACCCTAACCTATAGTGTCACCTAAATAACCATTTACCTAATGCAGCTTGTTGCGTACTGTGTATGTTTGCAGCAATTCAGGGTTAATGTGGTTTATTTTATTGATTTTTTGTAGATATTTATATAGCCAGTTTTTATTCATTTATTTATCTATTAAATTTATTATTCTATGTCGTAAAATTTTGTTTTATAATAGCCATTTTTATTTATTTATTTATCTATTAATGTTTATATTTTTATGCCATAAAATTTTGTTTTGCGTCGTTGTTAACCATCGTGGTTTGATGATAATGGGGTGACCAGAATGGGAAATAGGGGTATCGGGGCGGGGTGGTCTCGGTACTAACCTAACCTTTAGCTCGTGGGATTAATGGTATGGTACTTTAATCTCTCATAGGCCTATTTTCTGGACTTTTAAGCTTGTGCTTTAAACATTTTTTTTTCATTATTGTTAGTATACAAACCACACATTTTTGCTTCCTCCTATGTAAAAAAAGAAAAATATCGCTGAACCCCACAGGAAAGTGGCATTTTTGGGGAGGAACCAAAACACGGGACACTTACTAAGATAAATGGTCCAAAATGCATAACCCACTAGATCAACCGTTGGGAAATAGGCCTACTTGGCTTCTGCTTATAAGTATCATTCTTTACAAAACACAAAACCAACGGCAAAGACATCTCAAGGCCAGTTGCAGCAATGAATCCTAACTTTACCTTACCTTCCCAAACCTAATATAGGTCTATGGTAACAGGGGCTTTGACCACTATTGACCTCCAACGTAATGTGAGGAATATTTTTAAATGTCTTAGAGCCCAAATAAATTTACAAAGATCAAGATGACATGCATACAAGAGAGGTACACCATTCCTCCTTTTGTAACAGATAATTACATTAATAAGTTTAAAACCTTCATAGGGTATGTGTAAGACAGAACAGGTGTCTTCCAAAGGTGAGGGTGAGCATCAGTTTATTTTCCTTGTCAGAGTAAGTTTGAAGTGAAGACACTTCAAACCACCTTTTGCAGCATTGCCTTCTAGGTGGCATAAAGACAGTTAATCTGTATTTGGTTATGCCAGGACTGGGGCTTTTCACTGAAGTGCCCACCACAGTGACAGAGTATTCAGAACTTTAGTCAGAGACTCCACTGAATTTTGACTAGCTGCATTCACTTCTCAGAACCAGCTCCAATTCATGATCAGATATGTGAGTGAGCTTCAGATCACCAAGGGGGTTGGTTCAGGAGACGAAGCAGAATTCCAGAGCTGACCTTTCTTGTTGACCAGACCAGACACAAAAACCAAGTCCATTCTTGTGGTTATGGGAGTAGAAATTGATGCGATTTGCAAATATTTTAAGTGTCACAAATTGTAGATAGTGAATGTTTTTTTTATATATCAAATGTAAAGATTTTCAGGACTTAGCCGTAAATGCAGTGAAATGTTAGTTGGTTAGGTTGGAAGCAAAGTTGATGTAGAAACTGATACTCGATTTAATCGGCTTGAAAATTGACAAGTGACATTCTCTTATTGAATATATGAATTACATCTTCAGTAAACCTATGATGTAATTGATGACAGAGATGATTGCTTCTGAAGAGAATTAATAAATGAATTGTGCTTATCTTGAATTAAATACAGCATGAATTGTATTAAGTCTGTGTAATGATTATCAGGTATGTGGAGTATTATGTCACTCATTTTAAAATTTATTCTATTATTATTCACTGAAGACATTTAAGAATCTAAAAGACTAAATCACACGGAAGTAATGAAAGTATGGAAGGCATTGTTAACCAAGTCCAAATAGGGAGGACAAGACAACAGTGCCTTTTCCTCAACCAAGGGCTCCACAACCACCGAAGAATCTTTTGGTGCCAAGTAGCGAGTGGGGAGAAACCTCCGCGCGAACCATTTCATCAGTCGTACGTAAGGCATGGTTCCTTCGTACTGACCATCCTCGGTCATCCATGAGGGGAACCACCTCACAGGGGCGAGGGCAACGTGGGCTATGTCGTGGGTGACTGATGCGTAGCAGGATGCTAAGATGCCGTTCACGAAGATGGTGCCTGTTTGAGTTAGAGGCACGTATGCTCCTGCGAAGTTAAGAAGGGTTTTTAATAGATACACTTGCATATGCAGCGTACACATGTAGTGCTTAAACAGTAGGTCAGTTTGATCTTGAATTTAGTGTTGCATATAAGTTATGGTTGTAATGTGTAACACAAAACTATATTAAATTTATCAGATTGCAGAGTTTTGCCTGCGCATGGAGTGTGGTCCTAAATAGCCCGAGGCTCGTGGTTTGGCAGTATATAGGCCTGTCATCTATTGACCTTTGAATATATGTTTGTGAGGATTGTGGTCAAACATGATGGAAGAGGCTTGACCTTATCCCCTAATTCTGACGTTCTGAATAGTATCTCATAGTATTTAATCTATCTTAATGTTACTTCAGGACTGTATTACCATTTTTAGTTCTTTTGACTTGTCATACTTCTGGTGTGGGTTCTTTAGAGTTACTGTACTAGCATAGTATTGGTTTAAGTTAATGTGACCCTTTATACCTAGTAGTATTGTTCATTCATTTGAAAGTAATGCTAGAAGGTACAGTCATGAATGATGTTATACCTGTAAGAATAAGTTTCACCTCATTGTACCACTTAGTATTATCTTATATTTGTCATCCATCTAAGAGTCTTTTGCTCAAGTTATCATACCAATGCAGTAATTCATTTGAATTTGAATTGTTATGCTCTGCCATAACCACTAGTGCTAGATAATTGGTTTTATACATTTTAGCTTTTCAGGGTTGCTGTTGAACCTCTTTCTAATAGACTTAGGTTAGTGGAGTAATTTTACCTTGCCCTATTAGTGTTTCAGGAAGAGATAACTGTAATGTTAGCTCATTTGAGTTGAAGGTATACCCTAATTATAGGTCATTTGAGTTATAGTATACCCTTGTGCTTGCTCAATTAAGTACCCCCATGTGACATCTATTATGAATTAGCACATCCCCCATGCTAGTGAATGTAAAGTGTTTCTGCCCTTGTTCCGGGTCAATAAAATCATACCTTGTTTGAGAACTGGCATGATGTTTGTTATGTTGGTTACCATAACTTTCTTCGCCTGATGCTTGGGTGTGTTCGTCGAGAGCTGGAACTTTTCAGACAGCATCAAGAGTCTCTCGTTTTCAGATAATTCCCCTGAAAATCTGAAATGGAGACAATAGAATTAATTCGTTGTTTCATGCACACTAGAATATTTGTTTAAACAGACTATTTCCAAGTCTTCAGTCCTCTGGTAAGGGAAAAGAAAAACCTTTGAAATTCACTCAAGGACGGGAACTGATATGTAAGCTTTTAAAGTAACTGCTAAGGTTGCTCAGCAAGATTTGGTTAAAAGGTTAGCTTAGGTGAAAGGATTAATCAGAGTGTTTTCAGAAGGTTTAATCATGTGGAAAAAAAAAAGACACGATAGACTCATGCAGGATGAAGGAGGCGAGGAAGTCCTATAAAGATTGGGCCATAATTTTCAGGGAGCATGAAGGATTATGTAAGAGTGGTGAATGATGCCGAGTGCATAAAGGGGTTCAACGTGTTTCTTATAAGCTTTCTCTGTAGGTATATAAAGCGGCTAATGTTGTGGAAGTTTTGTGCATAGGGTATCCATCCACGATTCAGCCGTCAGATTCTGAGTTGGCATTGATTTTTTGTAATTTCTTCCTCTCTCCCTCAGAGGTGTGTCTGTTTTCTTAAGTAGCCTGGAAAACAGACCAAACTTCTGTAGCTTCCCCTTCCGATGTGTCACCGTCGGGACACAGAACAGAAGCCCAAAAACACGCCAACGTCTGTCTGGAGGTTTGAGGATTCTAGTCACTGACAAGGTTGAACAGTTTGAAGGCGTTTGATGACGTCAGACGTCTCGTTTGATCCTTCGTTTGAAGGGGGAAGGATTTCATTGTTGTTATCTGTATTGATTATTGTTGTTACTTTTATTAATTGTTGTGATTTGTACTGACTTCTGTAATTATTGTTATCAATTTCTCTTGGTTCTTGGAGCCTTCTGTGTAATTTCTGCAAAGTCGTTGTGTTTCAGTTATTGCTAAGTCTGGATATTCTGTAAATATTTGAGGTTCCAGATTTAAACAAAAAGAAATGGTGGAATCGAGTATTGGATAAAAAGGACACACCAACTATTTTAGTGCAGCTTGGAATAATGTCTAAGAAAGAATTAGCTCAGAGTAAAAGAAAAAAGATAGGAATGACGTAAAGGATTATATTAGTATCTTAGAAGGGAGGGGCATATTGAATGGATAAAACAGAAGATTGGCGTTACAGAGAGAGAGAGAGAGAGAGAGAGAGAGGTGTGGTGTAAACTGTTATTGAAACATGGTCAGAGAGAGAGAGAGGGGTGGGGGGCAAATCTGTTAAAGTTTCTCTAATCAGTCCCAGGTAGGGAGACGGGAATGAGAGAGGGAGCGGAGAGAAAAAGAGATATAGAGAGTGAGGGAGGGGGAAAAGGGGATGAATAGGCCTATATAATTGCTGTAAGGGTAATCAGAAATGAAAACAGACAGATAAATATAGAGACAAAATAAAAGCCTTTTTTGACTTATTTTCTTATTTTTTCATGAGGTCATCTGTGATTGAGAAGGGTGGATTGGGCTGGTGAATTATTGGTAGAATTATATAGAAATCAGGTCAGTTGGCTACAGTACCTGAATACGCGCCAAAATCTCTCTCTCTCTCTCTCTCTCTCTCTCTCTCTTCGTAGACAATGAAAATCTAGCTTTTCGTCAGTAGGCTAGTATTCTCTCTCTCTCTCTCTCTCTCTCTCTCTCTCTCTCTCTCTCTCTCTCTCTCTCCGTCGGTAGGCCAATATTTCTTTCTATTCCAAATTCTTAATGAAAATTCTGATGCCAATTATTAGAGGGAGAGAGAGAGAGAGAGAGAGGTTGTTGTACTACATGTTTTCTGATGACTAATTAAATACTTCTGACGGGTCTCGTCAGACTGGAAATGCCTCTGGGAATTTGTCAAGACTTTTAAAAATCCGAATAATTTTTTTATATTTTTTTAATCGAGATGACTAAATATTGCCATCTGGAGAGCAGGGGTTTTCGAGAAGGTGCTCTTGGAAGTGAGAGTTAGGACACTTGGTTGTTTGTTAATCCATTTGTTTATCTTTTATTTATTAATTAATAAATTTGTTTATTTGCTTGTTTATTTGTTAATTTATATATTAAGGTTTTATTTATTTATTTATTAGTTAATGTATTTGATCTATTTTTAGTTTTTAATTTATTTTTGTTAAGGTTCTGTAGCTTATATATTTTTCAAATTAATGTTTGTTTTATTTATTTTTTTATTTGAATATTTATCATTTGGCTTGTTTTATTTAAGAATTTATTTGCTTATTTATTTGTTAAATTGTATTCGTTTATTATATATATATATATATATATATATATATATATATATATATATACTATATATATATAGTATATACTATAGATATATATATATATAGATAGATAGATAGATAGATGATAGATAGATAGATAGATGATATATATATATATATATATATATATATATATATTATATATATATATATTTCTTTTTTTTATCTATATATATTTATTTTTCATTCATTTATATATATATATATATTATATATATATATATATAAATGATGAATTGTATATATAGTATATATATATATATATATATATATATATATATATATACAATTTATTTATCTATTTATTTATATAACAAAAAACTAGCCTACTATGAGATTCAGGGTCTCTGTAACACGGTTTTTTGGATTTTGCTCCTTGTCAAAGCATCGAATGTAGCTGAAAGTTGACATATGTATATTTTACAACCACACACAAATTTTGTCAGCATTATCAATAACCTAAACCTGATAGTTTTAATTTTTATAGAGTAAAAATGATCTAGTCGACGCCATGGCCAATGATTACAGCCAAGAGTCGAAAAACATTCATTACGTAAGCAAGGTAAACACCTTTTGACAAAATGTTGCTGCCCGCCCATCCACCAGACAGAAACTCCATCGGCTCTGAAACCCAAAGACTTTATGAATGGCGAAACGATACATAGATGTGGGTGGGGTATCAGTGCTAGCGTAGTAATACTACTGTAGCAGTAGTGCCGCAACAGTATAGCAGTAATATACATGAATTAAACGTTTAGGCCAACTGCTGGGATCCTTGAGGATCATTTAGCACTTCTTACAACTACTTGAGAAATTAGTTTTTATAGCCAGAAGTTAAATTTTCTAATCCAACAATGCCCATGGTAGCCTTCAGTGTTATCCTGAATTTATAACGAGGCGAAAGTGGGCGGAGCCTCATGAAGTCATCATTCTGACGATAATTATTGGTGAAGGTTTAAAGCCAATATACGGTACCGGCTATTTTTTTCAGTAAATAGGTAGATAGCCAATAAATAAAAATTGCTTGACATTGGATATAGCAGTTATCAAATCAATCTTGTCTATTATGTTTTTGAAAGTTACGCACTATTCCCTACATCTTGTCAATCTGATTGTGACCTATAAAGTAGACTGCAATTTCTTAGGAAACCTATTTTGGGAGTTAGACTAATAATCGAAGTGTTTTTGTATTTATTAACATATTTTGTTGTTTGTTCATTATGACAATTATCAGTGGAGAGGTTCCAGAGTTCATAAAGGTGTACTGCTTTGCTTGTATTTAAATTTGTATGTCATTGTTGCCAGAGGTTTAGCCTTCGTTACGTATAGCCAATCATCCATCGAGAAAGAGGGAAGAAATGTTGTCATAAGTTACGTAACGAGTGCGTTCGAAACCTTTTCTCTGAGTAAGTTGGCCCGTCTTCAAAAAAAGTCACTTTTACATTATAAGTACCAAATTTATTCAACCTACGTAATGCAGAATACAGTCAAAATTTATGTGTAGATATAATATGTATTCTGAATAAGCGTTATATTTATGAAATGCATAGATAAAAAGCTATTGCGAAAAAACCGTGTTACAGAGGCCTTGAATCTCATAGTAGTCGAATCACTATTGCGCCTAGAAATACCAGTAGATATTATAGACCCATTGTTTTCTGTTCAGCAGTTAAAAAAATAAAATAAAAAATTAGGCCCTCGTGTTTTTCATTCAACTAAACCAAGCTGTTCTCGCCTCTTAATACTTTCCTTACCTCGGGAGCAACTGGTTGTCGTTGGAGGTAAAGAGGAGGTGTGAGGAGGAGAGGGTGAGCTGAGGTCCCCCTTCGGTAGAAATGGAGAGGTACTGGGCTTCCTCCTCAGGTCTTCGGTCTAGCCAGGCCACCAGTGGACTCCAGACCGGTTCTCCGTTCTCAGTTCCTTTTGGTTGAGAACTGGGATGAAGTTTTGTCCTTATAGTGCTTATAGATTTGTTTGTGTGTTAGTACTTTGTATGTGCTTGCTTACGCGATGCGATGTGTCTGTGATTCTGTTGTTCTGAATGTGTGCGTGTTGTTTGTGACCGTATGTAATCGCGTTTTCTAGTACTAAAGGTTGGCTCGTGTGCCCGTAGTAGTTAGTACTTTGTATGTGCATATATCATAAATAACAGAATCGAAATATATCTGTGCGTGTACTCACTAAGAATCTATTTAAAGTGAACCTAGATTAATCACTTAGATTAGTCATTTATGTTAATCAGTTGTATTAAGTGCACATATATTGATCATAATTATATGAATCCATATATATATGTATAAATAAATCAGGTAGCCTATAATCAATTGTTACCTTTTATCTTACTAATAACTGCAGTAATATATGAGTTAGTATATGGTCAACAAATCAGTTAGCATAAAAATTAATGATTTTTATCACTTCATATATGAATTTGTATTAGTTAAAATATGATTTTTATCATGTTTATCTTTATTCTATGCAATTATCAGAGTACATTAGTATTTTCTGTAGCATATGTATCTTAATGAGATGAAGTGAAAAAATGTATCAGTATATATCACGTGATCACTATTATTTACGAATATCATCATATGCATATGTCTTATATCTTATTACTTGAATCTGTATTTGTGTACACCATGAATTTTTTTACTTATAAGTATTCTCTATATAGGTATCTATATATATTCACATAGTGTCTGTATCACACTCCTATAAGTCAAATGCAAGTCAAGCTTGAGTAATATTTAGTGGTTGGTTTTGTAGCCGACCGAGCATTTATGTAAGTGTTACATAATAAAAATATGGAATGTTATTCCATATATATAAAAAACTAAAACTATGATTAATTAAAACCAGTGACCCAAGAGGTCAACCAGTTTGTTTGCAGGAATGTGATCAGACCAGATACGATAAAGTAGGCTAAGATGATGTATACAATAAAGTAGGCTAAGATGACGTGTACTCAGTCAGTGTCTAGTGCCGTCACCTGTGGTCATTCATTTGTTTATAAACTATAGCCCAAGCGTCTTGCTTGAGGCAACCACCGTGACCTATAATTCAAACGGCCTACGTGATTTGTAATCTATGTCATCTGTGTGTATGTTCGTATGTTCGAGCTACTGTCTGCTTCCTTTATGATTTGTAAACGAGATTGTAGAGGAGAAGCGATCAAGCCAACGTCATTAGAAGACTTGTCCATTTTTATCTAAGCTTCATCATGTAGAATTCAATCAGCCATCATCATTGGCAGACTTGTACAATTTCATCTTGTAATCTCAGAAGAATAGATGTATTTTTGTATTCAGTGTTTTCTACTAGAACCTCACATCAGAAAGAGATCGAATGAACTTATAACTATCGTCATGAGTTTAACACATCTCCGTCGTCATAACCAAAGAAGATATGGACTTCGTAAGTTATCATCAAACCCCAAGACACTCCAATGAGTATGGAAGTCAGAACTAACCGACTTAGCGTAAGATTATCGCAAGTCTAACATAACCTCATAAATATTATACAAGGCAACAGCCCTAACACATACGTATGTGATGTGATGTATCTGTAATTTTATTGTTTTGAATGTGTGTAAGTTGTTGTGTGAGTTTGTATGTGTTTGTGTGTAATATGTAGTTTTGAAGTTTGGTCTTGAGTTTTATGGTACTAAGAATTTGCTTGTACCGCATGCGTATGTGATGTGGTAAATTTGTAATTTTATTGATTTGGAAAGTGTGCTTTTGCCGTTTGTGTGTAATATGTTGGGGGGACGTTTGGTCAAGTTTTATAGTACTAAAGGTTTGTGTGTAAGTTGTTCATGTTTGCACAACACTCTTGAGGGACAGTGATCCAGGAATAGATTTTAAAAATAGGTAATTAATCATTTTTACTATGACATACATAAATATAAACCTGCCTAGGTCAAGTATAGAGGTTTAAACCGCGAATACTCGACTATCCAGTGGGCCTAAGTACAAGTTGAAAATCCGTCGATTAAAAGCATCACTTGACATAACTAAAAATCCAACATGAAACAATAAAAAAATATCTTACCAGCGAGGACCATATCCCCAACATTAAGGTCAGCCATCCTGACCTCCCCCTGGGGAGTGTTCGCGCGCGCGTCGGCGGGAAAGCACGGCCCGTTCAGGCAGTCGCAGCAGAAGGAGCGCCTTAGAGCTTTGCTATAGCAGTTGCACAGCCCTCGGCTCTTGCACGAGACGATGACGTTTCCCGAATGCTAAAAAAAAAAAAAGAGAGAAACTTAAAGTATTATTTGCGTTATCTGAAAATGAAAAAGTAGGTTTGTCTGTCTTTCTTGGGAGCTTCTGTGCTAAGATTGAAACAAAGATAGGCCTTAAAAAAACAGTGTTAAAATGAACTTAGAGCACTATTTGCGTTATTTGAACATGAAAAACTAGGTTTGTTTGTTAAGATTAAACCTAAGATAGGCCTAAAAAAAAATAAGGGTTAAAATGAAGAAATCAATCACTTTTCACGAGACCTGATATTTGAGAACGAAACTTAACGTTACCTACGGTATTTGAAAATGAAAAAGAGGTTTTTGTTTGTTTCTTTGGAGCGTTTGGCGAGGTTAGGTCGAATGTCGGTCTAAAAACAAGATTAAATTGAAGGACTCATTAGTTTTTATGAGTATTGATGTTTAAGTAAGAAACCTAAGTGTTATATACGTTATTTGAGAGTGAAAAACGCTTTTGTTTGTCTTCCTTAGACGCGTTTGATAGGATTAAACCAAAGGCAGCCCTAAAAACTAAGGTTAAATTAGACCTAACAGACAAAGGTTAAGGTTCGAACCAAAGGTAGGCCTAAAAAGTTAGGTTAAATCAGTAGTCTTTCATAGGTACTGACATATTTATCAGTACCTGCGCTAAAAAGTATGTTTAGGTTTAAGTTTCTTCCAACTAAGGTTTACATTTAATTGATGAAAATTTTGGAAAAGTAAAATGTCCCGTAACCTTACTTTCACTCCACAAGGACATATCTGAACATTACCAGCTCTAGAACGGAAGAAGTTAATCGCGTAACTACAACATAACAGAAAACCTTATTAACAAAAATGGAGGCCCCTCTTGGTGGGCCAAACATGGGCAGAGAGGGTAGGGCAGGGGAATCGGGATGGGGTTTGGAACCCCCCCTAAAAAAATAAACGCGGAAAGTAAGAATGAAGTTAAAGAACAGGAAATTAAGAATTGGGGGAAAATGGTAGGAGGAATAGGGAAGGGGAAGGGGGGGACTAGGAAGGGATGTTTTGCGGGAGGGGGGGGGGGGAGATGGGTCTCCTTACTACCTGGGCCTGAACGCTTTCTCTTTTAAAGAAAAAGAAAAAAGGTAAATAAAACGAAAAGTTAAAAATATTCAGTGAAATGTGGGTCACATGCATGTTTAGATGCCAAAGGCGGCGAGGACAATCTTTTTTTAGATTCGTAATATTGATTTAATTAACTGTATTTGTAGCTAATAAAGATTTATTTGATTTATTTAAGGTATGAATTGATATATATATATATATATATATATATATACATATATATATGTATATATATATATATATATATATATATATATTATATATATATATATATATATATATATATATATATATATAGTTCGTTGGGTTCCTTGTTTGGCCAATAATTTTAAAATCTTCGTAATTGACTGTAGCTTTACATTAAAGCAAGAGGCACAAGGAATGACAGAATAATTAGGCTAAAAACAATGGGACAGCAGAGGAATGGTTGTTTAAAGTTCCAACTTTAAACATATCCTATATATATATATATATATATATATATATATATATATATATATATATATATATATATAATATATATATATATATATATATAATATATATATATATATATATACACTTTAGCAAATTTGGAACTTTTTCTTAAGAGGTCGGTAAGCTGACCGCCAAAGACTCTCTCTCTCTCTCTCTCTCTCTCTCTCTCTCTCTCTCTCTCTCTCTCTCATCCTTACCCTGAGGTAATCGACGGATGCATCTCTATTTCCGGAACCACCGACTTCTGTAAAAGAAAAATTACAATATTTATTATAATAATAAAATAAATATATCATAGAGAGCCGAAAAGGGTAAAATGTAAGATAATTCGCTAATGACCCACTGAAGGGTTACTGCTTACATTGGGCATCCCCCTTATAGAATAATAATAATAATAATAATAAGAAGAAGAAGAAGAAGAAGAAGAAATATACAGAGACAGGAGAATGACAAGCAGAACAGAGGAATGGCACAACAAACCAATGCACGGACAATACATGAGACAGACTAAAGAACTAGCCAGCGATGACATGTGGCAGTGGATAGTGAGGGGAGAGCTTAAGAAGGAAACTGAAGGAATGATAACAGCGGCACAAGATCAGACCCTAAGAACCAGATATGCTCAAAGAACGATAGATGGAAATAACATCTCCCCTATATGTAGGAAGTGCAATACGAAAAATAAAACCATAAACCACATAGCAAGCGAATGTCCAGCACTTGCACAGAACCAGTATAAAAAGAGGCATGATTCAGTGGCAAAAGCCCTCCACTGGAGCTTGTGCAAGAAACACCAGCTACCTTGCAGTAATAAGTGGTACGAGCACCATCCGGAATGAGTGATAGAAAACGATCAGGCAAAGATCCTCTGCGACTATGGTATCAGAATAGATAGGGTGATACGTGCAAATAGACCAGACATGACGTTGATTGACAAAATCAAGATGAAAGTATCACTCATTGATGTCGCAATACCATGGGACACCAGAGTTGAAGAGAAAGAAAGGGAAAAAATGGATAAGTATCAAGACCTGAAAATAGAAATAAGAAGGATATGGTATATGCCAGTTGAAATTGTACCCATAATCATTGGAACACTAGGCACGAGCCCAATATCCCTAAAAAGGAATCTGGAAAAACTAGAGGCTGAAGTAGCTCCAGGACTCATGCAGAAGAGTGTGATCCTAGAAACGGCGCACATAGTAAGAAAAGTGATGGACTCCTAAGGAGGCAGGAAGCAACCTGGAACCCCACACTATAAATACCACCCAGTCGAATTGGAGGACTGTGATAGACCAACAACAAAAATAATAATAATACTTGAAGTTCAACTCAGTGGCCCCTATGGTGGGATTGTTTCATATGAGTAAGGCTCGTATTCTAAATCAATAATAATAATAATAATAATAATAATAATAATAATAATAATAATAATAATAATAATAATAATGAAAATACTTGAATTTCAAGTCAATATCCCTTGTGGTGGGCTTGTTCCATACGATTAGGTTCGTCTTCTAAATCAATAATAATAATAATGATTAAGTATCGGCATGTCCACCTCGTAATTATCTTGTAGAGGCGTTCATTAAGTGTCCTAACGAGGTGTTTGCAGCGACAGAGCGTGAAACGAAGCTTGTTTCTGGTCCAGTGCACCCAATTAGAAGCTGTTTTTATCCAAGTTTTGGGCACTAATTAAAGTATCACGGGAGGAGAAAAGCCTTATACCCTCGGGAGTAGATATTTATACCCAGAGTTGACAAAAATATACCCTCGGGAGGAGATATTTATACCCGGAGTTGACCAAAATGCCCACATTAGCGTCTGGACTGGAATACGTGATCAAATTTAGGCCAGCGGCCAAGCGCTTAGGCCTAGGTTATTTGAAGTTGTAACTGGAGGCAAACTTTTTTTGCAGTTGCAATGTGAAACAGTTGTTTCGAGAAGGCTGAGGAAAGTAAGATGGGAGAAAAAGAGTATGAAAGGAGGTACAGTAAAATGAATGGTAGGGGTTGCAGCTAAGGGTCCAAGGGACGCCACCGCTAAAGACCCTAAAGTAATGGCCTACAGTGCGTCGTGTGAGGTGCACTGACAGCACTACCCTCTCCCCGTGGAGACTACAGAGGGAA
>NC_087217.1:43842317-43892317 GCF_015104395.2 Macrobrachium nipponense | reverse complement strand
TTCTGAGAGGCTGATTTTTTTCATTTTTTTTTTTTTACTACTTTACCTTCACGTAACCAGATTGGGGCTGATACAGTAATCATTTTGTTGTAATTACTCGATTATTATTATTATTATTATTATTATTATTATTATTATTATTATTATTATTATTATTATTATTATTATTATTATTATTATTATTATTATTATTATTATTATTATTATTATTATTATTATTATTATTATTATCATTCAGACGACGAACCCTATTCACATGGAATAAGACCTCCACAGGGTCACTGACTTGAAATTCAAGCATCCAAAGAATATTTTGATGTTTATTAGGAAGAAGTAACAGAAGATAACAGGAGATTCAAGTAGAGGGGATGAGTTATTAGAATTGAAACCTGTTTTCACTAAGTGAGCAGAATGCATCTGTTCCCAGTATCTTGTAGATATGTCTGGTCAGCTTTCGCAGGTAAAGACGTATTAAATTAACATAATTATATATATATATATATATCTATATATATCTATAATAATAATTCTATATGAATAATTATCATATCACCGTGATTCATATACATCATTCGAGCTACAAATGTCCTTTAATATCTAATTCGCTCTACCTCGGAATTGATATATTTTCATATATGTACCGAAGGGGAATTTTTAGTTGATAATAATTTTATCAACTAAAAATTCCCCTTCGGTACATATATGAAAATATATCAATTCCGAGATAGAGCGAATTAGATATTAAAGGACATTTGTAGCTCGAATGATATTATATATTAATATATATATATATATTTATATATATATATCATATATATATATATATATAAATTTAGTTGGCTTTTAAGCCGTCTGATTTTCTCAAACACGCAAACAAGTTTTTATTGAAATATAACTAAAATCCGAAGTTATTTTCGCTTTTTTGCATTGAATTACTGCGATGAAAGAATATATAGAAAGGAGTTTCGTCCTATCTTATTTGCATAAAAGCTCTTGCCACCGTAGTGAGAAAGTGCTGGCAGTGCACCTCACGTGGTGCGCTGCAGGAATTACTTTAAGGGTCTTTGCAACGTCCCTTCGGCCCCTAGCAACCACCCTTTTCATTCCTTTTACAGTAACACAGTAACTCCGTTCATATTCTCTTTCTTACTTTCGTCAAACTTCTTGAGCAGCTGTTTGGCTGTGCAACTTCAACAGGAGCTCCTGTTACACTTTCAAAAGGACATTTTTATTCTCAGTTTCCCTTTTCAGTTGAATGACCTCATAAATAGATCCCACCAGCGCTTTTGGCTTTTGGCCTGAAGACTCTATTCTACTATTTTTTTTTTCTTTACCTTCTCTTTACTTCCTAATAGCACCGTACTCTTTGGAAGCTTGAAGTTCAAGCCAGTGGCCCCTTTGGTGTGTTTGTTCCATATGAACAGTGTCCGTCTTCTGAATAATAATAATAATCATAATAATAATAATAATAATAATAATAATAAAATAATAATAATAATAATAATAATAAATGATAATAATAATAATGAAATTCTATTGAATATAATGGCAGAAGTTATAGAATTTATTTCATAAAGAATTCTCTCAAATCTTATAAAGAATTGAGATCATTCTTTGTAAAATAGATTCTGTAAATTCTGTCATTATATTCAATAGAAATACGTTTGAAAGGTGTGTTTGCAGCATACACCATAATAATAATAATAATAATAATAATAATAATAATAATAATAATAATAATAATAATAATAATAATAATAATAATAATTCTATTCTATTCTAAGAATCTTTACCAAGAAACAGACAAATTTATCTGTAAAATTTTGAGAAGCTCTCTCTCTCTCTCTCTCCTGTATTGTACTCACGCGTTTGCTCCTCCAGAAGGCTGAGGACGTCGCTGAAGGACATAGAGTCGGGACGCCCCGGGTTGGCGTAGATGACGCCCATGAACACGCCCAGGAGTAAGGCCGCCCGTAACGCGATCCCGGTGCTGCTGGCAGCCGCCCACATCCTCTCGCGCCCTCTGTAGGTCCTCATGGCGGAAGTGTAGTGTAGTAGTGATGTTCTTCGGGAGGGGAGACCTGCCTCTCTCTTTGTCTCTCTGGCTCCTCCGGCACCGTTGTGAAGCTCCAGGATCTCGCCGTCCTGTTTTTATACTCCCCAGGCAGGCAGCCAGTCTAGTCTCTCTCTCTCTCTCTCTCTCTCTTTTCCACGGCTTGGTGAGTCATACGCCCACTGTGATAAGGCTGTCTCGATGCATTTTTTGAGATGTTCCCTTCTTAAGATCGACTTCGTCAAGTGGGTGTTTTAATTTTTTACAAAATTCTATCCTTCTGATAAACAAAGGATTTGTTTATTAGAAGATGGACGAAATATTGGAGGCAGTGAACGTTGAAGAAGCTAGACAGCAGAGTGGGTGGGAAGAGATTACAGAAAATGAGGGGAAAAAACAAATTTGGATTACGCTATGGAAGAAGGAACACTTTAAAAAAATGTTACTGTCTGCTGTCCTTCATGCAAAGCATACATGAAGCTGAACTCCGCCTCTCCCCAGCCGACCCCCCGCCTTTTCATTGACGGATTGTATATGAAAAATTAGTAATTTCAAGGCAGCATATGCGATAAAAGCCAGGGTTGGCAATGATTAAATCAAACTGATTTAATCAAGTGATTATTTCATTGATTTTTTCATTAAAAAATAATACATTTTTTGAGTGTTTTTATTTTTAAAATTTTTTAACTTGAGAGCAAACAAATTGAAAAATATTGTTTGGAGGTTAAAAAAAATTAGGCATAACTGTGCTGCATCTATTTATTTTGTTATAAATAAAAATTACAAGTACATACTTTAGGCCAGAACTGGAGACCTAAAAGATAAATCAATAGTAATTCTGTCATAAAGTACATTTTGAGTTAAAGGATTGAAAAAAAAAACATCTAAAATTAAAAATGAAACAAATAACTCAATTAAATCACTGATTTTTTATTTTTTATTGAAAGAAAATTTTAAAAAATCACCAACCATGATATAAGCATCCTTTTGTTTAAGTTGTGTACACTTCTTCCTTCAGAAAAGTAAATCAGTTACTCTCGACATTTTTTTGTTCACGTCGTTGAACTTGTTTCTTAGCAAGAAAAGCTGGGAAGTCATTATTATTTAATAAATTAAATAACCACAAATCTCTCTGATTCGTTCCTAGTTTGACGGACCGTCGTAAACCATTTTGTCACCCATTCTGAGAAACGATCTACAAAGATTTTTATATTATTCCGAGCCTGTAACTCATCAGCTCAACCTTTGAGTAAGCCATTTTTTCCCAATTCTGAGAAAATGGTCTTCAAGGATTTTGATATTATTCAGAGCCTGTAACTCATCAGCTCAACATTTGATTAAACCATTTTTTCCTCATTCTGAGATAATGATAGTCAAAGACTGAGCTGATTAGTTACAGGCTCTGAATAATACCAAATCTTTGAATATCATTATCTCAGAATGGGAAAAAATGGCTTACTCAAAATCTTTGGTATTATTCAGATCCTGTAACTAATCAGCTGAATCTTTGAGTAAGCTTTTTTACCCATTCTGAGATAATGAAATTCAAAGATTTTGTATTATTCAGAGCCTGTAACTAATCAGCTCAATCTTTGACTATCATTATCTCAGAATGAGAAAAAAATGGTTTAATCAAAGATTGAGCTGACTAGTTACAGGCTCTGAATAATATCAAAATCTTTGAGGACCATTTTCTCAGAATTGGGAAAAATGGCTAACTCAAAGGTTGAGCTGATTAGTTACAGGCTCGGAATAATATCGAAATCTTTGATATTATTCCGAGCCTGTAACTAGTCAGCTCAACCTTTGATTAAACCATTTTTTCCCAATTCTAAGAAAGTGGTCTTCAAGGATTTTGATATTATTCAGAGCCTTTAACCAAGTATCTCAACTTTTGAGGAAATTTGGCTTGAAACTGGGACTACGCAGGCAGATGAAGTTTTGGGATGTCACAGAACATCAAAAACTGAGACATTTTGGCCAAAAAAAAAAAAAAAAAATGGGATACATCAGTTCGTCAAAATAGGGACGAATTCTCTATGGTGAATTCGTCCGTATTTTGACGAACTGGCGTATCCCATTCTTTTTTTATTATTATTATTTATTTTTTTTTCGTAGCCAAAATATCTGTTTTTGATATTCTGAGATATTCCATAACGTGGTGCTGTCGAGAACAGCCAGAATTATAAGATGGAACACAGAGAATGAGTCGTAATGCTAGAATGCCTTCAGTAACCTGTAAACGAATAACAGCTGTCTTATTTATTTTGGTGTTGACATCGTACGTCGTAGCGCCGTCAGTGCACCCCACGATGTGCACTGTAGGCATTACTTAAGGTTCTTTGCAGCGTTCATTCAGCCCCTAGCTGCAACCCTGTTCATTTGTTTTACTGTACCTCCATTAACATTCCTCCTTCCGTCTCACTTTCCACTCTCTTCTGACAATTATTTCAACTGGTTTAAACATTTAAATGTAGCTGTTTTGACAGATTTTTTACGACAACAAGGCTCATGTTTTGTCTAAATTTCTCATCTATGAAATTAAATGAGAAACAGTACTAGCCGGGAATATTTGTCATACCCGTATTTTTTAAATCTTATGTTGTTATAACTTTCTAAGTTTTTAAATCTAACTATTTAAACGACGTCTGACGACACTGAAGCTACATTTATTTATGAATTCCAGTCTTAGGACGCAAAAGTAAATGTGAAACGGTCCTCCGAGCTCTGTCATGGCCATGAGGCAGTCCGTATATTTTGAAACCCCAGGACTTTTAGATGTTTTTAGTTAATTATAATAATAGCTCAAACGCCATTGGACGATAACAGAGGTATATTTTGATAAATATTTCAAGTTTATGACGTGAAGTTAGAGGAGAAATAACAGTATTTTTGACTCTTATTTGTCATCCCCGGCTTCCAACGTAGTTTTAGATGTTTTTAATTATTAATCATAATAATTGTTTAAACGACATCTTATTACAATAAAGGTATTTTTAATAAATATTTCAACTTTAGAACTTGAAATTAGAGGAGAAACAGTATTTTAAGTGGTTTTTTTTTTGTCATTCCGTCTTAGGGCGTATAAAATTAAATGTGAAACGGTACTATATGTTCTGTCATGCCTTGGTGCAGTCCGAATTTTTGTAAACTCTAGGAGTTCTGGATGTTTTTAATAAGTTATAATAATAGCTTAAACGACATTTGACGATAACAGAGGTATTTTTTTTTTTATAAAATATATCAAGTTTATGACGTGTAATTAGGGAATCAGTATTTTTAACTCTTCCTCGTCACTCCCGGCTTCCAACGTAGTTTTAGATGTTTTTGATTAATTATAATAATTGTTTAAATGACATTTGACGACAACAAAGGTATTTTTGATAAATATTTCAATTTTAGAACTTGAAATAGGAGGAGAAGCAGTATTTTTAAGTGGTATTTGTCAACCCTGCCTTCCAACGCAGTTTTAGATGTTTTTAATTATTAATTATAACAATGGTTTAAACGACATTTGACGATAACAGAGATATTTTTTAATAAATATTTCAAGTTTATAACGTGAAATTAGAGGAAGACCGTATTTTTAACTCTTCCTTGTCACCCCCGGCTTCCAACGTAGTTTTAGAAGTTTTTGATTAATTATAATAGTTATAATAATTGTTTAAACGACATTTGATGACAATAAAGGTATTTTCAATAAATATTTCAAGTCTAGGACGTGAAATGGGAGGAGAAACAGTATTTTTAACTCTTCCCTGTTATCCTTGGCTTCCAACGTAGTTTTAGATGTTTTTGATTAATTATAATAATTGTATAAACGGCATTTGACGACAATAAAGATATTTTTAATAAATATTTCAAGTTTAGAACATGAAATGAGAGGAGAAACGGTTGTAACTCTTCCTTGTCATCCCCGGCTTCAAACGTAGTTTTAGATTTTTAAAAATCAATCATAATAATTGTTTAAACGACATTTTAATACAATAAAGGCATTTTTAATAAATATTTCATGTTTATGTCGTGAAATTAGAGGAGAAACTATTTTTGAGTGGTTTTTGTCATCCCGTCTTAGGGTATATAAAATTAAATGTGAACGGTACTCTGTGCTCGGTCATCCCCTGTGCAGTCCGTATTCTTTTAAACTCTAATTTCCATATGCTTTTAATTAGTTATGATAATTGTTTAAACGACATTTATTGACAATTAAGGCGTTTTTAATAAATATTCCAGGTGTATGCCGTGAAATTAGAGGAGGAACAGTATTTGTAACTCTCCCTAGTCATCCTCGGCCTCCAACGTCCGGAAGATAATCCAGACAGAGGCAACTTCTCGAGGAATGTAAACAATAACATCGCCGTCTGTATTGGTACCAACTAACTACCCATGGAGGGTAATTTCTTGCTATAATTATTAATTTTACTGCTTATTCCCGTTGTGTTAGTTAAACAGGAACCGTAAATGTGATTGGATGTTGCTTATATACGTGATATCTTATAGGCTACGCTAAGGTAGGCTACGTCTGTTAGGGGCAGGGTTACGCTAAACCCGGGTAAGGGTCAAGGAATATTGAAGGTTATTTTTAAAACCCGTAGGCGAATTTAAATGTAAAATATGTTTTTTATGTTAATTTTTTTATTTAGATGTTTTGCTTTCATATTGGCCCAATAGGGTAGGCTATACCTAGTTCTTTGCCTACATTAGGTTAAGCCGACCTGTTACGCACCAAGGCTAGTATCATGTCTAACAATTAAAATGGGAACCATGATTTTTGGTAGAATTTGCGGTAATTTTAAACCGGCGTTCCGCTGTGAACTAGACAATGGCAATTGCAATGGTAATTTTAGGCAGTAATTCCGTACGGACTGCAAGGAACGTTCCGGTGAATATGAAAGCCACTAGGGGATTCCAGTGTCAAATGTATTTCTTTGTGTTTAGTACAGGCCCCTGGGGGTTAATTACAGTCAACCCCCCAGAAATTGACACAGAGTTGTTAATTAGGCTAGATCTACCCTTGCAACTATTAACACACCTTTCTACGTTCAGTAACTTCCAGTTTATGTGCAAAATGCTGTTGTGTCTAGTATTACTAGGGGGAAACATCACAACAGGCCAACCCTCATCACGGTAGACGGGTCTTATCACTCGATATTTAATTGGTGAAACATGAATACAATTGCAACTCTAAGCATACCATTTAAAAGACTGAAGTTTCGTCAACATATTGTGATATATGAAAAGCCCCATACGAACTAAAATAAGCATGTGAGCTCTTCGTAAAAAAAATATGTTTCAAGGCAGTTTTAAATCCAATATGGCGGCTACGTTTTTCATGGACGGTTCTCATCAGTGACGGACACCATCTTTACCCAGCCTTCCCAGCACTCATTTGAACAATGTTAGCGTATTGTATGTAACGTTTATTGATCTTACTCAAGATTGCAGTTGTAATCAGCACAATAAAACAACATTTTGTGCCTATATTAGTGAAAGTATGAAACTTGTTATTCCCGGGGTTATGGTTGGACTGAATTCATTCTTACCTTGTAATCGGCGTTTTTATCCTTACTGCCATCACAACTGAAACTCCACAGTGCTTATTTGATTGTTTATTATACACATTTTGGTCTCAGTTCACTCCACATTGCACTTTAAAACCCAGTTGCTGTTCCTGGTTTCTAAAGCGCGCGCGCCATAAACACAATTACAAACAGCAGACAGACAGACCGACGACGAACTGCAAAGTTTTATTCCCTAAACTGTTTACTTTACTCGTTATTTAGTTTAAATTTACATTGTTATTTAAAAAATTTGATTTAATTCATGTATATTATCCCTTTTTTGCAACCAAATTACCCCGAAAAATTACAGATATTTCTAACGTAGATAAAATCAAATGTTTCTAACGTTTTCGTACATCTGGCTGCCGAAAACCATAGAGGAACGAATACGGAAAAGTGCACAGAGGAACGACTACGTTTTTTTTTTTTTTTTTTTTTGCTTTTTTTGTTTTTGCTAGCACTTTCATTGATTTCAGTCTTTATTAGTATTTTGAATTCTTAATAATCGTATGCCAGAAATAAATGTAACCTTTAATGTTTGCATGCTTTAATGTTTGCATGCTAAGAATGGCAAAATCATCGTTGCCACATTAGTGGAGGTTTCACACATACGCCGTTCCATTATCCTGTTAAGCGTCCGCCCTGATGAGCTCGCTGCTACGTACCGTCACGCTTTTTTGTAATCAGCGATCATAGCACTGATGATAGTTTTTCAAAGTTAATATTGATTTTTATGCTTGTTATTCATACTGTAATTAACTGTAGGAAAATTCTCTCTCTCTCTCTCTCTCTCTCTCCTCTTTTCTATCTCTCTCTCTCTCTCTCTATCTCTCTCTCTCTCTCTCTCTCTCTCTCTCTCTCTCTCTCTCTCTCTCTCGGAGTCCAGTCACTCGGCAAAGAAAAGTCATCTTCACGCAATTGGAAGAAAATTTGTATCATCACTGGAGGATTCAGAACTAGAGCTCTCATCATCAAAGAGGTTATCAATATCACACTCCTCATCTAGTATTTGATTGATCTCACCTAAAGAAATATGCCTCCTCTTTGGACATTCATTGTGAAAGACGCGAAATCCAATTTGTCTCGATAAACGCCCGAAGCGTATTGAAAGAAAACCAACAGGGACAGGCAGTTTTCTAGCATAAGCGACCACAGGAAAGAGTTGCCAGGCTGGAAATAAGTTTCCCATGGTGCTGAGAGTGTTACCAAATGATGTTCCTACACTTTCTATGCGAGTAAACGTATTATTACGGGGCTGACGGCTTGACAAGCACAGTTAAAGTCTTGAACGTAATATCCCGTTGAAGGCGCTACCGAGTAGATCGCGGTAAACGTATTATTACGTGGGTGACGCTTAACAGGTTATAAACTGTTTCCATGAATTCTAGTTGTATAGTAATGCAATAATGATAAATTGCTTTAATATTTATGTATATTATACTTCCAATACATAGCCTAATTTCACCAATTCAACGTTTTGTGTGTAGTCTTATACCCAGTTTGGAGGGTCAACACATACGAATGGCACAGAGAGAGAGAGAGAGAGAGAGAGAGAGAAAGGAAGGCGGAGGAACGAAGAAGGAAAAGGGATAGGAGGGGGGGGGGGGGGTTGGGGAGAGGGTAGGTGGAGCTTTATACGCGTGTTCGTATCCATTTCTGCATAATGGAGTTTTTTTGTCTCTTGGTACAAGGACAAGTGTCGTTATTCTTTACGATTAGTGATTCACGATACCCTTATAAATTACGGCACTGGGTGTAATGCACTATAGCAAAATCTCGTTCTGTTAAGAGTGTTCGTTACAGAAATAGGTATTGCCCAAAAACCTGCTTGCACTGTCTCTGAAACCCATAGTAGACATGCTGCTTAGTTGTCAATCAAGTTTTTATAACCAAGTATTTTTTACAAGCTAGCTATTGAATAAATTTTTATTTTTCTCAGTCAAACATATGCCCCTCAATGCTAACTTTCCTCTTTTAACGACTTTCTGGTCATTGCAAATTCGGCCCTAATTTCTTATGGTGCGAAAACAGACAAGAGGCCATGGACCGAAAACGATTGCGTAACACTACGGCGATAATCCAACAGTAAAACATCTTCATATATCCAAAAGTAAATAATAAAAGATAATATGCGCATTACGATTATAACAATTACATGTATAGCTGATAACAATCTGCATGAATAACTGGTAAACTGTTCTGCAATGACAGTTGAGTATAGCAATTATTTACAATAGGTACGAAAGTCAAGATGTCGTGACGTCATAATACAGAACTTGAAAGAACGTTCTAATTCAGAAAAATAATTACTTAAATTTGAGTCAGAGTCGAGTTACTTTTTCAATAACGAATATTTTTCAAATTAATCATCATAAAATATGTAAAATATTGATGTTTTACTACTTATTTAAAAATTAGCCAAGAGCACGCTTCTCGTCATCTTCTACCCCAACAGCTGTTTACGCCTGGCTTGTTGTTGATGAGAAATCGTGTTTCGATTGTTGTGATAAAAGTGCTCCAGCGTCTGTGGTACAAGTGGTGTGCGGATTTATCACAGGAAATGGTTAGTTTATTGACACAAGCTACTCCGTAAACATCGAGATGGCGTCAATCTTCTAAATACCTCGAGTTGTAAGTAAAAATGTTGAACGCGTTTTGGTGAGATTTGCACTACGTTTGAGACCGTTTTCAGTACCCTCTGTTTAAATCTTAAAATTTGGCCTTAATTTCTAACTTTGGAGAAAATACTTACTTCGAAAGGAGAGTAGAGGTCGTTTAAGCTCCGTTTCTCACCAACAACAAGTCGCGACTGATGCCCATCTCGGGTGTCAGGACGTGTTATAATGTACTTTTTCGGAGGGTGGCTTGCATTGATGGTAGGTGGCCTGCTTGGCCTGCTGTGATGATCTACCCTAACCCCTTGTGTATAAACATAAAACATAATGAAGGTAAATATACTACCTATAAACACAATAACAAAACAGACAAATGGCGGTAAATGTTCCAGTCGGTGACTTGGCAGGAACCAGCCGTGGTGGAAGTTTTAATTTCTACCGGTTTTTGAGTGGAGGCAAATGAAAATAAGTGAAATGCAGGGATGTCACCTAACCCAAGCTAACTTCAAGTCCTAGGCTATGTCTTGGAAAGTTGCAGACTACTACCACAGCAGCCCTTTAGCTCAGCAGTTACCTCTTTATGTTTATTTATGATGCCAATCTAATGATAAGGTTTGTTTTTTTAATTACAGTAAATTAATTGCATTTTGTTATTTTTCCCAGAATTTGGCCTGCTGTATTACATCTTGGTGGTGCCCCTTTCACTCCCAGTAGTACTCCTTTTTCTCTACATCCGATGGCTTGGTTGGGAACTCTTCACAAACAACTAAGTTGAAAGGAAGCAGATGTTTTAATGAAGTGCAATTTGTGGATTAACAGAAGCCTTAGTCAAGAAACATGTAAACATAGAAGGCGCAACATTCAAAATGTAATAATGTTCAGATCGTGGTCTGTAACATGGAATCATCAGGGCAGCCATCAAGTGTACCAAGTGTTTACCAGGTGCACAGAAGTATTCCACATGGGGACATAGTGCTGAAGAACAAGTGCCCCTCCGGTGAGCCGCTTATAGACTGTAAAATGATTGGTGAAGGGGGTAAAGGGAAAACTAGAAAAGTTACTGTAGAAAATGCTTCATCATCCCAGACCGTTGAATTAGATTCTGACATACCCTTAGATGGTTTACTTCCCACAGTTGGGAACAGGAGTGAGCCAGGCTCAATTGTGATTGGGGAACCAGTTCAGGGATGTGTCATGGTTGACTTGCCTGATAGTGTGGTTAAAGATGGTACATCAGTCCAAGTTCAGTCAGTTCCCTATTTGATTGATCAACAAGTTTTAGTGCAGGTCAGTGGTGAAGAACCAAGAATTGAAGTACAGGCACCGAGAACATCTGATTTAGTCTCGGTTTACGTCAAATCAGGCCAGGGCTCCAGCAGTGCTGTTGCTGACATCAGAAACTCTTTAGAAGTTGCAAGTAACAGATGCCTCCCAGTTGAACAGCCAAACAGTAGTGATTCCAATCATGTGAAACCAGGCCTTATAGAATCCAGGTTTGTGTTTCAAGATTTGTCAAGAGATGAATTCCCCACGATCAGCCTTTCCGAGGGTTCTCAGAAGGAAAACTTTGACATCAAGTTGGAAAATGAAGACGACAGCTCACAGGTGCCTAGGAGGAAATCTGCCAGGAGGGCAAGATTGAAATGGAAGAGCTTAGAGGAAGAAGACAACGTCATCAGGAGGATCAACTTCCTCAAGAAGAGAAAACATTACCCCCTTTCTCCGTCAGATAAAGGGAAAGTTTTTGTAAGTACCTCTGTTGTTTGTGGTTCTTTGACTGAAGAATGATAAATTATTTTAAACCTGTATGTGATTTTATAATGTCTATCATTATTTCAAGAGTTCTTAATGACAAATAATAATTAAGACCCACTGTTTATAAGTTTTAGTCATTCATTTGAATGTGTTAAGTTTTCAGCTGATTTGAAGTGACAGGACAGATGTACATAGTCATTAGTGCTATGAAGCCAAAAAGGGATTCCAGTATTTTTGAGTATTTACTAAAACTAGATGTTGGTCAATGGATCTATGAAGAATTATTGTACACACATTCTTTTAGTTATCAGTTACTTAATTGCTTTCCTCATTTCTTCTCTCTAGAACAACTTGAAGCCAGAGTTACCTTTGGTAGAAGTACCTGTATGGGGCCAATACTTAACCTCAGTCAGAGTAATAGATGGAAAGTGGATCTATGGCATTGCCTCTTCCAAAGCCATCTTGCATCAAGCCTTAGAAGGACATTCCAGAAGTATTCTTTGTGATTATATTAAGAGGTTGGTGTTTTGTTATCGAATTTATGTTTTTCAGTTTTGGTATGTAAAATTTTATATTGTAGATTGCAGTACACCAAGTTATTTTCTTTCGCATTTGTTTTTAATAGTAAAGTGTTTAGCGGGAAAAGGTATAGAACTGCTTTGGATACATTCACATCCATAAAAATCAGACATACACCTACATCATGTAACAGTCCAGATGGGTTTTTTTTTTTAGTATGTAAAATGTCAAAGGACAGTTAATATACAAATATTTGTATTGTAGTACAGTGCTGTTTTACTGTTGATCTCAACTAGGGCAGTCTACTAGTTTTAGAATAAAGATGAAAAATTATGTAAAAGCTGTCTTTAAAATATTCAGAAGCATTCTTTAAGGATAGAAAAAATTTACTCTGTCAGTATATTTTAGTGTCACACGTTGACTGAAAACTGGATTAAACTTTAGTTCCAGTTGTTTATGGAGTTTTGCTGCTCACCGATCTCAGAGATTTGATTGCAAAAGGCCTGTGAAAATCAAGGTTAAATTGCATAGTGTACATATTTATTACACTACTGAGTTTTGTGTTGATGTATTAAATGTTCCTAGTGATTTTGTCAAGATGTCAAATAAGTTTTTATGTCAAAAGGGAAGAGTGAATTTCATGTCTCATCTGGATCACAATTGGAGTATAGTACGTAGTATTATGGTGGACTCTTTGTAGTCCATTTGGTAACTCCCAGTGCTGACCACAGTCATTCTCCGCAGCCATCCATGCAACTTTGAGAAACGACGTAATGCGCGGTCTCAGGAGTGTCGTATCATGTGGCAACACAAGAGAGTCATGTTTGATGGCGTTCCTTTTATCATTGCCTCCTCTGAGGACCTGAAGTGTACCTTCGGGATGAATTATAAATTTAAGGTGAGTAGCAATGATGGATGCGCTTACTGTATTTAGGTATCTATATATATCATTCTCTTTGATAAGGATTCTCAAATTAGTCATGATGCACCGCCCCTAGTTTGTGGTTTAGTATTTGACTTTCATGCATCTACATAGAGCTCTGATGTTTCCTAGAAATTTATGCTATGAATAGAGCTCTGAAGTTTCCTAGAAATTTATGCTATGAATAGAGCTCTGAAGTTCCCTGGAAATTTATGCTATAAATAGAGCTCTGAAGTTTCCTAGAAATTTATGCTATGAATATAGCTCTGAAGTTCCCTAAAAATTTATGCTATAAATAGAGCTCTGAAGTTTCCTAGAAATTTGTGTTATAAATAGAGTTCTGAAGTTCCTTAGAAATTTATACTATAAATAGAGCTATGAAGTTTCCTAGAAATTTATGCGGTGAATAGAGCTCTGAAGTTCCCTAGAAATTTATGCTATAAATAGAGCTATGAAGTTTCCTAGAAATTTATGCTATGAATAGAGCTCTGAAGTTCCCTAGAAATACATGCTATGAATAGAGCTCTGAAGTTCCCTAGAAATACATGCTATGAATAGAGCTCTGAAGTTCCTTAGAAATTTATGCTATGAATAGAGCTCTGAAGTTCCCTAGAAATTTAGGCTATAAATAGAACTCTGAAGTTTCCTAGAAATTTATGCTATAAATAGAGCTATGAAGTTTCCTAGAAATTTATGCTATAAATAGAGCTATGAAGTTTCCTAGAAATTTATGCTATAAATATAGGTACGTAGCATCTTTTATGTCCCTAGACTTGTTTCATAAAACAAAAATTTCTATTTTCAAGTGTTAAATTGTAATCTAATGTGTCCAAGATAATCCACACAAATGATTAACTCATTATCTTGGTTAAAATACCAAAAATTATAATACTTTTTTATATATTTGGGATTGTCGTTTCTCACTCTGTTGGAAATCGTTTGCTTGCATGTATAATTCATACACATGTCCTTTGGATGTAGAGATATCTACGGCTGGTGTACAGTACCTAACCCCATAGCTTATGTTCACAAGAACACACAGTGGTTTGCTACTAGATTCTTTCCTTGAGAATCAATCTTGTCAGTAGGTACTTCTGCTTATCCTCCATTTCAGTTTACATTTCAGTTTTCATTGACTCTGCTGTACAACACTGTATGTGCATTTATCATAACTGTTTATCAGGTTTTGATGTTGTATTTACCAGATCGTTTCATGTCTTTTGTGCTTTGGTACTCAAGCTTATGAATTTGCATACAGAACTGATTAGTGTTAAAGTCTTTTATTAGTTTTAATGACTTCACTTATTTCACATGACTAAAAACTGATTTTTCCAGAAGAAAAAAAGTGATGAGATTGTGGACATCTCGGTTCCTGATGAGTTTATAAATGAAGGAGACAGAGGGAAATCTGAAGAGAATAGTAACAGGGTTGAGGAAAAGAAGACCAAAGTATCAAGAACGCCCAAGAAAGCATACAAAGACGTCATGTTCACGTCATGCCCTGCTAAAATAACTGTGAAGGTCATTGTCAAGTAAGTACTTGAATGCTTTATGTGATTCACAACCTGCTTAAGTAGATATTTTATATGGTTTGTGGATGGTATCCACATCACTTGTGTATCATATATGTCTTGAGTATGTATGTGTCTTGAGCATATGTGTCTTATGCTTGTTGGACATGTATGTTCTTGATTGTTCATTGTCTTATACTTTTCGCAGTCTTCCTTTTATGCTTCATCGTGGTATGTGCATATTGTTTTACTGGTGCGTCTTATGCCTTGAGCATGTATTTGTCTTATGCTTGTTCAACTTAAGTTTCGTGCCTCTCGTTGTGCTTGTTACTTTTTTTTCCTGTCTCCACATCTGTAATGGTATTTTGTCAAAGCCTGTAACTCTGCATCCATAAGATCAGTTCTAACAGAAATATTTGGTCTAAATCTGGTGGGTGATAAGCATTTTAAAAGGGGCAGTTCCCAAACTAAGCATTCTAGGGGTGGGCTGGTCTTCACACAGTTTATAATGTGCAGTTGCCCCAGAGAATGGTGGATAATCACTACTCATGTAAACACTAACCAAAATAGTATTTGTAGAATAGAAATTTGAAGGCTACAGTTTGTTGGAGAGGAAAATGATCAAGGAATGGAGTTTGGGATCTGCAGTTAAAGCTTTTTCATTTGATTCAGTCATGATAGGGAGGGAAAAGCAGTACCTTTGAAGAAATATTTTATGGAAATTTAATGCAGTATAAGTGTTTGACAGTGATATTCAAATAGTGTTCGAAGAATTAATCCTGAGCAAATTAATCCTGGAAGTGGTTGCATTTTATTAGTAAACTTTACTTGGGCCAATGATTGCTCAGGTAAAGTTGTAATAATCATGATTTTTGCCTGAGAAATTTGTACTGGTCACATAAGGAGGCAATTTTTCACTCATAGTAGTTTGATACTGCTGCACTGTATACTGTATATGTAATTTGAAATATTACTTTGGGTTTAGGCCCCCTTGTAAGTAGTCATCCTCATAGCTCCTATAGAAATAAACAGCATCCTCTTTGTAAACCAGTGATATATGACAAAGCTGTTAGAGACTGCAGCAAGGTTGATGTTTCATTGCCTTTGGATTACTTTATGAATGCTGTTATAGATAGTACTATATATATTTTAAGAATTTTTGATGAAGTACTAAACTCATCTTTATTATAAAAGCTGTGATGACTTTCTAGTTGACCTTGCCTCAGTCTCACCAAAAGATATATACTGTAGTTAAATGATCACGAACTTTAGAGAACTTCACTGCATGGGGACTTTTCTCTTTGTCAAAATTGTGGGTTATGGATTGTGCCTTAAAAATGCTGAAGTCAGTGCTCTTTTGGGAGTAAGTGGCTCACATTTCAAAGTTCTCCAGTGGAGTATGATTTCTACTTAATTTTTAAAAAGTTGTGCCTAAAGTTACATCACTTGTCATTGTAGGTTTATTCCCAGAGACCTCAATCTTTTATTTCAGGTATCCGGGCTATGCTGTGCATCCACTTTCATTCCCTGCAGAGCGAAAGGTCAGGTTGAAGGCACTACGTACCGCACTGTCAAAAAAATCAGACGTGGAGAAAGAAGAATTATATTACGTCACCTTGCCTCTAGGGTCTGCCCACAATCACGAGTTCACAGGAAGATCACGTAACATTCACCCATCCATAATCGCCAAAGTGAAGGAACTGGTGCACAGTGGAATAACAGCACCTAAGGTCATCAAGAAACTTCTGGACAGCCACGTTCAAATCGAGCATGGACATGACGTGGTTACTCCACATCCTGATGATAGGGCATATTATCCTAAGGTTAAGGATATAGGTAATCTTGTTTACAATTATTGCAAGAAGATGGGAATCTCCAGTAAGAGGAAAAGTGTAGGGGCACCAGCAGAAGTGTTGCCAGGAAAGAAAAGGCATCACAAAAGTCTGCAGTCTGAGGAGAACGACGAAGAGTGTTGTAACAGTGCAATCACAGATAACTTGCCTCTCCAAGCATCTACACTCCAAGAGGCTGTGCAAACATTTTGCACAGATGAGCCAGACAGAGGTAATGTAAGTGTTGGTGGGGAACAAGAATGTAACCCTGTTACTGCAGTGATGCCAAACACATCAAGTGAAGTCGCAAGTTTAGCCGAGATGGTTCGAGGACAACTGGACTCTTTGCGTAATATTACGTATTCATTGACTGAGGCTAGTAGCTTGCAAGAGTTATACCAGTCTCTCCAAGGAATTCTCACCCATTATACTACTGTAAATCAACAAATATTACAAGGTAGTCTAGGTAATGGTACAGCCCCGACTGCTGCATTCATCATACACGAGTCTGTTATAGATCCACTGGCTGTAGGGGAAGATTCGTTGCAAGTTGGTGTCTCCGAGGCCATCCCCACTTCTTTGACAGTTCCTGTTAGGGACACAAATAGCATTGTTACCACAGCCAAGTTCCGTAATGCACAAATTGTTGAGAATGCTCATTTGCGACAGTTCAAGCCTCCCGTTGCTCTTCAGTGTCTGGCGACAAATGTGGTCCCAACTCTGACTATGTCCCACTTACCTCGTTCTTCCAATCCAGTTTCGGAGCAAGGTCCAGCACACATAGTCACGTCTCTCCCCTCAAACAGCACCGCCAGCCCTGCAGCTGTGTCTATAACCCAACCCACGTACCAAGCAGTTGCACCTGTGTCTCAAGATGCATCTGCTGTCCCAGTGCAGTTGTCTCTCCCACCTTACTTTTATTATGTCCAGGAGGTGACTGTTCCTGAAAGTAGCACAGCAACGCCTTCCCTTAATGCTCGTTGATGACAAGAGGTTTATTTTTTTAAATAATTTATGTGAGTCATTTGAGAAATAAACTTTATACTTTGTTTTCTTGGCTTTTACTTCAAACCAGATGTGGTAGCTTCCTTTACTTTTTGGTAGTTAAAGTATTTGTAGCCCTCGTCTTTGTTCTTAGTCATTAGTCATAAGATATTGCTTAGTTCATTGCATCCCTCTTTTGTTCTGAAGTGTACATGATCTTAGTTTAAACATAAGTTCCTGGCATCAGAGAAATTATTTTTCTTAGTGCATGCTTTCTTGTGTAATTTTGGTTTTCATCATATTCAGCTTGAATTATTTTTAGTACAGGCAGTCCCCGTATTACGACGGGTTCCATTCTTGAGACGTGCTGTAACCCGAAAATCGTCGTAAGCCGGAACATCACCAAAAATGCTAAGAAAACCTTAGTTTAAATGCTTTGGGTGTATTCAAAACTATGTAAACTGCATTCTTATTGCATTTTGCATAAAAAAACTTCAAATATTGATTATTTTGCATTTTTGGTGTCATATTTCTTCTGCCAGATGAGTGTTGTAGGCGTCGTAACCCTGGAACATGCGTTGTAACCCAGGAAATAATTTCTGATGAATATAATTGAAAAGCGCCTGAACCTCGGAACGTCGTAAGCCGAACCTGTCGTAACCCGGGGACTGCCTGTATTTGGTAATGTATTCAGAGTAGTTATCATTTTTGTACATGCAACTTCCCCGGCAGATATATACTTAGCTATAGTCTCTGACGTCCTGACAGAATTCAAAACTCGCGGCACACGCGACAGGTAGGTCAGGTGATCAGCCCATTCCTGCCGCTGGGTGGCGGGACTAGGAACCATTCCCGTTTTCTAATCAGATTTTCTCTGTCGCCGGTTCCGACAACATCGTTGTTGGTTCCTCCTGCTTAGAAATTCTTTCTCGATTGCTGAGGATTATCTGGTTGACCTTTGGTGACGTATTGATCTTTGGCTTTGGCATACGCTTTTAGTGGACCGTTTTTTGGATTTTGGATTTAGATTACTCTAGAATGTCTGACGTTGCACCTGTGTTTAGGGTTTGTGCGAAAGAGGAATGTAAGGTGAGACTACCGAAAGCTGAGGTAGATCCTCACACGGTTTGTGGTAAATGTAGGGGGAATGATTGTTCAGCAACTAACACCTGTGTAGAGTGTGAAAGTTTAACTGAAGTTGAATGGAAGAGTTTGGCTGCTTATATCAGAAAGCTGGAGAAGGATAGAGTCAGGAAGGCTTCCATCAGAAGCTCTAGTAGATCCTGCTCTATTGAGCATGAGGTAGCTCCTAACTCTTCTGTTGATTCTCCTGCTCCTAGTCTGGTTTCAGCCCCTTCCCCCCGCAGCGAACCCGTGGATTCGTCAACGGAGATGGCTGCAATGAGGGCCTCTATTCTCAGCTTGCAATCGCAACTGCAAGCGATGAAAGACAAAGGTAAGGGCAATGATTTGTGCAGTGTCCCCATTGCATTGCTCCTAGACCGCTTCCAAACTCCCATGCCCAGAGGAGGAGGAATGTCGACAGCCGCAAGGGGGATGTAGAGTATTCCCAACGGTCAGGCGTTCCTTCGGCAGATCCTGTAGACCCTTCCCAGGCTGCCAAGGACAGCTATTGTAAAAGCGTCCTGAAGAAGTGCTTTTCGGACTCAGATTCGTCTTCACCGAGAAGAGCCTGGAGTTCGTCGTCTAAGTCTCGTCCTCTCAAGAGAGTCTGGAAGCCTCCTGCAGGCAACGCCTTGGATTCCAGCCCTGAGCCTTTCCCAGAGTATTCACCTGCTCGGAAGAAGAGAGTGCCTAGATCTCCTGACTCCTCTCCGGAAGGAGTTTCTTCTATGACGAAGGAAGTTGGTAGGCCTCCAGGAACAATTGTCCGCTCTGGTAGGAGTACTTTCGAAGGGCTCTTCTCGAAAGAAGGACTTATCCCTTCTCATCAAGAGCTCAGTTATGAGAGCCTCTGATAGTAGGCGCTCTGGCGCCAGCAAACGCCCGTCGCCTGAAAGGTATTCGTCCCCAGTGAAACCTTCTTCTTCATTTGCCTACACTCATAGACGTACGTCTTCTCCTATTAAGCCCTCGGATGATCGGAAGCCCCCTTCTGCTAAGAGACCATCCAGGAGTTTGTCACAAGGCACAAGCGCCTCTCCTGACGGGCGCCAGGAGCCTGAGAGCCTCCTGCTTTCTGACGTATCACGGATCTCATGTGAGAGAATTCATTCGTCCAGACGTTCCGGAAAAGACGAGAGCCCCTCTCTGTACAGAGTCCCAGAAGAAAGTAGCAGGATTCGCTCTACTTCCAGACGAGCTTCAGGGGAAGGACGCTCCCCTTCTTACAAGCGCCTAGAGTCTAAGAGGCTCCCAGATTCTGTTGGACCTTCCAGGCGTCCTATTAAGGACTCAAGCGCCTCTCCTAGTAGGCACCAGGATCTTGGCAGGTGCTATTCGCCTTCCAGGCGTCCCATGAAGGACGCAAGCGCCTCTCCTGCATGGCGCCAAGATTAAGACTTCCGCCTTTCTCCTCGCAGGGGCATGTCGCCTCCCAGGCGCCCCCGCCGGGACGAAAGCGCCTCTCCTCGCAGGCGCCAGGAGCCTTTCATGAGCCCTAATACCAGTGGGCACCCTACGCCTCACAGGCGCGCATTCAAGGGTGCAAGCGCCTCTCCTGTCAGGCGCCAAGACCTGGTAAAGCGCCAGGACACTTTTAGAAAGGAGGGTAACAGGATCCGGACTTCTGATAATATCCAACAAGTGGATATCGATTCGCCTTCGGATAGAGCTCTTGAGAGAAAGAGACACTGTTCTCCAGATCGAGCCTCGGATAAGGGGAGAGTTATTTCGCCTCCTAAAGATCTTTCTCCTGGAAAGCCCTCATCTCCAGCAGTTCCTTTTGAAGAGGTTTCTGAGGAAGAAGCCCCCAAAGACGCCGGTATCTCGGATTACAAGAGGCTTGCTTCTCTCCTCCTGCAAGTATTCGGAGATTCTCTGCGACATTCTGACCCTCCTTCCCCAGGATCGTTACTATCCAGTACTAAACTGTCAAAGTCCCCCTCCTTCGTCAGGATGACCCCAACTCTTTCGATGAAGAAGTCTCTTAAGAGTCTAGAGAGCTGGCTTCTCTCTAGGAAAGAAGCAGGGAAGATGGTGTTTTTCTGTCCACCGTCCAAGCTTGCGGGAAAACTGGGTATGTGGTACGATACCAAGGAATCTATGGGCCTGGGACTCCCTTCGTCCGCTGATGCAGGCTTCTCCGCCCTGGTGGATTCTTCAAGACGATGCTCACTACAATCTGCTAAGGCCGCATGGGGGATGTGCGAGTTAGACCATCTCATCAAGGGCCTGTTCCGAACCCTTGAAGTATTTAATTTTATGGACTGGGCATTAGGAGCTTTAGCCAAGAAGACTCAAGATCCGGAATTCGTCAAGCAGTTATGGATGGTTCCAATGAGATTGCCTCCCTGTTTGGATCCTGTATTCTTAAGAAGAGAGCGGTGTACAGCTCCTTCTTAACGAAGTCAGTATCTCCTCTTCAGAGATCCGCACTGTTATACGCGCCCCTCTCTGGTCACCTCTTTCCACAAGAGATTGTGAAGGACATTTCTAGGTCCTTATCCGAGAAGGCCACACAAGATCTGCTGGCGCATTCGGCTAAGAGGCTTAAACCTGCGGTCCCGGGGACGAAGAAAGAAAAGGCTCCCTCCCAGCAGCCCTTACGGGGAAGGTCTGCCCCTAGATCCTCTCTTAGGAGTATACGAGCTGAAAAGAGAGGAAGGTCTTCACGAAGGCCTTTTGTCAAGACCCAATGAAAAAGCAGTCCTCCAGACGAAAGTGGGTGCCAGGCTTCTAAAGTTTCACGAAGCCTGGGCACAGGGAAAAACCTCCCTTAACAACAACTCCAAGGGAGTTGACAGCAAAGTACAAGGACCCTATCAAGAACCAAGCCCTTCTACATCTTGTGGACCAAATGCTGTACAAGGAAGCAATAGAGGAAGTAGAAGAACTCCCTCGGGGTTTTACAACCGCCTGTTCTTGGTGCCTAAAAGTTCAGGAGGTTGGAGGCCGGTGTTGGACGTGAGCGCCCTGAATGTGTTCGTAGCAAAGAGGAAGTTCACGATGGAGACGACATCCTCGGTTTTAGCAGCCCTTCGTCCAGGGGACTGGATGGTGTCCCTGGACCTTCAGGATGCCTATTTCCACGTGCCAATACACCCGTCGTCCAGGAAATACCTCAGATTTATGGTACGAGGGAAGATATTTCAGTTTCGGGCTCTCTGCTTCGGACTCTCAACAGCCCCGCAGGTGTTCACAGGACTTATGAAAAATGTGGCACATTGGCTACATCTCAAAGGGGTTCGAATATCCTTGTATCTAGACGACTGGCTGATTCCGGCCCAGTCGCAAGTCCGCTGTCTGGAGGACTTGATTTTGACCCTGAAGTTGACCCAGTCTTTAGGACTGTTAGTAAACCTCGAGAAATCCCAGATGATTCCCCAGCAGAGCATCGTCTATCTGGGGATTCGGACTGATTCTCGGGGTTTTCATGTGTTTCCGTCACAAGAAAGACAAGACTGCTGCTTAGAGAAAGTAGCAACCTTCCTAAAGAAAGAACAATGTTCCGCGAGGGATTGGATGAGTCTTCTGGGGACCCTTTCCTCGATGGAACAGTTCATTTCTCTAGGAAGGCTTCATTTAAGGCCTCTACAATTTTATCTCAAGGAACATTGGGATCAGAAGTCCCAAAAGCTGTCAGACTCCTTCCTGATTTCAAAGAAGATAAAGGAAGATCTTCGTTGGTGGATGAACCCTTTCAGACTCAACGAAGGCGTATCCCTTCATGCTCCGAGCCCTTGCCTAATGTTATTTTCCGACGCCTCAGAGTCGGGCTGGGGAGCCTCTCTGGGTGCGAGAGAAGTGTCAGGCACCTGGAGAGGAGAACAGGTGTCCTGGCACATCAACTTAAAGGAGTTGGCTGCGATTCACCTGTCACTCCTGCACTTCGAGGCTCAGATCTCAGGCTCAGTGCTGCAGATCAATTCGAACAACACGACGGCCTTAGCTTATATCAAGAAGCAAGGAGGGACTCACTCGTTCGCCCTTTACGAAAAGGCAAGAGAGTTACTGCTTTGGGCAGAGGAGCGAAAGATCACTCTCCTGACAAGATTTATCCAAGGAGAGAAGAATGTAAGACCGACCTTCTGAGCAGGAAGGACCAAGTACTTCCTACAGAATGGACCCTACATCCAGAGGTCTGCAACAGACTTTGGAGCCTCTGGGGGAGACCAAATATAGACCTGTTTGCCACTCATTGGAACACAAGACTAGAAAATTACTGCTCCCCGATCTCAGATCCAAGGGCGGTAGCAGTGGACGGTCTCCTTCTCAGTTGGTCCGGACTAGACGGATATGCTTTTCCACCATTCAAGATCATAGCAGAAGTGGTGAGAAAATTTGCAGCAGCATAGGGAGCCAAACTGACTCTCATCGCCCCGTTTTGGCCAGCGCAAAACTGGTACACAGAGGTACTGGAATGGATGGTAGACTTTCCGAGATCTTCTCAGACAGCCCCACTTCGACAGATATCAGAAAAACCTCCCCGCTCTCGCTCTGACTGCCTTCAGACTATCGAAGGACTTGTCAGAGCGAGAGGTTTTTCTCGAGGAGTTGCGAAAGCTATCGCAAGGGCAAGAAGGCCATCTACTGTTCGAGTCTACCAGTCGAAGTGGGAGGTGTTTCACAGATGGAGCAGAGCTCAGAAGATATCCTCTTCCAGTACCTCTGTGACAGATATAGCCGATTTCCTCCTTTACTTGAGAGAGAAATGTAATCTGGCAGTCTCCACGATTAAGGGCTATAAAAGCATGCTTTCGTCAGTTTTCAGGCATAGAGGCCTAAACATTGCAGAGGACAAAGATCTCCATGATTTGATTAGATCTTTCGAGACTTAGAAGACTAAGAATATTAGGGCACCCAGTTGGAACCTGGATGTAGTCCTAAAGTACTTGATGACCCCCAGATTTGAACCTCCACGTACTGCTTCGTTTAGAGATCTGACAAGAAAGATGTTATTCCTCTTCGCTCTAGCCTCAGCCAAGAGGATAAGCGAACTCCAAGCCTTAGAACATACTGTTGGCTTCAGGGACGACTCTGCTGTCTGTTCCTTCAAGCCCCTTTTTCTCGCGAAGAATGAAAACCCTTTGAAACCTTGGTCTAGGATGTTCGAGGTTAAGGGACTGTCTTCTCTGACAGGAAGAGAACAAGAAAGGACTCTGTGTCCAGTCAGAATCCTTAAGTTTTACCTAGAAAGGAAGAGGAAACTGGGTGGTAATAAGGAAAGCTTATGGTGCTCCGTTAGAGATCCCAAAAGACTATTCTCTAAAAATGCTCAGGCGTTCTTCATCAAAGATGTGATCAAGGAAGCCCACTTAGCCTGTAAGGAAGAGCACCTCGGTCTCCTAAGAGTTAAAGCTCACGAGGTAAGAGCCATCGCTACCTCGTTAGCATTCCACAAGAATTTGTCTCTACAAACTCTCGTCGAGTCGACTTATTGGAGATGCAATTCAGTCTTTGCATCACATTATTTGAGAGACATTCAAGTAACTTATGACAAATGTTTTTCTCTTGGAGCTTACGTATCTGTGGATTCGTTGCTGGGACAGGGAGCTGAACCCAGTCCTTTTTAGTATAGTTATGTTAGGGCTTTTAACTGTTTATGGTGTATTTATTAGGTCGATTGAAAGAGGGTACTGGAGGGGGACCCCTTTCAAGTCGTAGTTCTAACATGTTTAGTGTGGTCAGGTGGTCGGGATTGGTTGTTGTGCTCCTTGTAGTGTCTTAACTACCTAAAGCTCTGTCATGTAAGAGGGTTAGCCCCCGTTGATACGATACAGGTGAAGGCTCTGCCATGTAAGTGGGTCAGCCCCCATTGGCACGATCCAAGACAAGGCTCTGTCAAGTAAGCAGGCAAGCCCCCATTGGCATGATCTGAAAGGGTTATCAGTCACAGGTCTCATCCTCTCTGAAGCTCTTGAGGCAAGCAGACTCATAGACAGTATCCATGAAGTCTTCTGCCCTCTGAGGTAGGAACCAAGGTTGTTTTTATTATACCTACAATGTATGTTGTTTCCCTGTTTTTATATTTATAATTATTTTATATGTAGCGGTCTCTTGCCCTCCTCCAAGGGTGCCAATCAGTTAAGTATATATCATATTGTTATGATACAATAAAGTTTTGTACATACTTACCCGGCAGATATATACGATTAATGGCCCGCCCAGCCTCCCCTCAGGAGACAGGTGGAAGGGAAAATCTGATTAGAAAACGGGAATGGTGCCTAGTCCCGCCACCCAGCGGCGGGAATGGGCTGATCACCTGACCTACCTGTCGCGTGTGCCGCGAGTTTTAAATTCTGTCGGGACGTCGGAGACTATAGCTAAGTATATATCTGCCGGGTAAGTATGTACAAAACTTTATTGTATTATAATATCATTTTTGTAATTGTACAATTTTCTCCAGATATCCTTAGTTCCTTCAAAGACATATACGTATTACATACTCATGACAGCAAATTATTTCGTAACAAGGTCTAGCATTTTGTAGTTATTTAGAATCAAACAGAAGCTATAATTTTCATAGAAAGTGTTAATAAAGAAGTTAGCCAGCTGCAACACAAATACGTCTTTAATGTGAGACATTACAAACATGGCTACAAAACCATTTGTTTCTGATCTAATGAGTTCCACATTTCCCTCAAGTTGAAAATGCTTACCTCTTAAGGTTTTCCAAGCCCCATGGAATTGTTGGTTAATCATGTTAGACTGCTTTGTAATGGTAATGATAATAATGATTAGGCTTTGTGCAAGCAGAAAGTAGTGAAATTATCAGAAATTTTTATGCATTTTATTGTTTTCTCCATTCTTAATCACCATGGAGACATTTGAAATCACCAATGGGATTTGAGTTGTTGCATTGTGAGATCAGAAGTTTAATACTTATTATTTAGTACATACTATATATGAGTTTTCAAAGCCTCCCTTGTAAAGGAGTTATATCTTGGTACTCGTAATTAAATATGATATATATTATGGAACTTTTCAGCTTGATATATACCAGGATATTATATTGATGGTAGTGAACTTTGATAAATGCTTTCAGCATCATATTTGTATTCATGATTGCACGTACTCAAGATAAAATCAAACTGTCAAATTAAGATATGCGACAGAAAATTTGTATTTGTACATACAGCATATAATTTCCCTAGTTTCAGTGTGTGCCAAAAATATACTAAATCGAGGGATGTAGGTCATGTTTAGCTCTTATTATTATTATTATTAATTTTTTTTTTTTTTTTTTTTTTTGTCTCTACCACAGTCCTCCAGTTCGACTGGATGGTATTTATAGTGTGGGGTTCCGGGTTGTATCCTGCCTCCTTAGGAGTCCATCACTTTTCTTACTATGTGCACCATTTCTAGGATCACACTCTTCTTCATGAGTCCTGGAGCTACTTCAGCATCTAGTTTTTCTAGATTCCTTTTCAGGGATCTTGGGATCGTGCCTAGTGCTCCTATGATTATGGGTACGATTTCCACTGGCATATCCCATATCCTTCTTATTTCTATTTTCAGATCTTGATACTTATCCATTTTTTCCCTCTCTTTCTCTTCAACTCTGGTGTCCATGGTATTGCGACATCAATGAGTGATACTTTGTTCTTGACTTTGTCAATCAACGTCATGTCTGGTCTATTTGCACGTATCACCCTATCCGTTCTGATACCATAGTCCCAGAGGATCTTTGCCTGGTCGTTTTCTATCACTCCCTCAGGTTGGTGCTCGTACCACTTATTACTGCAAGGTAGCTGATGTTTCTTGCACAGGCTCCAGTGGAGGGCTTTTGCCACTGAATCATGCCTCTTTTTGTACTGGTTCTGTGCAAGTGCTGGACATTCGCTTGCTATGTGGTTTATGGTTTCATTTTTCGTATTGCACTTCCTACATATGGGAGAGATGTTATTTCCGTCTATCGTTCTTTGAACATATCTGGTTCTTAGGGCCTGATCTTGTGTCGCTGTTATCATTCTTTCAGTTTCCTTCTTTAGCTCTCCCCTCTGTAGCCATTGCCATGTGTCATCGCTGTCTAGTTCTTTAGTCTGTCTCATGTATTGTCCGTGCATTGGTTTGTTGTGCCAGTCGTCTGTTCTGTTTGTCATTCTCCTGTCTCTGTATATTTCTGGGTCTTCGTCTACTTTTATAAGTCCTTTTTCCCATGCACTCTTTAGCCACTCGTCTTCACTGGTTTTCAGATATTGCCCCAGTGTTCTGTTCTCGATGTTGACGCAGTCCTCTATACTTAGTAGTCCTCTTCTCCTTCCTTTCGTGTTATGTATAGTCTGTCCGTATTTGCTCTTGGGTGTAGTGCTTTGTGTATTGTCATATGTTTCCTGGTTTTCTGATCTATGCTGCGGAGTTCTGCCTTCGTCCATTCCACTATTCCTGTAATGTATCTGATTACTGGCACTGCCCATGTGTTTATGGCTTTTATCATATTTCCGGCGTTGAGTTTTGATTTGAGTATCGCCTTGAGTCTCTGCATATATTCTTTCCTGATCGTGTCTTTCATCTCTTGGTGTTTTATATCCCCTCCTTCCATTATTCCCAGGTATTTGTAACCTGTCTCATCTATGTGTTTGATGTTGCTCCCATCTGGTAGCTTTATCCCTTCAGTTCTCGTTACTTTCCTTTTTGTTTTTTGTATGTTGACTAAGGCGCATTTTTCTATTCTAAACTCCATCCTGATGTCCCCAGATACAATCCTTACAGTCTCGATTAGGGTATATATTTCCTTGATGCTCTTACCATACAGCTTGATGTCGTCCATGAACATCAGATGGTTGATTCTGTTGCCTCTTTTCTTGAGTTGGTACCCGGCATCCATCTTCTGTAGTACTTTTGTCATGGGAATCATGGCTACTACGAAGAGTAGTGGGGACAGTGAGTCGCCCTGGAAGATCCCTGTCCTGATATTAACCTCTGCTAGTCTTATTCCAGAGCTTGTAAGTATTGTATTCCAGTTGCGCATTGTATTTTTGAGGAAGCTGATGGTGTTTTCCTCTGCCCCATATATTTTCAGGCACTCTATTAGCCATGTGTGTGGTATCATGTCGAAGGCTTTCTTATAGTCTATCCATGCCATGCTTAGGTTGGTTTTCCTTCTCCTACTGTTCTTCATTACCATTTTGATACCTGTTAGTAACTTCCACATTATTGGTAGGCAGGTGATAGGCCTGTAGTTACTGGCTATATTTCCCTTACTCTTGTCTTTTTGTACTAAGGATGTTCTTCCTGTGGTCATCCATTTGGGTGCATGGTGATTTGAGATACAATGCTGGAGTTGTTCTGGTATTCGTGGGTGTAGGGCCTTGAAGTTTTTGAACCAGTATCCATGGACTTCATCGGGACCTGGGGCTATCCAGTTTGGCATTTTCTTTAGTTGGTGTCTGACTGTGTCTGTCGTGATCTCTGTGAATCTTTGTTTTATTCTCCATGTTTCTTCTTCCTTGACTTCCTGGGTCCATGTTGCATATTTGTTGTGTGATACTGGATTGCTCCATATGTTTTCCCAGAGTTTCTTACTTGGTTCGGCTTCAGGAATTTCTTGGTGGTTGTCTTCCCCTCTTAGTTAGCTGTATAGTCTTTTCTGGTTGGTTCCGAATAGTTTGTTCTGTTGGTAGCCCTTATTCCTGTTCATGTACCGTTGGATCTTATGTGCTTTGGCCTTAAGCCTCTGTTTTACATCTTCTATTATGTTGTTTAGTCCCCTCTCTTGTACTTTGTATTTCTCGTTGAGTTCCTCCCTTGTTTTCTTGCGTCTTAGCCTTTTTTCTGCCATCTCTTTCAGTTTACTCAAGTCAGATCCCATCACCATGATTTGCTTTTCCAGGCGCCTTTTCCAAGGAGGTTGCTGTTTTGGTTTCTGTTGGGTTGGTTGTGCTGGTGGTGTTGGTGTTCGAATCCCCATCAGTTCTGCTACTAATCTTGCTCCTGCATATGCCAAGTTATTTGTTTCTGTGATACTGGTGGTGTGTATTATGCCCATTATTTCATTGACCTCACTTGTTTTCTCCCTTAATTTCTTGGTGTTGTAAGCTTTCATGGAGGGGATTTTTGTTCTCTCTGTGTCTGGCAACATCTATTGTCTAATCTTTTCTACCCATTCCGTCCTCTCTGTTACTTCGTCGGTGTTTCTTCGTGTGTCGTTGTTTGATACCTCATCATCCCTGTCGTCTTCTGTGGCATCGTCTCTCGGTTCATCTTCGTGTAATTCGTTGTCGTGTGACATTTCCCTTTCCAGTTCTTCTCTTTCTGTTGGGGAGACCCAGTAGTTTTTCATTATGTTCCTTACTTGGTCTGCCAGCCTCTGCTCTGTTTGGGGGGTGTTATTCCTCTCATTCCAGATGTTGACCAACCTTCTTCTATACCCTCTCTCCGTCGAGTTGCTTCTGATGTAGCATCTCCATATTTCCTTATTTTCTTCTCTTGTCAATTTCTTCCTTTGGTTTGCTTCTGTAGCTCCAATCTCAGGCTGTTGGTTACTGTCGTTGTGGTGGTCAGTTGCTGGATGACGACCTCCAAGTACCTGACCGTTTTCCCCTTCAATTGGGTTGAATACCTGGCTGCCGGACGAAGCTCCTCTGTTGTCAGAGCTTCCATTTACGTCGTTGTCGTTTATTCCTTCATTTCTTAACATCATTGCTGAGTTTTGCTATTTAACCCATAGCTGGACCCTACCCCATTAGGGATAGGTACTCATTTACAGCTGAGTAGACTGAGGAAATTATGGTAAAGATCCTTTCCCAAGGAATCAACGCCGGGGAGAGCGGTCATCCATCCAACAACTGACCAGCGCCAATGTTGCTTAACCAGTCCATTGACGACCTTACCCACTCTGCCACGGCGCCACATATTATTATTATTATTATTATTATTATTATTATTATTATTCAGGAGGTGAACCTTATTCATATGGAACAAGCCCACAGGGGCCTGTGACTTGGAATTCAAAGGTTACCAAAGAATATGGGGATAATTTGAAAGAAATACGGAAGATAATAACAGGAAATACAGTAAGAAGACATCAGTCATTAGAAAACAAAGGTAAATGAACAAATAAGCAAATAAATAGATAAAAATGGAAATAAATTATTAAAAGTAAAAAGGAGAATTCTTCCCATTACTGCATAATTGCTCTGCGGTACTACAGGTACCTTGCAATTGGCGAACATTGTACATTTAGACTTGCATGCAGTAATGTAATAATAGTGTTTAGTGTGATTAGTATTAGAGGGGACAAGGATTCTTGCTTGGTCAAGAACTTGGGTCGAAGCAGGGAACTGAGGTTTGAAATGCTTTCTTTGCTTTCAAAAGAAAGTGAGGATTCCATGCAGAGGTAATAGCTACTCTGGTTGAATTGCACTATCAAAGGGAATAGTTGACAAATTTTTAATATGATGAAGAGATGATAAATGCGTAAGGTAAATTGCTCTTGACTAAATAGAAGCACATTTTGAAATATATAACAAGTTGTTTAGATTTCTTCCAAGATTTATATATATATATATATATATATATATATATATATATATATATATATTTCTTATATATTAATATTATATATTATATATATATAGATATATATATTATTATATATATATATATATATATATATATATATATATATATATCTAAATATATATTTGATTGCAAAAGTTTTTTTGTGATACAATGAAATTAGACATTCATATTTGTTCAGGATTTATTTTTCATGTTTGTAATGGAAAAGTTTTTTCTTTCTTTACAAAATTTTGTCAACCTCTTCAAGTTTTCAATGTAATCCCAAAGAGTCTGTACGTATTTTATGTTAATTTATTTATCTATTTATTTTTTGTGAGCGCACACATTTTTTAAATGCCTTGCCACAACAATGAAAAAGTCGAATTTACAGAATTTAATCCATATTTACGACAATGTAAGTAGGGTAGGCCTATGCTTCGAAACAAATTGAAATTAACAATGAATACCGTACCGCATTACATGGCAAGTACAGAAAATGATATCCTGCCATTAACATCCTATACGTCGAAGGATTTTTTTTTATGAGAGACCGAAATGACTTTGCAAAGATTATATTCACAGCTTCACTGCTCAAGCTTAGGGAGGTAATCACTAATTCCCCTCGCATTTTCCTTGTCTCTCTCTCTCTCTCTCTCTCTCTCTCTCTCTCTCTCTCTCTCTCTCTCTCTCTCTCTCTCGGTAATGATTACTACTTCCTCCCCCTCACTCTCTTTCTCTGGTAATAGCTACATGTTTCGTAGGTAATCACTAGTTCCTCTTTCATTTTCCTGTAGTATCTATCCCCTTTCATTGCTCTCTCTCTCTCTCTCTCTCTTCCTCTCTCTCTCTCTCTCTCTCTCTCAGGGGTGCGGAGACTTATGTCAGATTGAGACCTAATTCTGGGGGCGCATTAAATTGATTTCTTCACTTTGCTGACGTTTGGTTTTCCAAGAAGCTGAGAATGTGTATGTAGTGATATAGTATACATACGTACACGAAGATTACGTGACTTATACCCGTCGTATGGTTTGATTTGATTTTTCTCGACATCTGGTAGTCTCTCTCTCTCTCTCTCTCTCTCTCTCTCTCTCTCTCCGCTGCTTTGGTGTCCACTCTTTGTTAGCGCTACTACGTATGTTGCCTTCAATAATTGATTGTCTACTACCTTCAATCTCCTAGCCGCTGGTTTGCCATACATGTTTGCTTGTACTACTTGTTTTTGTGTCTCCTAGTTTTTCATCAGTCTCATTTGTTTGTCTTAACGCTTGCATTTGGTTTTTTGTTCATTGTGGTTTTATCGTTACGTAAGCCTAATTGTGGTAAAGTTTTATGCAAGTGGTTACATACGTGCGAGTATTTATAGGCGTATTGTGCAAAAGCTGAAAAAAATTATGTACTACATAAGCTTAGTTCATGTATGCCTAAAAAGAATCACCCGGACTTCACTGATCAGATTTTAAACGCTTACATATGTACTACAGGATTTATTTTACGAAACCTTTAAAATATAAAGTAAGTTTAGGCTCTCGAACGAATGGTTTAAAATATCGTATATAAACTCAGCTGCACGCGTACGAGTACCTATTTACGATATTGTGCGAAAGCTTGAAATTATTGTATTATAGGCCTAAAAAAATGATCGTGTATTGCCGTAAAAATAAACAACATAAAAGTCGAAACGGATAAAAGAGTATTCTTTAGTCTAGAGCACGAATAAAAAAAATTCCAAGGTTTTTTTTTATATAAATCTAGCTTTCGCCTAGCGATACAATGAGAGTTGATAAAAACGTCCTAATATACTATCTTTTCCCTTCTACTCCTCCTCCTCCTCCCCCATCTCCATCATCATCATCTTTTTCTTCTTCTTTCTGAGTCTAGCATTAGCCTACTGATACACAATAAGAGTTAATGAAAAAAAGCCATATTGCACTACTCTTCTCTCGTCTTCTCTTCTTTCCTCTCAATCCCCCCATTGGCTCACGCCGGTGCTGCGTATCGTCTGCGTAAACGTCCGCAGTGCGTAGAATAATTGTATTAGATGAACAGGTCTGTGAGTGAGGGAGGAGGGTAAGCTTCCCTCTTTCTTGTGCCGTGGGGAAGGGAGAGGGATAGGGAGGGTGAGGAAAGGGATGGGAAGGGAAGGGGGCGACAAATAACTCCTGATTAAGTATCAACCAGAGTTGAAGGGGGATCTTTCACTCGCTCCACATCCGGGAGGTTTGGTTGCCGTTACCGTCATATTAATACAGTAGTACTAGATCTTCATTGCCTGCCCTGTGAGGCGTTTTGGTTGGCGGTGGTTTCCACGCGCGCATGCGCAAGAGCGCGTCCGCACACGAGTAATATATATATATATATATATATATATATATATATATATATATATATATATATATATATATATGAGAGAGAGAGAGAGAGCCGAACGCTGGAACGCAAATGGAATAATGAGTATTAATGTTTCTCTCAATGAAAGAGAGGAAGTATAATTAATTGCTCTATTTAAAGAAGCATTGCGTTGCATATAAATCCTGTAAGTGCAGGCTACGGAACCATATTTTTTTTTATTATTCCCTTGCGCTTTCTATATGATTGGTGGTATCCTCTCTCTCTCTCTCCATCTCTCTCCTCTCAATCTCTCTCTCTCTCTCTCTCTCTCTCTCTCTCTCTCTCTCTTTATGGCACCCCTAAGCGGAAATTAGAAGTGTTGTGTAAAGCCATATGAGTACTTTCGTGTCTCTAACACACACACACACACACACAGATCTTCGACGTCATTTGTTTACGACGAATGTTTACAGGGAGATTGGGTGTGGAGGTTGATGGCCCACGTTTGAAATTGGGAGGGAGAGAGACAGAGAGCAATGAAAGGGGACATAGGAAAATGAGAGGAATTAATGACTACATACCAAACACGTATTATCTGAGCGAGAGAGAAAGAGAGAGAGTTGGGGGGGGGGGAGGGGGATTAAGTATCTCCGGATATTGTGAAAAAATTGTTGGAAGGGGAGAGATAAGAAAAATGTAAAACCAAGACTTAATTAGCAAAAAAATCAGCCATTTTGCATTGTCTAGTTTTGCACTGAGTGCTATTACGTTTTTTTTTTTTTTTTTTTTTACTAGAATAAGGCCTAATACGCCATCTTTTACTTCAGCCTATGTGCCGCGTTTTTCTTGCCGGACAGGAGGAAACTGCCGCTTTTTTAAATATAACATATAACGTCTAATGAGAATAAATAATGGTATTAGATAAATCAATTATATCTATGCTCTGATTTAAACTTTACTCAGTTAAGAATAGAGATGTATTTCTAAGATATTTAGATGAAATCTTATTATAATACTAAAATAGACCTTCCGACAGACAGATAACCAGAACTAAAAAATATTATTATTATTATTATTATTATTATTATTATTATTATTATCATTATTATTATTATTATTATTATATTGTGTCAGTCTTTACGTAAACTTACAAGGAAATAATCTTAAAACGCCCGCTCTATAAATAGCAACGTCTTGCCCTCAGAGTGAAGGTTCTCTCTCTCTCTCTCTCTCTCTCTCTCTCTCTCTCTCTCTCTCTCTCTCTCTCTCTCCTGACGAACAATGAACCCCACACAGACGCCACACATAACCAGAAATCTAAAATAGCAGCCATGGGATAGCGGAAGACGATGTGTCATTTTTAAATACCCAGCGAATGGGCATTTCCTCCCCCCACCCCCACCCTCATTTGATGTGTTTATGTGAACCGTGACCAGTGCGGGTATTTAGTACCCACGGGGGTACTGTCAAGGTCGAAGGTCAAAGCACAGCCCTTGGGTACTTGGCACTGTGATAATGTGAGTAGTTTGAAGTTTAATTGGCATACAGTAATTTGTATCAGTTATATAGATGTTTACTTATGTGGGCGGGTATTGTCAACGTCGAAGGTCAAAGCACAGCCCATGGGCACTTAGTACTGTGAATAGTTTGAAATTTAATTGGTATACAGACACTTGCATCAGTTATATACATGTTTACATATGTGGGCATCGTGCCCACTGGGGGTATTGTCAAGGTCGAAGGTCAAAGCACAGCCATTGGGCACTTAGTACTGTGAATAGTTTGAAGTTTAATTGGTATACAGTCATTCGTATCAGTTATATACATGTTTACATATTTGGGCATCGTGCCCACTAGGGGTATTGTCAAGGTCGAAGGTCAAAGCACAAGTCCTTGAGCACTTGGCACTGTGGGACTGTGTTTAGTTTGAAGTTTATTTGTTATACAGATATTTGTATCAGTTATATACATGTTTACATATTTGGGCATTGTGCCCACTGGGGGTATTATCAAGGTCGAAGGTCAAAGAATGGTATACAGACATTTGTATCAGTTATATAAATCATATTTACGTAAATGGGAATTTTGCCCAATGGGGGTATTGTCAAGGTCGAAGGTCAAAGCACAGTCCTCGAACACTTGGTACTGTGATACTTATATTTACGTACGTATTTGAATGTCAGAAAAGTCCCCATGGCTCAACCTACCAATCAAGAATCCTCGTATCATCTTTTGTACTCCCGTCTCATGTAACACTTGGGTTTAATTACAAAAATACGGCGCGTTATTCCTGTAATGGCTTCTCCCATTACATGAGGAAAGAACCTTTGTCTAGAGGTCTGTGTTTATGTTGATTCACGATGTCCGTCTTAATTTCAGGTTTCTTTGGTAATTAGCGAGACTACGACGAACGGCTTAGGGAGAATCTGAGAGAGAGAGAGAGAGAGAGAGAGAGAGAGGAGATGAGGTAGAAAGAAAAGGTGAGAGAAAGAAAGAGGGTCATATGTATACTATGTATACTATACACACACACATATATATGTATATATATATATATATATATATATATATATATATATATATACTATATATATATATAAACATACGTGTGTGTAGAGAGAGAGAGAGAGATAAGGGGAGAGAGAAAAGGTATAGAGAGAGAGAGATAGATAGACAGAGAGAGAAAAAAGGTAAAGAGAGAGAGATAAGACGGAGGGGGGAAGTGGGTGGTGGGTGGGCGGAACTGTTTACACAAACTCGAGCAGCCGTTTCGGAAAGGCCCCTCTCTCTCTCTCTCTCTCTCTCTCTCTCTCTCTCTCTCTCTCTTCTCCTCTCTCCTCACTCTCTAGTCTCTCGTCTCTCTCTCACGCGCCCACTGGCGTTCTGATTCCCCTTAAATAAATCCCCGAACGAAAAGGCCAGTTAAAAACTAACGCAATCACGTCATCGCTGATGACGTCATTGACCGTCGGGCAATTACACAAATACCGAACCGAAAAAAAAAAAAGAAGAAGAATACGTCTGAGAACCTCGCCCGGTATTATTCGGTGGTATCGTGACTGGCGTCTAAGGAATCGATCTCGTCGGAATTCGTATGTCTGCGACATGCGAGGGGTGTGGGTGAGGGCGTCCCCTCTGCCCCTGCTGCTTCCCCCAACACCTGGCCAGGTAAAGACCTCCTCCTCCTTCCCCTCCTCCTCCCCCTGCCCAGGTAGGAGGAGGTAGGGTGGTACTGGGCCAATCCCCAGAACTAGACACGTACTGTGGTTTATGTTCGTTTCATATCTTCTTAAATGAAGTTATTAGTTTCTCATATCCTTTTAAATCATATATTTAATGATTAAAAGTCACCTGTCCATCAGGTATTTATGTAATTAAGGGACCTCCTGGCCAGGTAGGAGGAGGTTATAGGGTGGTACTGGGCCATTTCCGAAAACTACAGACACGTGCTGTGGTTCATATTCACAAAAAAATCATCTTAAATAAGGTTATAAGATCCATATATACCCTTTTAAATCTTATATTTAATTATTAAAAGTCACCTGTTCACCAGATCTACAAGCAATTAATGGACCTCCTGGCCTGGTAAGGGTTACTGAACCATTCCCAAAAAAACTACATAGACATATTTAGTCTTATATTCGCAAAAATTTTTAAATAACGTTATAAGACTGTCATGTCCTTTTTCAATCTATGTTTCGTCTTCAGTCACCTGACCTGGGTCAAACATTGGCATCATGAAACGTCTCAGGATAGTTTGACCTCTGTGGGATGGTTGAATTTGGTCAGAGCGGCCTGGTGGGTCTTGGGAATGTCGAGAGCCACCCACGTAGGTCCTTGTGGGGGGTGGGGGCGGGTTACTTTGCAACATGATAAGCGCTTGATGTACAGCTAGACTCAAAAGTTTGCCGACACTTTATAGTTATTGTGTTTAACAGTGCTGCACTGTATTTTGTACAGTGCATATACACCACTGAAAGGCGTATATATGGTTATTGCATTTACAGTGCTTCACTGTATTCTGTACAGTGCATACACACCACTGAAAGGTGTATATATGGTTATTGTGTTTACAGTGCTTCACTGTATTTTGTATAGTAAATACACACCACTGAAGGCCGTATATATGGTTATTGCATTTACAGTGCTTCACTTTGATTTGTACAGTGCTTTACACTATTGAAAGGCATATATATATATATATATATATATATATATATATATATATATATATATCTATATAAATGCTCTTATTCACTTCCAAATTTCTCCTCTTGACATATACTTTCTGATACCTTTCACCAATGTTGGAAGTTCCTCCTCACATGGCCAATCAAAGTTTAGTGTTTTATTATATAACGAGTGTAGATAATCGTTTTTATATAGCGAATTTTTAAATATGTTTTTGTTATCCTTAAAGATATTGGCTACACTATTACAGTTGTTTCATAAATCACGACAAATCTAAAGACCAGCCGAAATGCTACGCCATCGATCTGAGGACGCCCCCACGTGAGAGGTCCTACTTGACTCCTGCAGGAGAGCGAGAGAGAAGGATAGAGAGAGAGAGAGAGAGAGAGGGGAGAGAGAGAGAGGAGAGAGAGGTGGGGGTGAATTTTGGTCATTTGTATATAACTGAGGTTGTCAGCGGTTTCTTCTGAGTTAACATTTTATTATTATTTTATTAACTTATTTATTTTTTTTTTTTTGGGGGGGGGGGGGTTTATTTATTTTTTTTTTTGGGGGTGGGGCGGGGGCTCTATCACAGTCCTCCAATTCAACTGGGTGGTATTTATTGTGTGGGGTTCCGGGTGCATCCTGCCTCCTTAGGAGTCCCATCACTTTTCTTACTATGTGTGCCGTTTCTAGGATCACACTCTTCTGCGTGAGTCCTGGAGCTACTTCAGCCACTAGTTTTTCTAGATTCCTTTTCAGGGATCTTGGGATCGTGCCTAGTGCTCCTATGATTATGGGTAAAATTTCCACTGGCATATCCCATATCCTTCTTATTTCTATTTTCAGATCTTGATACTTATCCATTTTTTCCCTCTCTCTTCAACTCTGGTGTCCCATGGTATTGCGACATCAATGAGTGATACTTTGTTCTTCTTGACTTTGCATCAACGTCACGTCTGGTCTATTTGCACGTACACCCTATCCGTTCTGATACCATAGTCCCAGAGGATCTTTGCCTGATCGTTATCTATCACTCCCTCAGGTTGGTGCTCGTACCACTTATCACTGCAAGGTAGCTGATGTTTCTTGCACAGGCTCCAGTGGAGGGCTTTTGCCACTGAATCATGCCTCTTTTTTTGTACTGGTTCTGTGCAAGTGCCGGGCATTTGCTTGCTATGTGGTTTATGGTTTCATTTTTCGTATTGCACTTCTTACATATGGGAGAGATGTTATTATTATTATTATTATTATTATTATTATTATTATTATTATTATTATTATTATTCTTGTGTAGTTTAAGCAGACTGCAGTCTGTTTAAAATAAATAAATGAATAAATAATAATAATAATAATAATAATAATAATAATAATAATAATAATAATAATAATAATAATAACTCTCCCTTGTTCTGTGATAATCTTGGTAACTATGCTTGCACATGAGCTTAAAATCTATTCGATTTTTAAAAAATATAGTAATATCTGGATTATAAATTTTGTTTAAAGATTTTCCAATATCCAGAGTTTCCACCCTCGTTAAAATTTGATGAAATCGAGACCGATATTTATTTGTTTTAAGTCAATAATCCCCTACGTTAAAATTTGATGGGAATAAGGTCAATGATATACTGAGTTAATGAAGAATCCTCCGTAAAAAAAATACTAATTGTCACGTCAGAAGCAGAATTGATAACGGAATTGATAAAGAGTTTATAATGGGGTAGCAGCGTGAGCGAGCGACTGATGACGTCACGCGTCCCCTGAGGTGGGGATACGGATTTATGGGGAGGGGTGGGTGGGCGTTGGTACAGTTACTGCTACTGCTGCTGCTGTTGCTGAAGGGGTTATGATGTAGTCCAAAGGGGGTTAGGGGATAGGGGGACAAGGGAGGGATAGCGTGGGGGTGGAGAGGGGGCGGGGCCAATATAACCGGCATTAAAAGACCTGTCTGTCATCGATTGTCAACATTATATGCGAAGGGGTGACTCAGAGGTTTGGCAGTCCGTACCGCTATTGTTAAATAGCCCCCGTCTGTTAGACAGACAAAGAGACGAGAGACAGAAACAGACAGAGTGATAGAGGCAGAAAAACAAAAAACAGAGACATAAAACGGTCACAGCACAGATAAACTGATATAGGTCCACGTGTAACCACTTTTTCTTTGCTTGCTTGCAGTATAGAGATTATGCAAGAAGATGGAGTTGAAGTGAGTAGAGAAACAGAGACAGAGAAATGAACAGAGGTAGAAACAGATAGATGGATAGGTCTAAGTGTAACCACTTTCTTTATCTCTCTGGTTGCTTGCAGTAGAAATTTATGCAAGATGATGGACACGAAGAGAATGCGCGATTTTACAAGCGCCCTGTCACGTAGGCTACTCAACTGCACTAACGTTTTGTTGGGGGGGGGGGGGGGGATGGAGAGATGGAGGGTATAAGCAATCAAAGCACGGTTCCTATAGCCTAAACTTCTTCATCTTCTTCTTCTTCTTCTTCATGTGGAGTCTTTCGTAGCCGAGGTTAACTTCCGTTGACGAATAAATGGCCCACAAATACTCGTGAAGAGTTAGATTAGAACGAATACCGGGGTTAGGCTTAGGCAATTCGGGTATACCTACTCATTGTCACTTGTCCTTGCCATTCTTTTCATTGGATTTGACGTAGGCCTATGCTTTAGGACCAAAAAACTGAGGCTAAGCGTCATAAATTAACTTTCTATTCTTCTTTCTATGAAGATATGGTGCTTAGGTCTAGTCGAACCTGTTACTAACTTATTGTGACTTGTCATTTTCTAACTGGACTTGGCGTAGTAGGTCTAGACCGAAGAACCATAGGTTACGAAGACCAAGTTACGTAAATAAATTGCCCGACGTAAGCGTGGACTTGACTAGGCCTAGACTATAGAACCGAGTGATTTGGACCAACTCTTAGATTTAGTGTTCGACTTGAGGACGGACAAAAGGACCTAGACTAAGCATTATAGATTAACTTTATCTTCATCCTATGAAGATACGGGAAACGTATTAAACTTGACGTAGTCTTAGACTTAAGGATCGAAGGACTTAGACCAAGAGACATAAATTAACTGTATCTACTTCCTGTGAAGTTACAGGGGCTAGGCCTAGTCGAACCGTGAGTACTCTCGTAAATATAAATACCACACAGAAGAAGGACAACTCACAATGACTTGTCCTTCTTCTGATTGGATTGACGTAGGCCTAGACCAAGGGACCAAAGGACCTGGACCAACTCTCATACATTAAGTGTATCAGATTTTGCATTGTTTTGCAGTAAAAATATTACTTTTAATATGGTCAAGTGACATTGTCTAATCTAATTACTTTTATCACAAGTGATCACCATCCGTATAAAAGAGCAAAATGGAAACTAGATACATTAGAATTAATAACGGGAAATTCGCGAAAATCGCTGACATTTCGCTCAAGCTCGGCGACTTGGAAACCACGTAAAGTCTACCGTGTTCGCGTGAGTCTGCCTGCTAGTGGGTCCTGGCTAGACCGATATGCAATTCGTCAGCGACTGCGTCCGGTTTTATCGAACTTCCATAACGTGACGAGGCGATTGGTTTTCGCCAGTTTTGGCTTCTGTCAAGGTTTTACACACATACGCACACACACACACACACACACACTCCTTTGCGCATAAGCGCGCATATACCAACGTTAACAGACATGCGTCTATTGCACACAAGTATAATATGCAATGCATTTGTGCTTGTGCACGGCGATTGACGACCTATTTGGCACGCGTTCCCGCCTCTGGCATACAGGGTATTATTGCTTAGGGGCATGCACGTGCATTGCATTCCTCGCCTAGAGGGTATGCAAGCCAGCGGTTGATAATCTATGCATTCGGGTGTGAATGCTTGCTTGCTTTTGCATATGCCATGCTAAGGGGAATATGAAGAATTTTCAGGAATTGAATGCGCATAAATGTAGGGCATGCAAGCAGTGGAAGCTATAGAAATAGAGAGAGAGAGAGAGAGAGAGAGAGAGAGAGAGAGAGAGGGAGGTGGGAGTTAGCTTGACAGCCGAAGCATTTGCTTGTGTATACAGTAATTACGTATACGCTATGTTGACGCACGCAACGCGTATGTATGCCGGGTATGTGGGCAAAGAAAGTTATGAAAATGAAGTCTGTGTGTGAGAGAGAGAGAGAGAGAGAGAGAGAGAGAGAGAGAGAGAGAGAGAGATTACCAACTTGGTGCCAAGTTGAGTCTACTAGAACTTCGGCAGCCGAGCGAGTCAGTAGCCCAGTGTAGCTTTGACCGTGACTGAGTGACGACGTCTCCTGCGGCTCTCCTTTCCCAAAGGGTGACTTTTATTTCTTTTTTTTTCGCGTACAGTTTCGTATGCGCGCGTGCGCAATCCACGCAGATTGTTATATTATTCTTGTTATAACAATCTTTTGTTTTGTGACCGAGTTGAAAATTTCGTGATCTTCCGGTTGTAGATAATAAACGAAGACTGTGTTAGGGTGTAAATATTTATTTTTTTTTAATTTTACCGGAAGGACTTTTTAAGAGTTTTGAAACACGTGGACAGTGAAAAAAGATTGTTTCCTTGTCGGTAAGTTTAATTCTCTCTCTCTCTCTCTCTCTCTCTCTCTCTCTCTCTCTCTCTCTCTCTCTCTCTATTATATATGTATACATATATACATACACACACACACACACACACACACACACACACACACACATAATATATATATATATATATATATATATATATATATCTATATATATATAATATATATATATACATGTATATATATATATATATACATGGTATATATATATATATATACACACATATACATATACATACACATATGAATATACGTATACGTATATATATGGTGTGTATATATATATATATATATATATATATATATATAGATATATATATATGGTGGTATATATATATTATATATATATATATATATTATTATTATATATAATATATATATACACGAATAGTGTACTTAAAACTCTAATTATATAATAACAATAATTGTAATAATTGTAAAATAAAAGCTTTAATTTAGATTATTATTATTATTATTATTATTATTATTACTGTAACCCAAACGTAAATAAAAAAAAAAGCCAGCCTAGCAGATAAAAACATAAAAAAGAAACAACAAATAAAGTTTATACAAACCTCCATCAACTGAGGAGGAATTATGAAAGAAAAAAAAAAAGTTCAAAAAAGGTCACAATAATTCTTAAAGCCTTTCCCTGACCTCAGGTGAATCCAGGTTACCGTATTGTTCGCCTTGCATTTTTTTTTTTCTGCCCCTGGAACCCTGCATTGTGGTCATGTTGAATTTCCCTTTACCACTATGGTTAATTCATTTTCTTGGTGGCGACGAATTTGGTCAAGTTGTGGATATGTTGTATACTTGCACATACACATGATGTATATATGTTGTAAACATGTATACATGTAATATGTTGTGTACATGTTATGTATATGTTGTGAACATGTATGTATATTGTATACATGTATCTATGTTGTTTACATGTTTTATATGTATTGTGTACATTTATCTTAGTTGTGTACATGTTGTATATGTATTGTATACATGTTGCATATATGTATCTATGTTGCGTGCATGTTGTATATGTATTGTATACATGCTGTATGTATGTTATATATATGTAGCTATGCTGTGTACATGTATCTATGTTGTGCACTTATAGTATATATGCTGTAAACATGTTGCATGTATGTTGTATACATGTATATATGTTGTATACATGATTATATGTTGTATACATGTTGTATAAATGTTGAAAAGGGCCAGTATCTTTTCAGCATTAGCAACTCTTGGTAAGTTTTAGAGCTACAGATAACTTGCTGTTAATCATTTAAAAACATTCTCTTTGGAAAAAGATTGCCTTTTCCGTCCAGATCCGCTGGTTTAAAAACATGTCGTAAACACACTGGGAACTGTTGCATACATATCACTAACAGGTTCTATATATATATATATATATATATATATATATATATATATATATATATATATATATATATATATATATATACTATATGATTACTTGTTTTTATATCAGTTAAAAATAATTACCATTAGACTTCGCTTATTTTACCCGTCTGAGACATGTTGGGAGCTTGTTGCACACATATCACAAACATGTTGAATACAAGTCAGCGACTTATTGGTATGTCCTAATTAGTGCTTTCCCGAGATTATGAAGCATTTGCCAGAGACCCGTTCTCCACACACGAGTATTGATATGTTTTCAACTTGTGAATGATATATATGCGATAAGTTCCCAACATATTTCCGACTTGGTGAAGATATGTTTTTACTGCATTAAAACATGTACACGTGCGCGCGCGCACACACACTCAAAACTCGCGAGAAAATCCATCAAACCCAAACATAGCGGTCAGGGAGCTTTATTAGTTTTGGCAAGACGTAGATAAACCACATGTAGACGCCACATACCGCATACCCACCTACACACATACAAAACACACAGACACACACACACACACGTGTCTTTAAAACACTTTTTCGTCGTTTTTTTTAACCTTTGAAACTTGATTTTCAATCAAAACCAATCGACTTATCGACGGAAACTCGACGTCGAATGAATTCGTATACTATTTCCAGCCTCTTAGGTAGAGGTGGATAGGTGAATAAAAGTAAATAAAGGTGTTACGAATTGCATAACAGGTGAATAAAGGTGTTAGGAATTGTAAACAAAGCAGGTTGTTAAAAAAGGGTGTAGGTAATTGCATAACAGGCGAATAAAGGTGTTAGGAATTGTAGAGCAGGCGAATAAAGGTGTTAGGAATTGTAAAGCAGGTGAAAAAAGGTGTTTGGAATTGTAAAGCAGGTGAAAAAAGGTGTTAGGAATTGTAAAGCAGGTGAATAAAGGTGTTAGGAATTGCATAACAGGCGAATAAAGGTGTTAGGAATTGTAGGAGCAAGGGGGTTGTAAGGTGTAGCGATTCAGGCGAATCCAAAGGTGTTAGGAATTGTAGAGCAGGCGAATAAGGTGTTAGGAATTGTAGCAGCAGGCGAATAAAGGTTGTTTGGAATTGTAAAGCAGTGAATAAAGGTGTTGGAATTGTAAAGCAGGTGAAAAAATAAAGGTGTTATGTTGTAAGGCATTGAATAAAGGTGTTAAGGAAACTTGTAGCAGGGTAACAAAGGTTGGTTTAAGGAATTGTAAAGGCCGGGGTGTTAGGAACTTGTTCAAGCAGGTGTTAACCTAAAGGTGTTACGGAATTGCCTAAAAGCAGGTGAAAAAATAAAGGAATGTTTGCGGGAATTTGTAAAGCAGGTGTAAAAGAGGTGTTAGGAATTGCCTAAGGCAAGTGAATGAAGGGTGTTGGAAGGAAAATTGTAAAGCAGTGAATAATAAGGTTGTTTACGGAATTGTAAAAGCAGGCTGATAAAGGTGTTATGAATTGTAAAGGCATGGTGAATAAAAAAAGGTGTTGAAGGAATTGTAAAGCAGGTTTGAACAAAGGTGTTAGTTAATTGTAAAGGCAGGTTGATTAAAGGTGTTAAAGGAATTGGGCTAAACGGCGAAAATAAAGTTAGGAATTGTAAAGCAGGTGAAAAATTAAAGGTGTTAGGAATTGTTAAAGCAGGTGAATAAAGGTGTTAGGAAATTGTAAAGCAGTAAAAAGGTGTTTGGGGATTGTAAAGCAGGTGAATAAAGGTGTTGGAATTGTAAAGCATGTGAATAAAGTGTTTAGGAATTGTAAAGCAGGTGAATAAAGGTGTTTAGGAATTGTAAAGCAGGGTGAAATACAGGTGTTAGGAATTGTAAGCAGGCGAATAAAGGTGTTAGGAATTGTAAAGCAGGCGAATAAAAGGTGTTAGGATTGTACCGAAGGCAGGTGGAAATCAGGTGTTAGGAATGTAAAGCAGGTGAATAAAAGGTGTTAGGAATTGTAGAAGCAGGGCGAATAAAGGTGTTTAGGAATTGTAAAGCAGGGCGAATAAAGGTGTTTGGAAATTGAAAGCCTAGGACACGCAAACAGGTGAAAAGGTGTTAGGAATTGTAAACAGCAGCAATAAAGGTGTTAGGAAAATTGTAAAGCAGGTCGACAAAATGCAAGGGTGTTTACACGGAAAAATTGTAAATTTAAAGCAGGAAGCAAATTAAAGTTTGTTAGGAATTGTAAAGCAGTGATAAAGGTGGTTTTGGAATTGTAAGCAGGTGAATTAAGGTGTTAGGGAATTGTAAAGCAGGTGAATAAAGGTAATTCATAAAATAGGAATTGTAAAGGCAGGTCGAAAAAAAAGGTAAAATTAAGAACCATAATAAAAGTAACTGTAAAGCAGCGAATAAGGTGTTAGGGAATTGTAAAGCAGGCGACATAAAGGTGTTAGGAATTTAAAGCAGGTGAAAAAAGAAAAGGTGTTAGGGAAACCCTTGCTAAAGGGCAGTGATACAAGTGTTTTGGAATTTAAAGCAGGCAATAAAAGGGTAGAATGTTAAAGCAGGTGAAAAAAGGGGTGTTAGAATTGCCTAACCAAGTGAATAAACGGGTGTTAGGAACTTTGTAAATCAACAGAACTAAATTAAGCTAAATAAGGTTGTAGAGGAATTGTAAAGCAGGCGAATAAAGGTGTTAGGAATTTTTAAAAGCAGGTGAAAAAAAGGTTTTAGGAATAAAGTGTTTTAACAAATGTGAATTAAAGGGGTAGGAATGTGAAAGCAGGTGAATAAAAGGTGTTTAAGGAATTGTAAAGTTTTTCAGGTGAATAAGGTGTTAGGAATTGTAAATCAGGTGAATAAAGTGAATTTAGGGAATTTAAAACGGTGAAATAAAGGGGTGTTAGGAATTGTAAGCAGGAGGTTGCCTCAAGTGTTGAATTGGTAAAGCAGGTGAATTAAAGGTTTGTTAGGAATTGTAAAGCGTGAACAAAGGTGTTAGGGCTTGTAAACAGGTGAATAAAGTGGTTTTGGAATTGTAAAGCAAGGTTTTGGAATTAAAGGTGGTTAAAAGGCATTGTAAAGCAGGTGACAAAAGGTGTTAGGAATTGCCTAACAAGGCGAATAAAGGTGTTAGGAAACTTGGTAAAGCAGGGGCGAAATAAGGTGTTAGGGAATTGTAAAGCAGGCGAATAAAAGGTTGTTTAGGAATTTTCCAAAGGTGAAAAAAGGTTTGGAATTGCCTAACAGGCATAAAGTTAGGAAATTGTAAAGCAGAGCGAATAAAGTGTTAGGAATTGTAAAGCAGGGTGAATAAAGGTGTTATGGATTGTAAATCAGGGAACGGGTTGTTTAAAGAATTGTAAAAAGCAGGTGAACAAAGGGTTAGGAATTGTAAAGCAGGTGAACAAATTGGTTAGGAATTGTAAAGCAGGTGAATAAAGGTGTTTTTGGAAATTGTAAAGCATAAAACAAAGTGTTTAAAGAATTGTAAAGGCAGGTGAATAAAGGTGTTGGAATTGCCTAAACCAGGCATAAAAGGTGTTTAGGATTGTTAAAGGCAGGGTTTAACAAAAGGGTTTGTAGGATTGTAAAGCAGGTGAATAAAGGTGTTAGGAATTGTAAATGCAGTGAAAAAAAAGGTGGGTTAGGAATTTGTAAAGCGGGTGGAATAAAAGGTTTTGGTTATTTAAAAGCAGGTGAATAAAGGTGTTTAGGAAATTGGAAAGCGGTGAATAAAGGTTGTTTTAGAAATTGTAAAGCAGGTGAAAAATAAAGGTGTTAGGAATTGTAAAGCAGGTGAATAAAAGGTGTTAGGAATTGTAAATCAGAATGGTGTTAAGAATTTTGGTTTAAAGCAGGCTACAAAGGTGTTAGGAATTGTAAAGCAGGTGAATAAAGGTGTTAGGAAATGTAAAGCAGGTGAAAAGGTGTTAGGAATTGTAAAGCAGGTGAATAAAGGTGTTTGGAATTGTAAAGCAGGTGAATAAAGGTGTTTGGAATTGTAGTCAGTGAAAACAAAGGTGTTAGGAATTGCCTAACAGGCGGAATAAAGGTGTTATGAATTGTAAAGCAGAAGGCGAATAAAGGGTGTTAGTTATTGTAAAGCAGGCAAATTAAGTGTTAGAATTGTAAAGCAGGTGAATAAAGGTGTTGGAATTGTAAGCAGGCGCAAATAAAGGTGTTAGGGAATTGTAAAGCAGGCGAATAAAGGTGTTAGGAATTGTAAGCAGGCGAATAAAGTGTTAGGAATTGTAAAGCAGGCGAATAAAGGTGTTAGGAAATTGTAAAGCAGGTGAATAAAGGGTGTTAGGAATGTAAAGCAGGTGACAAACCCAAGGCGTGGGGTTAGGTTGTAAAGCAGGTGAATAAATTGTTTGGAATTGTAAAGCAGGCGAATAAGGTGTTAGGAATTGTAAACACAGGTGAAAAAACAAAGTGTTAGGAATTGCCTAACAGGCGAATAAAGGTGTTAGGAACTGTAAAGCAGGCGAATAAGGTGTTAGGAATTGTAAAGCAGGCGAATAAAGGTGTTAGGAATTTTAAAGCAGGTGAAAAAAGGTGTTAGGAATTGCCTAACAGGCGAATAAAGGGGTTAGGAATTGTAAAGCAGGCGAATAAAGGTGTTAGGAATTGTAAAGCAGGTGAATAAAGGTGTTAGGAATTGTAATGCAGGTGAAGAAAGGTGTTAGGACTTGTAAAGGCAGTGACAAAGGTGTTTAGAATTTGTAAAGCAGGTGAACAAAGGTTTTAGGACTTGTAAGCATTGTGAATAAAGGTGTTTGGAATTGTAAAGCAGTAAACAAAGTGTTTATTGGAATTGTACCGCAAGCGAATAAAAGGTTTTTAGAATTGTAAAGCAGGTGAACAAAGTGTTAGGAATTGTAAGCAGGTGAACAAAGGTGTTAGGAATTGTAAAGCAGGGCGAACAAGTGTTAGGAATTGTAAGCAGTGAAAAAAGGTGTTAGGAATTGTCAAAACAGGCGAAAAAAGGTGTTAGGACTTGTGAAAGTTTTCAGGTGAACAAAGGTGTTTGGAATTGTAAAGCAGGCGGGTACAGGTGTAAAGGTTTGTTAAAGCAGGTGAACTAAGGTGTTGGAATTGTAAAGCAGGTGATAAAGTGTAAAGGATTCGGGAAAGGAGGAAATAAAGGTTTGTTGGAATTGTAAAAAGGCGATAAAAAAGGTGTAGGAATTGTAAGGCAGGGGTTGGAATTAAAGGTAAGGATGTAAACAGGAATAAAGGTGTTAGGGGAATTGTAAAGAGGTGAAATAAAGGGTTTGGTTAAAGATGTAAAGAGGCGAATAAAGGTGTTAGGAATTAAAGCAGGTGAAGGTGTTAGGAATTGTAAAGGCCGAAAATAAAGGGGTAGGAATGTAAAGAAGGTGAAAAATAAAAAGGTGTTAGGAATTGTAAAACAGGTGATTAAAGGTAAGGATTGTGCAGGTGAATAAAGGTAGGAATTGTAAGGCAAGGCTGGTTTGAATAAAAGGTGTTAGGAATTGTAAAGCAGGTTTGAAATAAAGGTGTTAGGAATTGTAAAGCAGGTGAAGGGTAGGAATTGTAAACAGGTGATAAAGGTGTTAGGAATTGTAAAGCAGGTGAAAAAGGGTGTAGGAATTGCCACAGGCGAATAAATGGTAGGAATTGTAAAGCAGGCGAATAAAGGTGTTAGGAATTGTAAAGCATGGTGAAGGTGTTAGGAATTGTTAAAGCAGCGAAGTTGGTTTTAAAGGAATTGAAAGCAGGCGAATAAAGGTGATTGTAAATAAAAAAAGGCAAGGCGAATAAAGGTGTTGGAATTGTAAAGCAGGTGAAAAAATGGTAGAATTCTAGGCGGCTGATAAAGGTGTTAAGGAATTGTAAAGCATGTAATAAGAAGGTGTTAGGAATTGTAAAGCAGGCGAATAAAGGTAAAGTTGAGGAATGAAAAGCAGGCGAACAATAAAAGGTGAATAAGGGGGGAATTGTAAAAAGCAGTAATAAAGGTGTTAGGAATTGTGCTGAGGAATTGGGACAGGTGAATAAAAGGTGTTAGGAATTGAAAGCAGGTGAATCTAAAGGTTGTTAGGAATTGTAAAGGAGGTTGAAAGCGTAAAGGTGTTAGGAATTGTAAAGGCAGGCGAATAAAGTGTTAGGATTGTAAAGCAGGTGAATAAAGGTGTTTAGAATTGTAAGCAGGGAATAAAGGTGTTAGAATTGTAAAAGCAGGCGAATAAGGTGTTTAGGAATTGAAAAGCATAAAGTGTTAGGCTTGAATAAAAAAGGTGTTAGGAATTGCCTAACAGCGAATAAGGTGTTTAGGAATTGTAAAGCATGGCAGTGAAAAAACCTAAGCGAATAAAGTGTTAGGAATTGTAAGCAGGCGAAAAGGTGTTAGGAATTGTAAAGCGGTGAATTAAAGTGTTAAGGAATTGTAAAGCAGGCGAATAAAAGGTGTTAGGAATTGTAAAGCAGGTAATAAAGGTGTTAGGAATTGTAAAGCAAAGGCGAATGAAATTAAAGTAAAGGTGTTAGAATTGTAAAGCGGTAAGGTGTTAGGAATTGTAAAGCAGGCGAATAAAGGTGTTAGGAATTGTAAAGCAGGTGAATAAAGGTGTTAGGAATTGTAAAGCAGGCGAATAAAGGTGTTAGGAATTGTAAAGCAGGCGAATAAAGGTGTTAGGAATTGTAGCAGGCGATAAAGGCTGTTGGTAATGCACAACAAGCGAATAAAGGTGTTAGGGAATTGTAAAGCAGGTGAATAAGGTGTTAGGAATTGTAAAGCAGGTGAATAAAGGTGTTAGGAATTGTAAAGCAGGTGAATAAAGGTGTTAGGAATTGTAAAGCAGGTGAATAAAGGTGTTAGGAATTGTAAAGCAGGTGAATAAAGGTGTTAGGAATTGTAAAGCAGGTGAATAAAGGTGTTAGGAATTGTAAAGCAGGCGAATAAAGGTGTTAGGAATTGTAAAGCAGGTGAATAAAGCTGTTAAAAAATGCATAACAGGCGAATAAAGGTGTTAGGAATTGTAAAGCAGGTGAATAAAGGTGTTAGGAATTGTAAAGCAGGTGAATAAAGGTGTTAGGAATTGTAAAGCAGGCGAATAAAGGTGTTAGGAATTGTAAAGCAGGCGAATAAAGGTGTTAGGAATTGAAAAGCAGGTGAATAAAGGTATTAAAAATTGCATAACAG
>NC_087217.1:43829817-43837317 GCF_015104395.2 Macrobrachium nipponense | reverse complement strand
ATGTTTATATGTTGTATACATGTTGTATATATGTTGAAAAGGGGCAGTATCTTTTCAGCATTAGCAACTCCTGGTAAGTTTTAGAGCTACAGATAACTTGCTGTTAATCATTATATCCACTGCAAGAGGATATAAGTTTATGCCACCTCCCACCTCAAATACCGGGCGCACTCAGGTATTCGTAGTATTGGGGTTTGATGCAGTCTCCAAAACCATGAATACCTGAGTGCGACCGGTATTTGAAGTGGGAGACGGCATAAACTTATATCCTCTTGCGGTGGCAGGGTGGGTTTAGGCTTCACTGTTGTCCTGGATTTGAAGGTGGCGATGGTTTGTGCCCGTCAGCCGGCAAATCTATTATTACCTAGAAAATTCACTTTCGGTTAAACATATATGAAAATATATTAATACCGAGGTAGAGCGAATTCGATATTAAAGGACATTTGTAGCTCGATATATGTATATGAATCACGGTAATGTGTGATGACTTATATATATATATATATATATATATATATATATATATATATATATATATATATATATATATATATATATATATATATATATATATATATATATATATATATATATATATATATATATATATATATATATATATTATATACATAACCACAGATATAGTTGCATCATTAATTAATTTAACTCTTTGAGAGATAAGCTCAAAGATATGAAGCGTAGTTTGAACTTGAGACCTAGAGAAATTTTTTTTCTCTCTCTCTCTCTCTCTCACACACACACACACACACACACACACACACACACACACACACACGAACCGAACACCAAAAAAAAAAACATTGTTATGTAGGCCAAGAGAGCAAAGTATGACCCTTCAAGAATGCAACGGTATCAAATGCTCATAGCTGCTGTCCTGACATAGATACGTTTAGCCAGGGAGCAAAAAGGTCGAAAAAAACGGATCCTTTAGGAGCTTTCAAGGAATGCACGAACATCCAAACACACACACATACACACACATGTAGCTCTTGAACTTTTGTGACAGAAGTTTATGTGTATATTATATATATATATATATGAATAATTATCGCATCACCGTGATTACATATACATACATATATGCATATATATAGCATATATACACACACATGCATGCATACATACACCCTCGTTCGGTCAGGCGTTTCAGTAAAGAGAAGAGGTGCTAAATCTGCCATTGATACACGCGTACAAAGTCTTTCGATAAAGGACACAAGATAGAGGAGTGATAAAAGAGATAAGCAGAGATTCTGTTTCGTAATTTCATTCCTCTCATCATCACTGAATTGAATAGTTTCTTACGTATTTGTGTCACTTTTAGAATAATGCAAAGCCACACAGTGACTTTGACCGCTGAGCCATCGAGTGGTTCAAGTCATTGTGGGTCGTTGTCTTTAAGCCTGGCAGCGCAGCAGTTCGAACCCCACTGGCGACGAAATAATTATTAGTTATAGAATATAGATTATCAGTTATATGTACAATTATACAAAAACTTCATAGAACAAAGAAATTAATTATTCATAAGTTGCTTTAAACTGCAGTTTTCTTTGTTGTATTCTGTCAACAGATAATTTATTTATTTATTCACATCGAATATTGACGCCAAGGAATGAAAATAATGCTTTTTAAATAAATATATATATATATATATATATATATATATATATATATATATATATATATATATATATATATATATATATATATATATATATATAAGTCATATCACATTACAGTGATTCATATACATATATTGAGCTGCAAATGTCCTTTAATATCTAATTCACTCTACCGGAATTAATATATTTTCATATTAATGTTTAACCGCGGGAAGGGAAATTTTTGTTCTAGACTATAAATTAGAATTGTCCGGCCGACGGGCACGAACCATCGACATCTTCAATTCCAGGACTCGCAGTGAAAGCCATAGCCCACCCCCGCCACCGCAAGAGGATATAAGTTTATGCCGTCTCCCACCTCAAATACCTGTCGCACTCAGGTATTTGTAGTTTTGGAGGCTACATCAAACCCACCTTGTCCTTGGTAGCGTTGTAGTGCTTTTGCTCACATGTAGCCATTATATAAGTCATATCAAATTACCATGATTCATATACATATATCGAGCTACAAATGTCCTTTAATATCTAATTCACTCTACCTCGGAATTAATATATTTTCATATATGTTTAACCGAAGGGGAATTTTCTATTATCGTCTAGAAAATTCCCCTTCGGTTAAACATATATGAAAATGAATTAATTCCGTGCAGGCAAAAGCACTACAACGCTACCGAGGACAAGGTGGGTTTGATGCAGTCTCCAAAACTACAAATACCTGAGTGCGACAGGTATTTGAGGTGGGAGACGGCATAAACTTATATCCACTTGCGGTGGCGGGGTGGGCTAAGGCTTCACTGCCAGTCCTGGAATTGAAGATGTCAATGGTTCGTGCCCGTCGGCCGGCAATTCTTTTATCGTCTAGAAAATTCTCCTTCGGTTAAACATATATGAAAATATATTAATTCCAAGGTAGAGTGAATTAGATATTAAAGGACATTTGTAGCTCGATATATATATATATATATATATATATATATATATATATATATATATATGTATGTGTGTGTGTGTGTGTGTATACATACACCACGTGAAAGCAACTGTCATGTATATATAAGCACTTCAGTACACCTGTCATAGCCTTATTGCCCTATCTTAGTTGGTACATCTTAGTTGGCCTGACCTTCTCCTCTTCCTCCTGTCACGTAATGGCTGTTGGGATGTACAGGCAATGATTATATCAGACCTTAGGTACGGAGAGAGAGAGACAGACAGACAGACAGACCGAGACAGAGACTGACAGATACTAAGCAAGTATTAGAGCAGTGCCAATTGCAGAACGATTAAGAAGATCATGATTAGAGAGTGTAAAGTTATAAGGGCAAATTTAGGTGAGAGAGAGAGAGAGAGAGAGGCCGACCAGGGTGAGGGATCCTTAATGAGGATGGAGGTGGGTAAGGGACATTCAAATAGGACCAGGGATTTTCTCCCCTGCCGAATTATATGTCTAGATGGCGCCCTGACCCGGGTGGTGCCCGTTGGGGGGGATGGGTGGCGAGTTGTTAGTTTTGGTGGTGGGGGTTGGTTTCCATTGCCTCAGTAACCCCTTGTGTGGTAGATTGATATTTACAGTTTAATCTCTCTCTCTCTCTCTCTCTCTCTCTCTCTCTCTCTCTCCTCTCTCTCTGCAGTCTACAACAGTAATTTCAAGAGAAATTAATATTTTGACAGATTATTTGTCTTATGAAAATGTTGCCAGAACTTGCGATTTTTCGAAAAAATTGATATTTCTATTCGTAAATCATGTATATTAATTGTTATTTCTATTATTAAATACTATTTATAGTTGTTAATATTTATGTTAATTAAAACATTGGACGTCTTAATCGTCAGACCAATAGCGCTTAAATTCAAATCGATGTATTATTGACAAATAAAACTGTGGGAATTCAATTTGTCTTCGCGAATCTGTTGTCAGATTTGTCACAGTTTAAATCCTTGATGAAGAAAATGTGATCACGTAAATACATACATACATACATACATACATACGTGGCCTCACCCCACCTACCTGAATTTTACCCGGCCCACAGGGAAGAGAGAGAGAGAGAGAGCACATACATTGTCAAATGAAGAAAGACAAAAATGATTTTGATAACAGAGTGTATAGTTGTGAGGTCAATTTTAGGAGAGAGAGAGAGAGAGAGAGAGAGAGAGAGAGAGAGAGAGAGAGACTTGAGGTGAATCTCTTGACCAGCTGCTGCACTGCAGCATTGAATTCTGTAAATTATGCAGCAAAAGCAGCAGGTTTAAAAATATCTTGGTTTATTTTTTTTCCACCTAAATAGTGTCTGAGCGAGGTCTTGTTCCTTGTGTCCTTCTTGCTCTGATAACCTTTCTGTGATAACTGTTTACTTCTTACTGTTATAACTTGTTACTCTGATATATAGTGTATATGAAAAAGAGTTAGAGGGAGAGAGAGCGGATTGAATTGATTAGAGAGAGAGAGAGAGAGAGAGAGAGTATGCAATGTTTGCGTGCTTTTGACTATTCACGGTTATTGACGCAGAAGTGACTGAACCAAGTGACGTATTCTCTGCGTTAGGGGGAGAGAGAGGGGGTGAGAGGAATGAGTAGATAGAAGTGGGGGAAAGAATGCTGTAGTGGGAGGGAGTGGGAGATACTCTCCTACTCCCCCTCTCATTACTCTCCTCCCGCTACTTGTCAGATCTACAAAGTGAAGGATTGTATTGTTTCTCAGTAATATGAAGTATTACTATTATTTTGGACGTGCATCCTATGGGTGAGGTTGCAAGCCCTACTACATAGGAAGCCCTGGGCTTCTGAAGAAAGTTATGAAGACAGTTTTAGAGAGAGAGAGAGAGAGAGAGACCTCCTCTAGTCTAAGGACCCAAGGCTCCCTCCGGAATTCTTGAGGGATTGCAAACTAATATTAAGTAGACTTCCTATACCCAGAGAAAGAAGCGCTTATTCCTCGAAGACGCCGGTTCTGAGGACATTTTGGATTCTGTCGCTCTAGGGATTTGGAGCTGGCTCTAGGGATTTGGAGCTGGCTCTTAGGATTTGGTGCTGGCTCTCAGGATTTGGAATTGGCTCAAGTGATTTGGAGCTGGCTCTAGGGATTCGGAATTAGCTCAAGAAATTTGGAACTGGCTCCAGGGATTCGGAGTTGTCTCCAGGGATTTGGAGCTGGCTCAAGCGATTTTGAACTGACTCCAGGAAATCGTGTTTAGCTCCTGGGATTCGGAGCAGGCGTCAGGGATTCGGAGCTGGCTCCAGGGATTTGGAGTTGGCTCCAGGGATTAGGAGCTGGGCTCCAATCTCTATTTCAGTGTGATAGAATGCACGGCAGGATACGTCAGGTGTCTTCAGGGAATCTCAGGTGACAAGATTTCAGGCGCTAAGATTCCGGAGGGAGTCTAGGGTCCACCCCACCCTCTTCTGGTAACCCCACCCCACCCTAATCCCAGAAATCCCACAATTGAGAAAAAATTATTTGAGCCATTATTATTAGACCCTTTTACAATACCAAAATAAATTGTCTTGGTTTTAATTATTTATTGCTCACTTTTTATATGCCCCTTTTTATGAAGCTGGCGTTAAATTTCCCCACTCGATTTCGTGGAAAGTTTTCTCTCGCTTCTGATTGGCCGATGCGTTTGAATTGTGGCCTCAGTATTATCAGCTCTGGAAATTTACTGTCAGCAATAAAATACACACTATAGATGTTGTTTTACAGTTTTTTTAGAGGGGAATTGCTCTGCACTCTTATATTTCATTATTATTATTATTATTATTATTATTATTATTATTATTATTATTATTATTATCATCATCACAGAAAGCGCTGACTCATTCTGAAGAAAGAAATCAGCCAATTGAATTCTCTTTCTCTCTCTCTCTCTCTCTCCCCTTTGCAGCGATATAAGCATATAATTCCAGCCGCGTGTAAATCCAAATCAATCTGAAGTGTATTACACTCCCCCCCCCCCCCCCCCCCCCCCCCCTTCTCTCTCTCTCTCTCTCTCTCTCTACACTCTCTCTCTCGCCTCTCTCCTCTCTTCTTCTCCTCGCATCTCTCTCTCCTCCTCACGCTCATCTCTCCCGTCGTCTCTCACTCTCCTCCCTCGCCCGGGTTTGACTGTTGCTACCACCTAGCACGTGCAAATTCCCCGCCCTAACCACCTCCCCCCTCCCAGCCCTTCTATCTGTCCTACTGTCTCCCTCCCTCGTGTAATACGTACATGCACGCGCTCATACATACGCGTACGTATGTACACTCACGCACGCAAATCCGTGCATAAAAGGAGAGCGTGCTTGCGTGCGCCTAAGGTTTGCGTGTTGATACCGCACATACACACACACACACACACACACACACACACACACACCAACACACCTAATATCGATTCTACAAGTTAGACGCACCTTATGACGGTAACGCTTTTAATCGAGAGAGATAGAGAGAAGTAACGTTAAATTATGTATATTTCAATGAGAGAGAGAGAGAGAGAGAGAGATAAGGTTAAATTAGTATATTTTAGAGAGAGGGAGAGATAAGGTTAAATTATGTACATTGTAGAGTGATAGAGGGAATTAGGGTTAAATTATGTATATTTTAAAGAGAGAGGGAGAGAGAAATAGAGTTAAATCATGTATATTTTAAAGAGAAAGATAAATAAGGTTAAATTATGTATATTTTAAAGAGAGAGAAAGGTAAATAAGGTTAAATTACGTATATATTTTAAAGAGAGAGAAAGAGAGAGCACTAAGGTTAGATTATGTATATTTTGAAGAGAGAGAGAGAGAGAACTAAGGTTAATCTATATATATTTTAAAGAGAGAAATAAATAATGTTATGTATATTTTAGAGAGAGAGAAAAATTTAAAATATGTATATTTGAAAGAGAGAGCGAGAAAGAGAGATAAATAAGGTTAAATAATGTATATTTTAAATAGAAAGAGAGTGTTAATGTTAAATTCTAAAGAGAGAAAGAGAGAGAGAGAGATACCGAACGTGAAGGTATTTTGACAGGTACATGGTGCTAGATAATACAGGTGTAGATTGTGAGAAATATAATTGCTCCACATACACATGTGTGTCACAGGTGAGAGAGAGAGAGAGAGAGAGAGATTATATCCACAATTGTTTGTATACCCATATTAACTCTGAATGTATTTATCTAGTCCTATATAGTCGATGGTACTCTCTCTCTCTCTCTCTCTCTCTCTCTCTCTCTCTCTCTCACACACACACACACTTTGTTTGTGTGTTCGGCCGTACGTACCACTAAATGAATCTATTTTTATTAGCTGGTTTATGTACTTGGTTTATGAGTTTTAATTTCTATCAGGCGTTTTATTACCCTGCTAATTTATTTTTTACAATCTCTCTCTCTCTCTCTCTCTCTCTCTCTCTCTCTCAACAGACATAATTTATCCTTATTTATCGTTCTCTCCCTCTCTCTCTGTAAAATATACACAATTTTACCTTATTTATCTCTCTCTCATTAAAATATCCATAATTTAACATTTTTTATATATATCTCTCTTTAAAATATACATTATTTAACCTTATTTCTCTCTCTCTCTCTCTCTCTCTCTCTCTCTCTCTCTCTCTCTCATGCATGATAGGGCAAACGATTTGATCTAGTTCTGTCGTAGGCTCAACCATGGCAGAGAGACAGACAGACAGACAGACAGACAGACAGACAGACAGAGTGAGAGAGAGAGAGATAGAGAGTCATTATCCCATAATGCCTACAGCAATATAAAACTCATAAAGACTGAAAAATAAGAGAAGAGACGAAACAAAATTGATCAACGTAACCCCTATAGTACTACGTATCCAGTCCCTCATATGGCTACCTAGTCCTAATAGAAAATAGACCCTTTTAAG
>NC_087217.1:43777317-43824817 GCF_015104395.2 Macrobrachium nipponense | reverse complement strand
AATTATTATTATTATTATTATTATTATTATTATTATTATTATTATTATTATTATTATTATTATTATTATTATTATATCCGTGAAAGGGACGGAGACATAACGCCCATTAGGAGAGAGGTGGGGGTAGGGGGGAGGTATGATGAAAACCCATTATAAACCATCTTAGGGGTCCTCCACTATAACCTTGCCAAGTTTTCATGCCTATCAGACCAGCCGTACGGACAGACGGACGGACAGACATTATGCCCATTATATTATTATTATTATTATCATTATTATTATTATTATTATTACTATTATTCAGAATTGCCCAAAATTCACCCTTACAAAACAACACCTAAGCCTTATATAAATTAAACTGCTAAACATTACCACCCACTACATAAAAGAAAAAAAAATGCGATGTACTGCGTATATACGCCATGTCAGAGACTCCCCATGTCATAGTGTGAGTTATATAAAGCTTTCATATCCTTATCTTATCATTGTTCTTATCTTTTTTATCGTGTTTTATTAATTTTAAGAGATTTATTGATAAAAGGAGTATTGCTGGTGGACTGGGCTACGAGTATCGTAGGTGAATTCCCTACAACAATTTCTCTCTCTCTAGAGAGAGAGAGAGAGAGAGAGAGAGAGAGAGAGAGAGAGAGAGAGAGGAACTTATCTTCTAATAGACCGGAATCATATAAACTGTTTGGTCTTTCTGTTAAAGGAGAATAAACTGTTTGTTTGAGACCATCCGATGCCACCAAACACCGGTTGACATTGACAGATAGGAGAGAGAGAGAGAGAGAGAGAGAGAGAGAGAGAGAGAGAGAGAGAGAGAGAGAGAGAGGAGAAACTGTGACATACCGAAGCACACATACGCCTACACAGAGAGTGAGAAAGAGAGAGAAAAAACAGAGAGAGAGAGAGAAAGAGAGTGGGGGGGGGGGGAGAAACTGGACAATCACACACACACACAGGAGAAACTGGGACAGAAGCACAGATACACCTATTCAGAGAGAGAGAGAGAGAGAGAGAGACTCGCACACAGACAGAGAGACGGGAGAAACTGGAACAATCACATACAAACAGAGAGATAGAGAGAGAGAGAGATAGAGAAAACGATCTGAGAATGTGGACTTGAGAAACAGCCCCCCCCCCCCCCCCCCCCCCCCCCGACCCTCTCTCTCTCTCTCTCCCTCTCTCTCTCTCTCTCTCTCTCCGCTGGATGCTTACGTATACACCTGGTGGGTCTAGAGGTAAACCGGTTTAAATATAGAGACGGCGCCGACGTCACTTTCCCCTCGGGTTTAGACGTATAGACGTATGCTGGGATTCCTCCTTATATTTTCTCTTATTCGACTCATTTATTGTCGTCATTTTATACTTTTTTTTTTTCATTTATGCTTCCGTATCTGGCTTCTTTTAGTCTAATTTTTCCATAGATTTACTGTTTGGCTTTTCAATCTTCCGTTTGGTAACCTCACATAGGCCTATTACTATTCGACATTTTGGGTTTGAATTATCTCTCTTATTCTATTCCCCCTTTATTATGCCTCTTCTTCTTCTTCTCCTCCTCAGCTTCTTCTTGAAGTTATTCTTCCATCCTCTTTGGCTCCTTTTATTTGATTTATCCATAGACTCGCCCAGTTACTAGTCATCATTTTCTTCTACACTACCTCCCTTCTTTTATTTCCATCTCTGCCTATTCTCCTTTTTCACCTCATTTTTCTTCTCCTTTTTCCTCTTCTTTCGCTCTTCCGTTTGGTAGCCACACACATAGGCCTAGTACTATTCAACTTTGTATACTTTTCATTATCTATCTTCTGTTCTCTTCTCTATCTATACTTCTCCCTCTCCCCCTCCGTCTTCTTCTTCTTATTATTCTTCTTCTGAACTTGGCCATAGACTGTTTGGTCTAAGCCGCCTTGTCTACTCCATCAATATCGTATGTCCACTCCCAACCCAAGATCAACTTACCGTCTAAATCAAAATCTTTTCATTTTTCCCTCTTAATCTTTTAATAATGGCTCTTTGGGAAAAAAAGTAAAGGCACTTTTTTCCCATTGAGAATTGTTTGATATACTTTCTTCCCCGTGTTCATTTAGTGCCAACATTGTGCCGCTGGTACTATGCAGCATAGACTTGGTTTATGGTTCTCTCTGGTCTAAACCAACCGCTTAGCTGTCCAACTCCATTAACTAATCCTTTATAAAGCTTCTAATAAGTCTTATTCACGAATGTAAGAAAAAATCTATTACAGTATATTGGATTTTTTTAAAGCTTGTATACCTCATATAGGCCTATTTTTTCTAGACACTTGTTTTTCACTGTTTTTTTCAACTCTCTCTCTCTCTCTTCGTATGCTCGTAATGGGAGGGGGAACCAAGAGAGAGAGAGAGAGAGAGAGAGAGAGAGAGAGAGAGAGAGAGAGAGAGAGAGAATTTTTATAAGATTGTACCTCCTATAGGCCTATTATATTTCTCTAAAAGCTGCAGTTTTTCACTGTTTATTTTTTTTTATTAAACTCTCTCTCCCTTTGTATGTTCGTAGTGGGAGACGAACCGAGAGAGAGAGAGAGAGAGAGAGAGAGAGAGAGAGAGAGAGAGAGAGAGAGAGAGGCTCCAAGGATGCCAACGAATCATATGACTGTTACACAGTGCCAACATTGCGTCATAATGATCAGATTTCTTTGCTGTGCGAACGCAACGCACACACAAACAAGAGAGAGAGAGAGAGAGAGAGAGAGAGAGAGAGAGAGAGAGAGAGAGAGAGAGAGTGTGTTAATCTATCGTGGACAGCTGACCTGTTTACAGATTTCTAGGCGTCAACTCGAATATCTTAATAAAAATCCACCGAGACTTATAACTGGCCTCCGCTAATGGCTATAGCAGACTGTCTCCTCTCTCTCTCTCTCTCTCTCTCTCTCTCTCTCTCTCTCTCTCTCTCTCTCTCTCTCTCTCTCTCTCATACCTAGATGGATATGGGGATGATTGCAGAGATCTGCATCCAAAAATATGCAAAAACCTAAAAGAAGGAAAAGGATGTAAGTTCGACAAAAAATGCAAATATATGCACCCTGTAGCCATGAATCATAATCAAATAAATAACCAACCAAGTAATAAAATCCAAAATAAGAAAGAAACAAATAAAGAGAGAAATCAAGAATATCAGGTAAAAGAGAAAAGCAAACCACCAACTGAGATATGCCAAAGATGTCAGCAAAAAATTTTATTTTTTTTTCAATGGCATCAGCTATCCAAAATTCTTCTACTCAAGGGATAATAACTGTATTTATTATGCAAGAGGATATTGCAGAAACGGAGAGAAAGAAAAATTGCAGATTCAGACACAAAATGAATAATTATGATGAAGGAAGATCAAATATTATGGAAAAGTTGGATTTTTTAATGTCAGAATTTCTGGAAATGAAAAAAAGAACAACATACCAGACAGGAAAGAGACATGGAAAATCCTTATTACTACCAATATTAAATGAAGGAGAAAAACACGCAAACCATCATAGTGATGAATGCGCAGGGTTTAGTTACGAGTAACTCAAAAAGAAAAATAGAGTACTTAGAAGAACTAACCCAAATTGAAAAGAAAATAGATATAATGAATATAAGTGAAACCTGGTATTCCCAAGAGACTGGGAATGATGATCAAATAAAAGGGTTCCAAACTTATAGATCAGATAGAAAAAATAGGAATCAAGGGGGAACCGCAATATATGGGAAAGACAAAAAACAAGGAAAAATATATGAGAAATATAGTAACTCAGAATGTGAACTAATAGCGGTAGAATTTGAATCTGAAAAATTAATGAACATAGTAATATATAGACCTCCTAATACTAAAGAGTTTGACTTAATAATTGAAAAATTGGATGATATATGTAGAAATCACAAGGACGGGACTATTCTCCTATCTGGTGACTTCAACTTTCCTTTCGTATAATGGAAAGAACGAATAGGAGATTGTGGATGTACTTATACATATAAAAAGAGAGTAATAGTAGTGCAGAAGATAAGAGGCAATTCGAATAGCTATTAGATATGCTACTAGAATACAACATTCAACAAATAAATCACCTGCCAACAAGAAAGGAAAATACTTTGGACCTAGTATTTGTGAACGAGGTGAATTATGTTAAAGAAATAATAGTTTATAATGCGAGTATTTCAGACCATAATGTCATAGAATTAACAGTTCATTCCCAAAGCAAGTGAAAACAGAGATAAGCAAGAAATGAAAAAGTGGGAAGGATATGGAAAATACAACTTCTACAAAAGTAAAAATATAAAATGGTCAGAAATAAATGAAGAATTAAACAAAGATTGGGATAACATTTTCGTAAGCGATGACATAAGAGTAAATACGGAGATATTATATAAAAATATTAGAGAAAATAGTGGATAAATATATACCGAAGAAGAAAAGTAAAACATCCATTCATGCATACCAAGAGACAGAAGGATCTTGTTCCAGAAAATCAGAAAGTGGAAAAAAGGTCTTGCAAAAGAAAAAAATGCATGGAAAGTTATAGAACTAAAAAGTAAGATAGAAAACAAATGCAGAACAAAAGATTTTGTACAATCAAAAGAAAATGAAAAACGGGAATTGGAAGAAAAAAACCCTATTAAATATCAAGCAAAAACCCCAAACTATTATACTCATATGCGAAGAAGATGAATAAAAGAAGAATAGAAATAGGCCCTCTGAGAATTGAAGGGAGATTAACGAATGAAAAAAAGGGAAATTTGCAACATACTGGCAGAACGATATAAGAGAGAATTCACCCCTAGAATAGATAATGAAGATAATGATATAGAAGTAAGGGACGAAAATAGTGAATATTTAGCTGACATAGAAATTAATGAAGCTGATATTGTGCAGGCAATTAATGAAATTAAAAATGGAGCTGCTGCAGCCTGATGGAATCCCTGCTATTTTGTTAAAGAAAGTAGTTCATTCTATCGCAAAGCCACTTGCAATATTATTAAGACAAAGTGTAGATACAGGCAAGATTTATGATGAGCACAAATTAGCATATATCACCCCTACTTTCAAAAGTGGATCAAGACTTGAGGCAAGTAATTATAGGCCTGTGAGTCTAACATCACATATTATGAAAGTGTATGAAAGGGTAATGAAGAAAAATATTATGAAACATTTAATAAAAAATAATTTGTTTAATATAGGACAACACGGTTTCGTACCCGGAAAAAGTACACAAACCCAACTGTTAGTCCACCGTGAGAACATATTCAAAAATATGAAAAGCGGAAATGAAACAGATGTGGTATATCTAGACTTTGCAAAAGCTTTTGACAAAGTAGACCATAATATATTAGCAAAGAAAATTAGAAAACACAATATCGTAGATAAAATAGGAAGATGGTTAAAAGAATTTTTACACAACAGAAAACAGATAGTTATTGCAAACGATGAGAAATCGGATGAAACCAAGGTAATATCCGGTGTGCCACAAGGTACGGTGTTAGCTGCAATACTGTTTGTTATTATGATTGAAGACATAGACAGTAATGTTAAGGATTCGGTAGTGAGTAGTTTTCGCTGATGACACAAGAATAAGTAGAGAAATTACTTGTGATGAAGATAGGAACGCTCTACAAAGAGACCTTAACAAAGTATATGATTGGGCAGAGGAAAATAGGATGGTATTTAACTCTGATAAATTTGAATCAATAAATGGAGACAGAGAAGGAAAGCTATATGCATATAGGGGACCTAATAATGAGACAATCACAAATATGGAAGCAGTTAAAGACCTTGGTGTGATGATGAATAGGAACATGTTATGCAATGATCAAATAGCAATTCTTTTGGCAAAATGTAAAGCAAAAATGGGAATGTTGTTACGGCACTTCAAAACAAGAAAAGCTGAACACATGATTATGCTTTATAAAACATATGTTCGTAGTCCACTTGAATATTGCAATATGATATGGTACCCACACTATCAAAAGGATATTGCACAAATAGAGAGTGTACAAAGGTCCTTTACAGCTAGAATAGAAGAAGTTAAGGACCTTGACTACTGGGAAAGACTACAATCATTAAAATTATATAGTCTAGAAAGGAGAAGAGAACGCTACATGATAATTCAGGCATGGAAACAGATAGAAGGAATAACAGAAAATATCATGGAACTAAAAATATCAGAAAGAGCAAGCAGAGGTAGATTAATAGTGCCCAAAACAATACCAGGAAAAATAAGGAAAGCACACAGGACATTAATCCACTAACACACCAGACGATAATGCAGCGTCTATTCAATGCGTTGCCAGCTCATCTGAGGAATATATCAGGAGTGAGCGTAGATGTGTTTAAGAATAAGCTCGACAAATATCTAAACTGCATCCCAGACCATCCAAGATTGGAAGATGCAAAATATACCGGAAGATGTACTAGCAACTCTCTGGTAGACATTAGAGGTGCCTCACACTGAGGGACCTGGGGCAACCCGAACGAACTGTAAGGTCTGTAAGGTCTAAGGTCTCTTTCTCTCTCTCTCTCTCAGTCGAGGTCGTTTATATATCACCCCCAACTTCTTGAGCGTTTCTCTATTTACCAGAATTTATCCAGCATATTTTAATTTAATTTACGTTAACTAGGAACTTTACTCACAATTTGACTTATCTCAAATTGAGAGAGAGAGAGAGAGAGAGAGAGAGAGAGAGAGAGAGAGTGCATTGACCCACCACAAGTTTGGAACGTCAAAAGGGGGTTGCGGGAGGGGGGGACTGACCTGATGAATCACGCTGGTGTCAGCGAGCGTATATATTATATATACGTAACACAAACGCTGCCTGCTTCCTTTTTATCGACGTCATCGGGCGTGGCCTGCCGCCTGTTCCACCGCCCGACCGCGCGTCGTCGGCGGGAAATCGCGTGCAGTCTATCGACTTATAATAAATAGCCTTCGGGGTGAGTAACCCGTTTACTGCCGTCGTGGGTGACGGGTCATGTTTTGGACTCTCCAAAGGCACCGCGAGGTGGACGTATCGCTTCTTGACAGGTACCAGGAGGCGGGCGTATCTATATACTTCTACAGGTAAATGAGCTTTTTTAGGCAGTTTGCTAAAACCGCGCATCAGAGTAAAGTGGATGCTGTTGAAACGCGCGGCAGCATTGTCGCACGCTTGTCTGTTTATAGTGGCCTTTGCGTAAAGAAGAGACTGATACAGTTTAATACCCACATTCAAAGCAAGACCTGTGAGGTTTCTATACACGTAGGGAACGTGAACGAACGTTCTCACGTTCTCTGGAACGAGAAATGTGAAGAGAGCGTAGTTTAAACGACTGAGACGTCTCCAAAAGTGGCATTTGCGTAAAGATCTAACTGATACGGTATATTCCCCTCGTTCAAACAAGGCCTGTGGCGTCCTCATACAGGTACGGAACGTGAACGAACGTTCTCACGTTCTCTGGAACCTGGAATCCGAAAAAAACGTAGCCTAATTCAATCTACTACTACTGAACGCCTCTCCATATGGTCGTGGTCGCTTCGTAACCAGGAGGTATCTGAATCAATTATTTGCCAGGTTGCTTCCTACGGGGGAAGCAGGGATCCTGTTGACTCCTTTCAAAACGGCGGCTTTGATGACGTCAGACATCTTGGAAAGAGGAAAATCGAGTGAGTGTTACTTGTAAAATCGTCAGTGTTGCTGTAATTCATAATTTTGTAAGTTTTAAATTTTAATATGCAGAGCATGGATTTCATTTGATTTTATTGCCCAGTTGACGGTGCCACTGTGAAAAGTAAGATAGGTTTTGTACATAAAAAACAACAGAAATTAAGTCATAGACTGTAACTAGTTATGAAATTGAGCTCTTGTTGAATTACCTTGAAAAGCTAGTGATTAAGAGCTGTGGGTCGCAACCTCATCCCAAAATATAACGGAAAGATGGCGGGTTAAGTAAACACCTTGTGGTATCTCTCTCTTTCCCCTCAGTCAGCTAATTTTTGAGTTTTTCATGTACCCTCGTATCCGGTGTTGATGGCATAACATCTGCTTCCTTTCCCTGGTTTCAGTGGAGTTCCTCAAGGTTTTGTTTTGTCATCTACTCTCTTTCAACTACATTTTTTTTTTTGGGGGGGGAGAGCTATTTTGTAACCCTATTCTTTAATTTTTTATAGCGAAGTGTTTTTGGAGACAATACATTATTGAGATCTGCATCTAAAAACAACATGGCCACTTCACTCACACTTCTACAGGTACTATTTCAATCGGTGATCCCGTGAGCTCAAGGAGATATCACCCTTATATCACCAGTCAGGCCCTCTCTTCCCACGTTGGTTCTTTGGAAATCAGTGGTCCTCATAACACGCGATTCTGCGACTGATCCTTTATCTTTGTTGCACAGTTTGGGAATTCTCTCCCTGCTTCTGTTTTTCCATGACTTTAAAGATAAGTCTTTGGATTTTTACAAAAGTTCCTTTATATATGTGTGTGTGTCTGTGTTTGAGTGTGTGTGTGTGATTGTAGGGTGTCATATGAGAGAGAGAGAGAGAGAGAGAGAGAGATTGCTTGCGTGAGTAGCAGTATAGAGCCATGCTTGTCATGCCCTTCCCCCCCTTGGTGACGTCACCACCTCGAATTAGTACTGACGGACCCTCTCTCGGTCCATTGCTTGGCACTGATCGATGCCAGTGCTAATGCATGTTTTATTTTTTGTGCTTACGTTTGTGCGTTCGTGCTTGTGCGTATATCGACCTGGAAGTGCGATTATATAAATATAGAATCAATTGGTCAGATCTTTTACCGGATATATTTACGTGTATTTGTGATACAAAGAGTTATTTCTTTATTTGTATTTCTTTTAAATCTAGGGTTTGTAGCGAAGTTGATTTATATACAGTTTTAAGACGTGTATATATATAGATATATATAATATATATATATATATATATATATATATATTATATATATTTATATAATATATATATATATTATATATATATTATATATATATTTATATATATCTATATATATATATATATATATATAATATTATATTATATAATTTACGTAGAATCTACTGGTCAATTTTACCAGATACATTTGTAAATGTAATAGTCACAATGCCCTCTTAACCTCTCGAATTCTTCAAAGAAATATGAAAGAAATCATGATCTCAGGACATCATGATTTCTTTCATATTTCTGTGAAGTTGGATCTCGAGACTTTGTGGTGACGAGCGTGTACAAAAAACAGCAAAGAATTTAAGAGGTTAAGGGGGCATTGTGACTTACACACACACACACACATACACACACACAGACACAGACACACACACACACACACAAATACACACACACACACACACACATATATATCTATATATATATATATATATATATTATATATATATAGAGAGAGAGAGAGAGATGAATGGAAGAGAGAGAGGAGAGACGAAGAGAGCGAGAGAGAGAGAGAGAGGGGAGGATGAGGGAGAGGAAGAGGGGCAGGTAATTGCTATGCTTAAAAAAAAAAAAAAATACACATTTTGCATCATTTGCATATGTCCACTCTAACTTTCCTTTCTAACCAAAGTAAAGAAAAAACTGACCACGAATTTGGCGAAATCTCCTTTGGCATTTTCCATCCGAGGTCACCTCGAGACGAGGAAGGGTCAAACCTTAGCCGTGCCCACGACAGTAAAAAACATTACTCGCACAATTTTTATGGGGTCGTTGGAAGACGCCTACCCAATTGCTAGAGGTTTTTCGTAATGTTTCTCATTTTTTATATTTTTCTGGAAAGAGAGAGTTTTTCGTCTTATGCAGATTGGAGTGGACTACTTTTCTCTCTCTCTCTCTCTCTCTCTCTCTTAGTTTGGGTTAGGCGTTACTCTGTGATGTTAACTTGTTTTTTTTTTTAATTCTTTGATCGTCAGATATAATTTTAATTCCTTTCTGTACAATTGTAGAGAAAGTATTTATACCAACATAATAATAATAATAATAATAATAATAATAATAATAATAATAATAATAATAATAATAATAATAATAATAATAATTTTGGACTTATACAGATAATACAGCAACAGTAACTATATAAAAAAAATACTATTTATGAGAAATATCGACCTGACCTTTTACTGTTAGAGCCAACTTGAAACTCTGGAGTTTTTCAAGAACTTTGGAACCTAGTTTGAGCCTTGAAGCTCATTCCGGAGCACTGGAGCTCTTGAATATTGGAGCCCAGTTGGACCTCTGAATGTCATGACTGAAGTGGACCTTTGAGCTCAATTGGAGTATTGGAGCTTTTAAGACTCTATTGCAGCTTTGGATAGAGATGGAGCGCTGGAGCTCTGTTTGAATTTTGGATCTTTATCTGCAAGTGGAGCACCGGGACTTAGAGTTTGGAGCTCAGTTGGAGGGTTGGAGCTCAGGTGTGGTGTTGGAGCTCATATGGATCACGATCGCTGCTGGAGCATTGAAACTCCTGTAGTTGGAGTTTTGGACCTCAGTTGGAGCATTGGAGCTTCTTTGGAAACCTGGAACGCAAATGGAGCATTAGAGCTCCGTTGTAGTACTGGAACTCATTTAGAGCAGAGGAACTATGAATATCGAAGCTCATTCAGAAGTTTGGAGCCAACTTGGAGCCAAGTTGGTGCAATGGAATTCATTTGGAGCTTGACTCCGTCTTGGAGACGCGACATAACTATTAGTCAGTAGATGAATCAGATATTATGAATCCTTTTTATTTACTTTTACAAGAGAGAGAGAGAGAGAGAGAGAGAGATAAAGAGAGAGAGAGAGAATAATACAATAAGAATTCGCTTCGCGTTTTTGTTTTATTTTATGACGCAATTTCGACAGGCGTGTGTCAACACGGTCGAAATTTGATGATGTCATTCGTACACATGATGACGCCTTCACCTGTTCAGCAGTAGAACCCCCACCCCCCCCCACCCCAGCTCTCTCTCTCTCTCTCTCTCTCTCTCTCTCTCTCTCTCTCTCGTGTGTGTGTGTCTGTGTCTGTGTGTGTGTATGTGTGTGTGTGTGTAAGAACGAATAGGAGATTGTGGTTGTACTTATACATATAAAAAAGAGAGTAATAGTAGTGCAGAAGATAAGAGGCAATTCGAAAAGCTATTAGATATGCTACTAGAATACAACATTCAACAAATAAATCACCTGCCAACAAGAAAGGAAAATACTTTAGACCTAGTATTTGTGAACGAGATGAATTATGTTAAAGAAATAATAGTTTATAATGCGAGTATTTCAGACCATAATGTCATAGAATTAACAGTTCATTCCAAAGCAAGTGAAAACAGAGATAAGCAAGAAATGAAAAAGTGGGAAGGATATGGAAAATACAACTTCTACAGTAAAAATATAAAATGGTCAGAAATAAATGAAGAATTAAACAAAGATTGGGATAACATTTTCGTAAGTGATGACATAAGGGTAAATACGGAGATATTATATAAAATATTAGAGAACATAGTGGATAAATATATACCGAAGAAGAAAAGTAAACATCATTCATGCATACCAAGAGACAGAAGGATCTTGTTCCAGAAAATCAGAAAGTGGAAAAAAGGTCTTACAAAAGAAAAAAAATGCATGGAAAGTTATAGAACTAAAAAGTAAGATAGAAAATGCAGAACAAAAGATTATACAATCAAAAGAAAATGAAAAACGGGACTTGGAAGAAAAAACCCTATTAAATATCAAGCAAAAACCCCAAAACTATATTATACTCATATGCGAAGAAGATGAATAAAAGAAGAATAGAAATAGGCCCTCTGAGAATTGAAGGGAGATTAACGAATGAAAAAAAAGGAAATTTGCAACCTACTGGCAGAACGATATAAGAGAGAATTCACCCGTAGAACAGATAATGAAGATAATGATATAGAAGTAAGGGACGAAAATAGTGAATATTTAGCTGACATAGAAATTAATGAAGCTGATATTGTGCAGGCAATTAATGAAATTAAAAATGGAGCTGCTGCAGGGCCTGATGGAGTGCCTGCTATTTTGTTAAAGAAAGTAGTTCATTCTATCGCAAAGCCACTTGCAATATTATTAAGACAAAGTGTAGATACAGGCAAGATTTATGATGAGCACAAATTAGCATATATCACCCCTACTTTCAAAAGTAGATCAAGACTATAGGCAAGTAATTATAGGCCTGTGAGTCTAACATCACATATTATGAAAGTGTATGAAAGGGTAATGAAGAAAAATATTATGAAACATTTAATAAAAAATAATTTGTTTAATATAGGACAACACGGTTTCGTACCCGGAAAAAGTACACAAACCCAACTGTTAGTCCACCGTGAGAACATATTCAAAAATATGAAAAGCGGAAATGAAACAGATGTGGTTTATCTAGACTTTGCAAAAGCTTTTGACAAAGTAGACCATAATATATTTATTAGCGAAGAAAATTAGAAAACACAATATCGTAGATAAAGTAGGAAGATAGTTAAAAGAATTTTTACACAACAGAAAACAGATAATTATTGCAAACGATGAGAAATCGGATGAAACCAAGGTAATATCCGGTGTGCCACAAGGTACGGTGTTAGCTGCAATACTGTTTGTTATTATGATTGAAGACATAGACAGTAATTTTAAGGATTCGGTAGTGAGTAGTTTCGCTGATGACACAAGTATAAGTAGAGAAATTACTTGTGATGAAGATAGGAACGCTCTACAAAGAGACCTTAACAAAGTATATGATTGGGCAGAGGTAAATAGGATGGTATTTAACTCTGATAAATTTGAATCAATAAATTATGGAGACAGAGAAGGAAAGCTATATGCATATAGGGGACCTAATAATGAGACAATCACAAATAAGGAAGCAGTTAAAGACCTTGGTGTGATGATGAATAGGAACATGTTATGCAATGATCAAATAGCAATTCTTTTGGCAAAATGTAAAGCAAAAATGGGAATGTTGTTACGGCACTTCAAAACAAGAAAAGCTGAACACATGATTATGCTTTATAAAACATATGTTCGTAGTCCACTTGAATATTGCAATATGATATGGTACCCACACTATCAAAAGGATATTGCACAAATAGAGAGTGTACAAAGGTCCTTTACAGCTAGAATAGAAGAAGTTAAGGACCTTGACTACTGGGAAAGACTACAATCCTTAAAATATATAGTCTAGAAAGGAGAAGAGAAGAAACGCTACATGATAATTCAGGCATGGAAACAGATAGAAGGAATAACAGAAAATATCATGGAACTAAAAATATCAGAAAGAGCAAGCAGAGGTAGATTAATAGTGCCCAAAACTATACCAGGAAAAATAAGGAAAGCACACAGGACATTAATCCACTACGCACCAGCATCGATAATGCAGCGTCTATTCAATGTGTTGCCAGCTCATCTGAGGAATATATCAGGAGTGAGCGTAGATATGTTTAAGAATAAGCTCGACAAATATCTAAACTGCATCCCAGACCATCCAAGATTGGAAGATGCAAAATATACCGGAAGATGTACTAGCAACTCTCTGGTAGACATTAGAGGTGCCTCACACTGAGGGACCTGGGGCAACCCGAACGAACTGTAAGGTCTGTAAGGTAAGGTCTCTCAAGAGTTAGCTGTTCATTCGAGGTTTACTAAACCTTATCCATTCTTTCAGAGGGAAGAGAATGAGAGTTGGACTTGAAGAGGTAATATAAATCTCTCTCTCTCTCTCTCTCTCTCTCTCTCTCTCTCTCAGGAGTTAGAGATTTCTTCGAAGTAAACTTTTTCTACTTTTTCAGAGAGAGAGAGAAAGAAAACTGGACTTTAACAAGGTAATATTATTCTCTCTCTCTCTCTCTCTCCTCGTCTCTCATCTCGGCTCAATCTCTCGGTCTTCTCATCTCTCTCTCTCTGTCTCTCAGGAGTTAGAGGTTTCTTCGAGGTAAACTTTATCTATTTTTTTAGAGAGAGAGAAAGAAAGCTGGACTTGAAGAGGTAATATTATTCTCTCTCTCTCTCGCTCTCTCTTTCTTTAGAGTTAAAGGTTTCTACGAGGTAATGCCTACCCATTCTTTAAGAGAGAGAGAGAGAGTATTATCGAGTTCTGCTCGAGTTCCGAAACTCAAGAGAGAGAGAGAGAGAGAGAGAGACCCCAGCTTCCTCCAGAGCAAATATTTTAAAAGATCCCCTTCGGAGTATTTTCGGTATTTGTCCGTCGGGTGGTGAAGCCTAATTGTTTACCCTGTGACCTCGTTAAGTAATATTTGTCCTGTGGTCGTTTCCTAGGACGGGGTCACTGACCTTAATCTATAGAGGGAGGTTGTTTACCCTCCAGAGGATTATGGGTAATGTTGTTGGCGCTGTTGCTGTTGTTTTAATTGAATTTCCTGGACGATGTAGTGGAGTTTGTTGTTCTTCAAATATTATTATTTTTATTATTATTATTATTATTGCAATTTCCAATACAATATTAATAATTTACCTGTATAATATATATTAAATAAAATATATATAATATTATATATATATATATCTCTATATCTATATATTAGTATATAGACATATATAATATATATATATTAATTATTAATATTATTGTATATAATATTACAATATTATAATATATATATATATATATTATGTATATTTAATAATATATATATAATAATATGTATATAAATAATATCTATATATATATATATCTATATGTTCTATAATATTATATATAATATATATATAGTAGATATTTATTATATATATATTTATATCTAGATTATTATATATATATTATATAATATATATATTATATATAATGTATTATTATAATATATATTATTTATATATATATATGTATATATATATATATCATATATATATAATTATAATGATATATATATATATATATGTATAATATATATATATATATATAATAATATATCTATATATATATATATATATATATAGTATATATATATATAATATATAGATAGATATATATATATATATATAATAAATATTATATATATATAGTTATTATATTAATATCATAGTATATATATACTATATAGATATATATATATATAATATTTATTTGTATATATAATATATTATATTTTATAAATATAATAATTATATATTAATATATATGTATATATATATATATATATATATATATATATATATATATATGTATATATATCTATATATATATATATATATATATATATATATATATATAGTATATATATATATATATTATATATTATATATATATATATATATATATATATATATATAGATATATATATATATATAATTATATATATATATACAGTAGTGCCTCAGGATACGAAATTAATCCGTTCCGAAGTGGCCTTCGTAACCTGATTTTTTCGTATCTTGAACCACATTTTACATGTAAATTGCCTAATTTGTTCCAAGCCCTACAAAAACACCCCAGTAAATTTTACAATAAAGACGACCCAGTAAATTTTACAATAAAGCTAAATTGACCAATAAACAATGAAATATAACAATTTGGACCAATCAATACCTAACTTAAACTACATATACTACTAATATATACTACATGCCTGTAAATAAAGTGTATTAGTGTACATGGTATACAAAAAATACTGTACGTACATACGCATGTAGTAAAATGTTGAACCTTACCTTTCGAATGAAGCGATCTCCGAAAGTGGTGACAGAGGAGGAGGACAAATGGCAGAAAACATTAACACTTAACTTTATGAAACATTAAAAAATGGCAGAAAACATTAGCACTAAACTTTACAAAACACATTAACAAATGGCAGAAAACATTAACACTTAACTTTACAAAAAACTCAAATTTAAATTTCTTTTTTTTGTCTTTTTTTTATTTTTACATTTTTTTTACTTTTTTATACTTTACGTTTTATACAAAATTTCAGTTTCTTCACTTTCAACTTTCTGTTTTTTCGTATCACTTGGATCTTCCTGTTTGCTTACTCCTACTAAAGGCCTCTTTAAAAAATAACTATCTAAGGAAGATTGCTTCTGCTTGCTTTTTACAATGTTCCTGAAACGACTAAGGGAAAAGTCATCGAACTGCGCAAGCATACAACCTGTGTAAGCCTTTTCGGGGTGTCTCTTTTCTACAAATGATTGCACTTTATGAAAAGCACCTAGAGCATCCTTAATTTCTACCGTTGTCATAGGGTCGTCCTCCTCCTCCTCGCTGCTGCTAGAGAACCCTTCTTGAACGACATTATGTTGCATGGCCTCCAACTCCTTCAGGTCATCCGTCGTAAGCTCCTCTTGGTGCTCCTCCAGAAGGCCGTTGATGTCATCCTCGTCGACGACCAGCCCCATGGACTTGCCAGGTGCAACGGTCTCGTCAAGATCTGGTTGCGAAACAGTTTCAAGATCGTCAACTGTTTCTGGATCTGCATCAGGCCAGAGTTTCTTCCACGAAGAATTCAAGGTTCGCCTCAAAACCTCCTGCCAAGCTTGATCGATGAGTCTGATGCATATCACAATATCGAAATGCTCCTTCCGAAATTCATGCAAGGTGAGGTTTGTGGTATCGGTGATGTCGAAACATCTCTTGAAAAGATGTTTCGTATACAGCTTCTTGAAGTTCGATATCAGTTGCTGGTCCATGGGCTGGAAGAGAGGGATGCTGTTAGGCGGAAGATAAAGAACCTTGATAAAAGAATACTCTGCTAGGATATCTTCCTCGAGGCCAGGAGGGTGAGCAGGGGCATTGTCCAACAACAGCAGACATTTCAGAGGGAGGCGCTTCTCTAACAAGAATTTCTTCACTGTCGGGCCGAAACACAGATTTACCCACTCAGTGAACAAAAGTCTCATTTCCCAGGCTTTCGCATTAGCCCTCCACATCACTGGAAGCTTCGCCTTTAGCACTTTGTGGGCCTTGAAGGCTCGAGGAGTCTCAGAATGATACACAAGTAAGGGCTTGACCTTACAATCCCCACTGGCATTGGAACAAAGTGCGGGCGTAAGCCTGTCTTTCATAGGCTTATGCCCAGGTAGCTTCTTCTCTTCCTCCGTGATGTACGTCCGACGAGGCATTTTTTTCCAAAAAAGGCCAGTCTCATCAAAGTTGAAGACTTGCTGAGAACTATAGCCTTCGTTGATCGTCATCTCGTTGAACATCTTAATAAAGGCTTCGGCCGCTTTCGTGTCCGAGCTGGCAGCCTCTCAATGCCGCACCACCGAATGGATGCCAGTCCGTTTCCAGAATTTTTCAAACCACCCACGAGAAGCCTTGAAGTCTGGGGTTGGTGTCGATGTCCCTTCTCCTCCATCGTCTTCGGCCTGGGCAATCAAATTGCCGAAAATAGCACTGGCCTTGTGGCAGATTGCTGTCTCGGTTATCGTATCGCCAGCAATTTCTTTGTCTTTTATCCATACAAGAAGCAGCCTCTCCATCTCATCATGCACATGGCTCCTCTTGTTGGACAAAATAGTCAAGCCCTTGGAATGTGTAGCTGCTTTGATGGCTTCCATCTGCTTAAGGATGGTGTCTATTGTCGACAGATTTCGGCCGTATTCCTTAGCCATCACACTTAACCGCATGCCAGCCTCATACTTCTTGATTATCTCCATCATGGTCTCCATAGAAAGCATCCTCTTCTTTCTGTGAACTTCAGTAACTTTCTTGGGACCCATGACTATGCGTAATTAAGTTATGTACTAATTAAGTTCTCACACAACATGATAAAGTACAAAGCGAAATCACTAACACGAATTTACATTAACAAACAAAATCATATATGTGAACGAACGAATTCCACATGAGTACGATAACGCTTGGGCTACAGAGTGGCCGAATGATGCTTTTACGTAGAGCTTGATGGGGTAGATACTGACCGATAGGAGAGCAGGATCTTACGGCTGTGGCTAGCGTCAGGAACCAATGGGAGAGTGGGAGGATGGTGGTGAGTCTACTCAGTTGGCGGCGCACGAGGTTTAAAATTGTTCTCGGTGGTCCGGGTGAATCTCGAGACTTTACAGTAACATCCTTTCATAACCTGTCTTATTTTCATATGCAAAGACAAAAAAATCTTCATATTTGCCTTCGTAACTTGAATTTTTCGTAAGTTGGAACTTTCATATGTCAAGGTTCCACTGTATATATATATATATATATATATATATATATATATCTATATATATTATTATATATATATATATATATATATAATATATATATATATATATATATATATATATATATGTGTGTGTGTGTGTGTGTGTGTGTGTATATATATGAATAACTTGATCATGAAGTATATAAAACGTGATGCTATGTATAAATAAAGGATTTTTGCCACGGAGGAAAAAATGAAAGGCGGAGAGAGAGCCAAGAAACATTTCTGTCTAGTATGACCTGTTTACTTGTGCCTAAGTAAAGGGTCATACTAGACCGAAAGTTCTTGGCTCTCTTGCATTTCATTTTTTCCTCTGTAGCAAAAACCTTCATGTATATATATATATATATATATATATATTATATATATATATATATTATTTATATGTGTATATCTACATATATATTATACAATATAATATACTATATATATATATATATATATATATATATATAATATTTATTTATTTATTTATTTATCCCCATCTAAATTATACCTAATTGTGCCATTTTCGTTTCTACACCTAAAACCCGTCCACTGGTATGTGTATTTCTTTTAGTTTTTTAGTTTTTTCTTATATAAATTTTAAACATGGCACTGATAAGCGGAACTCTGTTCTCTCTCTCTCTCTCTCTCTCTCTCTCTCTTTCAAATATGTAAAGTTGTAGCAGGAAAGTCTATCAGAAACTCACTGTTTGAAAGAGGATGCGTTCAACATTTTCTATACTTGTGTAACACTTTCGTGACTGGCACTTTTGACTCGAATTCCACGTCATTCAGAAGGAATCCAATGACTCACAACGCAAGCAAAGTGATGACGTCATTTCCCCAGTGCGTTAGAAAGGGCTCGAGTCTATAAATGATACTGAAAGTCCGGCCTGAGTCGGAAATGTATATCATGTTCAAATCCCCACCCTCTCTCTCTCTCTCTCTCCTTTGGTGTCTGTTTGGTGCGGCAGCGGCGCCCTTTGCCCAGTTTATAATTAGACCACCCTCCACTCTCTCTCTCTCTCTCTCTCTCTCTCTCTCTCTCAGATTTTTTATGTAATTTTCCTCATCTTCATTATTCTTATTGTATGGCAACAGATTCTCTCTCTCTCACTCTCTCTCTCTCTCAGATTTTTTATGTAATTTTCCCCATCTCCTTCATGATTCTCATTATAGTAAAGATTCTCTCCCTCTCTCTCTCTCTCTCTCTCATTTTTTCTATGTAATTTTCCTCATCTTCATTATTCTTATTGTGTGGCAACAGATTCTCTCTCTCTCTCTCTCTCTCTCTCCTCTCTCTCAGATTTTTTATTTGTAACTTTTCCCCATCTCCTTTATGAATTCTTGTTTTTATTCTGGTAAAGATTCTCTCTCTCTCTTCTCTCTCTCTCTCTCTCTCCTCTCTCTCTCTCTCTCTCTCTCTTCCCTTCCTCCCTCCCTCCTCTTCAGATTTTTTATGTAATTTTCCTCATCTTCATTATTCTTATTGTATGGCAACAGATTCTCTCTCTCTCTCTCTCTCTCTCTCTCTCTCTCTCTCTCTCTCTCTCTCTCTCTCTCTCAGATTTTTTATGTAATTTTCCCCATCTCCTTCATGATTCTTATTATGGTTAAGATTCTCTCTCTCTCTCTCTCTCTCTCTCTCTCATTCATTCACTCACCCTCTCTCTCTTTTTCAGCTTGATGAAATACTGCGAGGAACACCAACACACAGACGTCCTAGTGACCGGCATCACTCAGTCCGAGAATCCGTTCAAGGAGACCAAAGCCTGCAGCATCTTGTGATGGAGGTGAGTCCTACCTTGGAGTCCTGCGACCCTTGGGAGTTTTGGGGTGGGGGGTGGGGGTGAATCCTAAGACCCCGTGGGTGAGTCGTAGCAAAGGAGGTTAGATTCTAACCTCTTAGTCCTGCAACCCCCCTGGGGTTTGAGTCCTACGACTTGGGGGTGAATCCTACGACCCCCACCGGGTGAGTCCTAGGACACCCTCGAAGAGTCCTAGAAACCCCCAGGGTGTAGTCGCACGACCCCGCCGAGTGGGGAGTCCTACCCCCAGTTGAGTCCTACCCTCATGGGGGTGAGTCCTACCCTCATGGGGGTGAGTCCTACCACCTGGGGGTTGAGTCCTACGACCCCCCAGGGGGTGAGTCCTACTACCTGAGGGTGAGTCCTACCACCTGGAGGTTGAGTCAACGCCATCTTGAATTGACAAGGCCTGTGCGACCACTCAAAACACAGCGATGAGTCATCACCAGAAGTCTGATCCTGGCCACAAGTTACCATTCCCAGTTCTGTATTTTTTGTGGTATTTATTACTTTTTATCTAGAGTATCTAATTGCTATGTTAGATAATTATAATCCTCCAAACCTAGTTAATATGATTAAATATGCTGCATAATGGTGGAAAATCAGCGCAGAACTTATGATGAGAAACAACAGCACATTAACAGAAATGATTATAAAATACATCATCAGTCATTGCTGATGACTTTAAATGAAAACTCAGTACTTGCAACTTTCATATTTTGTAAACTGTTCAACCATTTGTTTTTAATTTGCATTGCTGTGGGTACTTTTTCTGAGGCCTTCTAATTAACAGACAATAATGCCATAAATCAGAAAGCTATGTCACACTTCTCTTTACCACCGAAACCTTCAGTTCTGTATGAACACCCTGCAGATAACTCCCGACCTCTTTTTTCATGTTTGACTCTGTGCATTTGCTGAAGTGGATCAGAAATAATTGGATCAATCAAAGAGATGCTGATAAAAACATGATTTTTCCTGAGTTTCCCTTAGAGAGTGCATTCCACACTGCACCCAAAATATGTAATGCTCCATTTGCCACTTTGCATAAATTACACAATTTAGAAGCAGATTCTCTCCTCAGATATGCATTCAAACTTACATCAAAGACATTAAATCCATCGAGTCTAGAAAGCCAAAACGTTAGCCTTGCCCTACAAATTTTCAATGAATATGTCATAGAAGCACTTTTGACAACGGGAAAAGATACTGTTTGCCAAAGTCTGAAGATGTAGCTAGTTATATTAAAGTCATTTATCTCTGGTGGACCATAATGAATGTAAAGCATCCACATAAAGGTACTCGGCTTCACAATAAATATGCTACGCCACTAACATACGTATAATGTAAATGACGAAAAGATATTTTCCTACAGAAATTCCATATCTGGTTAGATCTCTGGAATAACATTACTAAAACTGGTGGAAAGCTGAGTAGGGAAACATTCACTGCCTTAAAAGACACAACCAGTGCAATTATAGAAATAACAAAAATACTGTGTAGAAAATAAAAAATGAAATATGTCTTACCAGGAAAACTTCAAACCGATGAACTTGAAAATAGATTTGGTAAATATCGTCGACTTGCTGGCAATTACAACATTTCTTTACGACAAGTGTTCGAGTGTGAAAAATAAACTGAGGTTAATGGCTGTGCTTAGAATAACTTTTAATAATAAAAACATCGAACTGAAGATCTTCGAAGAAACGAACTGGGAGTGCATGAATAATCAGGAGTCCGGAAATAACGATTTTTTTTATATTGATGTCAGTCAAGATGATATGATATTGATGTCAGTCAAGATGTATTGATAAATGTATGGATCTTTTCCCTGTTATAACATACCTTGCTGGCTATTGTGTGTATGCTGTTGTGAAAAAATTTAAGTGTAGCTCCTGTAGAGACTTACTTACTTGCCAAGAAACAAAAGATAGCCTAACAGACAATAACAGTTACATTCAGGGTATAAGCAGAGGAAGGCTCCTTTATCCGCATGAATCTGTCGTAAACGCAATTCTGATTAGCTATATAACCATTGATAAACTGTCACAGTGTCCTGATTTTATCAAATCAATGTATCAAAGGAATTTGGCCACGAACATTTCACTCACTGTCCTTTCTGATAATGATGCCTACTTACCTTTAAATGATTGTGATGCTGCGCATAGCATAGGAAAAAATTAAAAAAATGCTGATATGTGCTTTCTCCAGTGCCCTACTAAACAATTATTGTAATAAAAGTAATGAAAACATTCAAAATGGCAGAAAATTAACAAAAAAGATAAAGCTGAATACACTGAAGAAATAAGATTTTAAGGAACAATTGCTGCAGATTATAGTGAATATTTATTTTGTATATAGCTCTTATACCTTTTCCTAGAGAGAGGCATCTTTTGTGACCATTTTTGTGCTCTTGTCCTCCTTTCTAAGTATATAATACATTTTTATATACTCATTTCTGTGAATAAACTTTTTTTGTTTCTCATTACTGTTTCTGCACTGATTTCCCTTTATATTTAATCATATTAACCAGGTCCAGAGGATACTGATGATGCCAAAGACTGTAAAACATAATTAACTTACACAAAAAATTATACATTCTGCAAATAACTGATAAATGCCACCAAAAATACAAAGTTGTGAATGGAAACGCACGGCCAGACTCGGACGTCCAGTGATGACTCATGCTCGGGTCTCTCAGGCCTTCTGTATTCAAGATGGCGATGGTTGAGTCCTACGACACCAGGGGATGAGCCCTACCACTTGGGGGTTGAGTCCTACTGCCGCCCAGGGGATGAGCCCTACCACCTGGGGGTTGAGTCCTATGACCCCCAGGGGGTGAGTCCTACGTCCCCCAGGGGGTGAGCTCTACCCCCTGGAGGTTGAGTCCTACGACCTCGCAGGGGGTGAGTCCTATGACTCCCCTCCCCCCGGGATCGAGTCCTACCATGGCCACCGAGAGAGAAGGCCTAGCGGATTAAACGTCATCAGGGTTTTCCCAAGCAAAGGTAGTCCGACTGACCTAGACCTACGGTCAGTCAGATACCTCGCTTAGTACTGCTCTAAATTCAGAAGGGGTCACACCGCTGATTTTTTTCGAGTGAATTACCATCTTTTTTGCGTTATTTGTAGACCAAAAGGGATATTGATAGTGAACATAAGTTTGCGAGTGTTTCTGCGACGATGCCTTATCATTGTGTTGTCCCAAATTGCAAGGGGAATTACGAGACAGGGCCCAAGGTCAACATATTTTCTTTCCCCAAGAATGAAGAACTCGCAGCAAGATGGATACGAGCCATAAAACGAGAAAGCTACACCCCGACCAAATATAGCAAAGTGAGTATACAAAATACACTTGACATTTACCTCATTACTATTGAAAAATTATAATATCGTTTGTGGAATATTGGTGTAGTGTGTTGGCTAATAAAATCAATATACGTAGCTTAGGAGGATCATGGACATACAGCTACATTTGCATTAATCACCATGATGTATTTATTTGAGATATTCGGACACTTCAATATTCGTTAATGGGCAATAGTTTTTTTTAATATACTGCAAATCTGTTTTCAGGTTTGCAGTTTGCATTTCGTGCCAGAGGATGTATGGGGAAAAATCCTGTTATGACAAAAGTACTGGCACAACCTCAACTACAAAACTGAAAATACCACAACTTCGTGAAGGTGCCCATCGCATCGGAGAGAATCTCCAGATTCGAAGAGAGCAAGGAAGGATCAATCAGCGATGCAGGCTGCAATAGCAGAGAGTGTTGCAGTAGACATTTTGTATACAAACTTCTAGGCTATTCAGTTCTGTTTGATGAACTTGTTGGGAAGCTACAGTTTTTAGATACTCAGTATTGGACTTTGATAAAAATAATGAGGGACTTTCAATTTGTCGTGTTGCGCAATTCCCGTACCCAAAAATAATTTTATCCCTAATGATAAAGAATAAACTGCGAACGTGCAAGCTTTCGTTCAAGACACTGAAGTAAATCGATTAGGGGACTTCAAGATTCCCGTAGAAGTTCATGATACTAATACACTTGAAAAGATATTGGATAACTTAAGTAGAGCGGATAGCTATAAAAGAAGTTCAAAAACTTGCAACAGCATTAGTGTTATTCAGTTGGTGATTTCATTTTTATCCATTCTTTTAGATGAACCATCATTCAAACATTCTACCGTACTGAAATTTGTTTGTGAACAACTGCATTTAATGACTTAATAAGTTGGATTATTCATCTGAGTTAGTGATATTTTCCTCTGTCTTCTATAATTGTTCTCCCACCGGGATACAGGCTCTTGAGAGATAAGAAATTTCTTATATTACCTAGCTACTCCCACTATAAAAAGGGTGTTTGTTTCAAAAAAATTCAGTCCGGCCACGGAACAAGATGATACAAATTTCTTGATGTACATCAAAAATAAGTATAAATCATTATTGCCCAATGACAAAGTAGTGATCCTGATGGTTGATGAAATTCATCTAAAACCATATTTTGATTATAAAGGGGGAAATATTGTTGGCTCAGCCTTTGATAGCAGCGAGGCTGCAACAAGCGCATTTGTTTTTATGTTAAATAGCGTACGGTCAAAATTCAAGGACGTTGTGCATATTATTCCTACTAAGTGTATGAAAGCCCAAACTTTGCATAATATATTGAAGAAAATAATCATTGGATTGGAAGAAATAGGCTTTACAGTATTCTGTGTTGTGACCGATAACAATGCCATTAATGGAAAAGCTATGTCATTTTTTGCCCACCCACCAAAATTATCAATTGTGTATCATCATCCTAGTCAGAGTGGTAGGCCTCTCTTCTTTATGTATGATTCCGTACATTTGTTGAAATGTATAAGAAATAAAATGGAAATGTAATTCTTGCAAAGAAATGATCACTGGAGCGCATGATGAGGAGATCTTTCCAGAAAATCACAGATATCTTTCGGGAATTAGTAGGGGTGGGCTCTTTATTATATCCTCATGATACGGCAGCAAATATTGTTATGTATTGTTATATAATAATCAATAAATTAACACAAATACCTCAATTCAGAACTTGTAATGACCAGAGAAAATTTGCCTCAGCACTCATATATAATATTCTTGTAGACGATGAGGCTCTGTTTCCAAATGAATTTTGCGACTCAGGACACAGCTGAACAGATAAAGAAAATGATGATATGGGCTTCTACAAATGTATTAATGAATAATTATTGTTGTCAGGAAAATAACTCGATTGTAGCAAGAAAAAACTTAACCAAAAAAAGAAAGTTGGAGACTGTTACGAAAAAATAATACTTCCAGCATTTCAAATAATAATTTAGAGAGTAAATTATCATTATTTTTTTTATTTTGTTTATTCCATATTTATAGCACCAATTTATGATTATGATTATGCTTTGTAAAGTCACTGCTTCTTTTTGTTACTTACATGTATATAAATTATCTTGATGTACTATTTTTTTTTACTAGCATTATAATTCTATCATCCTTAAACTACTTCTTTTATTTATCATCCATAAATTAATTCTTTTATATATCAACCACAAGTAATTTCTTCTATTTCCTATGAGATATTTAATCATATTAACCAGGTCCAGAGGATACTGATGATGCCAAAGACTGTAAAACATAATTAACTTACACAAAAAATTATACATTCTGCAAATAACTGATAAATGCCACCAAAAATACAAAGTTGTGAATGGAAACGCACGGCCAGACTCGGACGTCCAGTGGATGACTCATGCTCGGGTCTCTCATGGCCTTCTGTTTATTCCAAGATGGCGATGGGTTGAGTCCTACGACACCAGGGGATGAGCCTACCACTTGGGGGTTGAGTCCTACTGCCGCCCAGGGGATGAGCCCTCCACCTGGGGGTTGAGTCCTATGACCCCCAGGGGGTGAGTCCTACGTCCCCCAGGGGGTGAGCTCTACCCCTGGAGGGGTTGAGTCCTACGACCTCGCAGGGGGTGAGTCCTATGACTCCCCTCCCCCCGGGATCGAGTCCTACTACCCCTCGGCGGTAGGTTAATTTTACGACCCCTAGAGGTGAGTCTTACGAGCCCGGGGTTGGTGAGTCCTACGACCTCCCTTCCGGGGGTGAGACCTATTACCCTTTGGAGTGGGGTCCGGGGGAATCCTACGACCCCGGGGTGGGTGAGTCCTACGACATGAGTGATCCACTAGAAAGAAGGACGCTCCCATTCAACTATTATTATTATTATTATTATTATTATTATTATTATTATTATTATTATTATTATTATTATTATTATTATTAAAGAAACAAATGTAAACCAAATCACAGTCACATTATCAGTGCTCATTTGAGCCAATAAATAGATAAAAATAATATTATTTTATCACCTGTTTTGTATATCTCTCTATTCCAGGACCCCCAACGTAAGCATAGTTTGGGACTGATAGACACACAATAATCGTGAAGAGGAAGTAAGAAAAAGAAGAAGAAGAAAGAGAAGGAGGAATAAAAGAAGATAATGAAGGAGGAAAAAGAAAGGGACCCTTCTTCTTCTACCTGAGAATTTTATCATCTACAGCCTCACTCCCTTTCCCTCACCACCTCCCACTTCTCCCTTCCCCTTCTTTCCACTCCCCCTTCCTCCTCTTATTCTTCTTCCTTTTCCCCGCTTCTCCCTTTATTATTAATAGTTATTATTATTATTACGACCAAAAAAAATACTGTTTTGGCCTCATGACAAAAACAAATCAACTTTTTCCTTGTGTTTAGATAATAATACTTGGTAGAATTAAGACTGGTTAAGTGTGTGTGTGTGTGTGTGTGTGTGTGTGTGTGATTGAGAGAGAGAGAGAGTGTGTGTGTGTGTGTATGTGTGTGTGTATGAGAGAGAGAGAGAGAGTTTGAATTAATCTAGTTAAGGCATCAAGTCTTCTCGTATTTCAACAGAGTAACAACGGAATACCTGCTATTCTGTTTCCTGTGTATAAACTCACTTTTTAGGTTGTATTGGGATTAGAATAATTATTATTATTAATATTATTATTATTATTATTATTATTATTATTATTATCATTCATTATTAATATCTGTTGTGGCTATTCTTCGCCATTATCATTCATCATCATCTTTTTCTTCTGCTTTTTCTTCTTCTTCTTTGTTTTTCGCAGAAGTAGGTTAGAGTAATGTGGGTGACTTATGTGGATTAAACTTGTAAGATAAGAATTCTGACTGACAGTCTTTCGCAGTGTGTCAGTGGAATATATTATTATTATTATTATTATTATTATTATTATTATTATTATTATTATTATTGTACTATCTCGTAAGACTTTCCGGAAGTGCTTTAAAATCAAAAGTGTTAAAAGAGTGCTTAAGTCAAGTGTCCAGAAGAAGTGAGACAACATTTTTTTTTTAGCCGTAGTCGACAGTGTTCCCTCCTCTCTCGTGAATAAACTTAATTTTGGAATATTTCGAAGCTGTAATTACGTGGATAACTCGGGCTTTCGCAAATTGAACGAATGCGTCAGTAGATCTATCAGTGATACGCTAAATTTACTTTTATTTCAAGTTCCTATTATAAATTGGATTGCGCTCAGAGGGTCAAATCATAGTAAAATAATTTTACGGCGATACAACACATTTGTATATTGATGTATCTTCGTGGTTGATACTAGCGTTGATATAGTGTATTTCCCTCGTCTTTTAAATTTAATATCCAACACTTATAGAAAAAGATTGTTATACATATAACTATAAAATTTTCACAGTTTTTATTTCTTGAAAGGCAATTCTTATTCAATCTAGACTCTTTGCAATTTCTTAATTCATTTCGTAAAGTGATAAATGTTATAATTGGGCCATTTCACCTTGAATAAATGAAAAAAATAAGAGAGAAACTATCCTATAAAGGCGAAACACTTACATTCAATATAGTCCGTGATATCTTGCAAATTCATTAGGCCTAAATTCGATCATTTCTTAGGCCCACGTTACTTAACCAACCACTTAACTGACTGACTCTTTCAAGTAAGTTTACTAGAAAAAAAAAAATTGAGGAAAACCATTCAAAGGCTTAAGAATTACGCTTAACATCGTCTATGATATCTACGAATTACATTAGGCCTAACTCCTATAAGTTCTTAGGCCTATTTCACTGAAACAGTTATACCAAACTGACCACCACAGTTAAGTGATTTTAACTTTAAGAAAATTAAATAAGGAAAAACCGCTCAAAGGGGTAACAATTACACTCAACGTTGTATATTTTAACTGTGAAATACACTAGGCCTAGCAGAATTACATCGGGCGTAATTCCTATAAGTTTGATAAGTTTATAGGCCTAGGTTACCTCTAACCAACCACCAAACTGACCGACTCGGATTCACCTCTGGTTTCCCCGTCTCTCGTGACTCTCTTCCTCCCTTCTTCCTCCTCTTCCTCTTCCTCCTCCTATTCTCCTTCGTCCTCCCCTTTATCGTCCGTCTCCAATGTATCCCTCTATTCGTCATCCCCTCTGCCTCAATCCTCCTCCCTCTCTCACTCCCCTTCGACGTTCATCTCCGGATCGACGTCTTCCTTGCGATCGTCGACTGTTTCTTCTTCGTCCCTCCTTCGCACGCCCTCCGAGGAAGGGTCCTCCTCCCCCTCCCCCCTGGCTCCGGAGGGCAGCTATAATATCAGCCCCTTCGCGCCCTTTTCCAACGCCCGATGGCGGGACCTTCTCGCCAACTTGCTGTTCTTCGTAGCGACGCTCTTCTTGTTTTCGCTGTTGGTCTTCGCTGTTCTTCTCACCTCGTCCTCTGTTCTGCAGGGTGTTCTCACCTTCTACGTCTCTCTCCTCTTGGCTTTGTTCACGTCCGTGTTCATCTCTTCTCTCGTTGTTCTGACGTTCGTCGTCGCTTCTCAGGTTGTTTTGTCTCTCTCCTGCTCGTTGTTTTTCCTCCTCTGCGCAGTTTTCGTTGGCGGGAGCCGGTGGGGTCGAAACAACAGTAATTTTCTGGCCTAGGAAAACCAGAGCTAAAAGATAATATATTATTAAAACACGTTACCATGGAAGCACATATGTTCTTTTTAATTCGTATGCCCCAGAAGTAGTTATTATTATTATTATTATTATTATTATTATTATTATTATTATTATTATTATTATTATTATTATTATTATTATAGGCCTAATAGCCTCTCGAGTCAATACTAAAGTATTAGTATAGCCCTAATAGCCTCTTGAGTGAGGACCAAAGTATTGTTATAGGCCTGATGGCCTTTCGCGTGAGGATCAAAGTATTATTATAGGCCTAATGGCCTTTCGTGTGAAGATCAAAGTATTATTATAGGTCTAATGGCCTCTCGAGTGAAAACCCAAGAATTGTCTTAGGCCCAAAAGCCTCTCAAATAAAGACCAAAAATTGTCATAGGCCTACTGACCTTTCAAGTGAAGACCCAAGTATTATTATAGGCCTAATGCCCTTTCGAGTGAAGACTAAAGTATTATTACTATAGGCCTAATAGCCTATCGAGTTGCTATAGGCCTCCTAATACCCTGTCAAGTGAAGATGAAAGTATTTTTATAGGCCTATAAAGAAGCCTTCCGAGTTTGAAGTGTAGACTAAAAGTATTGTTAAGTCGTCAGAATGTCTTAAATTAGGACTTGTGTTTGTGTGTTTATCTAAACGTATATATATCACTGCCTTGGACTGATTGCCTTAAGATTGGAGTGTACTGTGAACTGTAATGACTTGTGATTTAATCATTTTTAGACTTAATTCTCATCGTGGTATTCATAAGCTTTGATTTATTACTTTTATTTTGCCCTTTACCGTTTAGTGGTATTGGCTGTTTATTGGGTATGCGTGTATATGTATGTATGTATGTATACTACACACATGCTGTATGCCTGTACTCATGAGTGCATTGATTGATGTAGCTTTAATTATCGTAGCTGGAAGGTGTGACTACTTAAAACCTGGAAAATTCCAGTGGAAGGAAGATTTGTATACGGTACAATATTTTATCATGAATTATCATCCACATTTTTCGATGCCTGTTCTTTGCTGCAACTCTTTAGGCTAACTGTAGAACTTAGCGACCTAACTTTATTTGTTATGTAATGTGTAGCTTTTTTTTTCAACAAACTTGGAGCCTTTGCTTGCTTATATACAGTGATATTAAATTATATAAAAAGGAGTATTTCGGTCAAATGTTTTATTCCAACCTCGTATGTATAAATTTAAGGTGCCTTTAAATGTATAGCACAAATGTTTTTATGCCATCAAAACTTATTAATGTATGTATAGACACTTCCTGAGAGAGAGAGAGAGAGAGAGAGAGAGAGAGAGAGAGAGAGAGAGAGAGAGAGAGAGAGAGAGAGAGAGAGAGAGAGAGTCATATTTCAACTAATTTCACGAGAGAGAGAGAGATTCATAACTGAATTTTTTCTGAGAGAGAGAGAGTCTTATTTCAGCTCTTATTATGAGAGAGTGAAGAGTGTCATACTTTTAACCTCCTTCGTCTTATGAGACAGAGAGTGAGAGTTATATTTCAACTCTAATTATGGGAGAGAGTGAATGAGTGTCATATTTCAACTTTTTGTGAAAGAGAAAGAGCGAGACTGTCATATTTCAAATTAATTATGAGAGACTGAGAGAGATATAATCACTCATGGATAAGCCTTTGGCACTCATACTTAAAATTCCCAGTGTGCCACTAGTGTCCAAGTTGGTTAAACCGTAGGAAACATAACTGGAAAGTTTGGTCATGCAATGTTCACAATATTCCAGGCAATGGTAGTCCCAGCAATCTGTAGAAGAAAAAAAAGAAAAGGAAATTGAGCACAATCAGATAATATAGGCCTAAGAAGTGAAGATTCAGAAACCAAGAAAGTACTGGAAAAGGAAATCTTGAGATACGCCTAGAGGTCTGGAACTAGCTATAGGTCTACGAGAAGCAGTATGTATAGAAGAGATAAAAGTATGGATATAATAAATATTGCGTAGCCGGTGGGAATAAAATAATACTTTTCAAATCAATAAACTAACGAAATACCAAGCTAACCAAAGGAAGATACTACTTACATATTTTAAGTAATATATTTCCGTAAAATGTAAGTGACAGTTTATATATCTTTCACTTTGGGCAGAAATATCAATATATTTGAGTCACCCAATAATTACAATTTTCGTTATCTTCTATGTGCGGTTTTCTTTTGTATATTAAAGCATAAACTAATCTAAACAGGTGAACCGGTGAGAAATCGTGAAAGACACACGAAGAAGGTTTATTTTAGCCCTTGTGTTATTAGATACAATACAAATTAAAGCTTTGTAACACGATTATTAAAGATAATTGTATATAAAACAATTATTTTCTAACAATTTCCGACAGTTTTCGAAGAAAGACATGTAAATAATAGTCTCTGATAGGCCTAGAATCAGTTACTTTCATCTGATAAACGAAAATTTTGTAACTGACAACTTTTGTCAGTGTATGGCTAAATACACTGATTCCTGCGTTATGTTTTGATAGGTAAGTTATCTATCAATGTTTTTATCTATCAGGATAGTATTCCCTTCTTCATCAATTATAACCACTGTTACAGCCTAGAATTTGGTATAAATAAATTGTTCTGGAGAACTTCAATAACAGAAATCTTGCTTTTAGGATCTCTGTAAACCTACATTAAATTCATCCGAAAATATCTTAATAATAAAGGAAATAAGAATAAAATAAGAACAAGAGCGAAATTGAATTACCAATTTCTGGTCATTCCTGTCATAATCTATAAAACAAATGCTGATTTTTAAATGACAGATGTGCCAGTATGGATTACGAAACCATGTAGATGGCGCCACCTGTTTTCCCAAGGACGGTAAAGAAACGAGTCCAGGATCCTTGATTTGCAAGCCTACCTCCTCGTCTGTCTTTCTTCCTTGAACTTTGCAAACGTAACGTAGAGAAAAATGGTAGGTTATTTTGACTAGTGGTTATGGAATTCGTGTTTTATCCTAAGAGGACTCTAATTCAAGGTAAGTGCTTGAAGAAACGTGCATTATTAGTCTTTTAATAAGTGTTAACTGAAGCCCAGAAGTTTCTGTGGTCTAAAGTGCAGTGGTTATTGAAGAGGTTTGTAAAACTTGTAAAATCTGGCTTTATATAGTGACGTAAGAGTTAGTTTTCGAAGTAGTGTGAAAAGCCGGCTCGTTTTAGATTCTTCATTCAGCAGTGCCGTTTGGTAGTGTTTCGTCTGCTAGCTCGGAAAAAACATGGCGACAATGACTTATTATGACAGTCATTTGGAAATTATTCCGTAAAACCTTTGCAGCTACAATGCTGGTGATTTTTTCCAATTAACATTTTTATAAACACTTATCGAGTTTTAATTATAACCTTTTTTATTACTATTACTGTTTACAACATTTTAGATAAGTGAGTCATCCTGACGTGGCAGCAATTAATGTCAGGAGCACATGTATTTCTGCTTGTCATTCCTGGCCACTCGCTTGACTGATATAGATGTAACACCCGTTGCCTGTCATAGGAGATACAGACCGGACAATTTACACATCTCTTCGCATTGCCACTTTGAAACTGGACAAACGGCAGCACTGTCTTCATTTTGAAAGTTGATCAGCTTAGTGCAAGGTTAATACGAAAGCGTTTCAACAGGCATGACATTTTTCAATGGCATTGAGGGGGCTGGTTTTGATGAAAATTTCAGTTTGGTAGATCTAGGGTACCTATCCGCTGCGGCCCAGACTATGGCAGTTGCGGTTTTTCTATGCAGTTTTACCTACTGAACAAGAATTTTAAGTAATATTCATTCGGACGACTGTGATTAACCCCCAGGGGCCAGTCCTAAACTTAATACTTCAGAAGCACTCCGCACTGGATATTAAAATAATCACCTACATGGAAAGAGCATGTGAAAGGCAATATAAAAAGTATAGTCATTATATGAGATTGAACGGGGTGGAATTAAATGAGCTTGATAAGTTTTTACCTCAAATTTTTCCTAGGTCGGGAGAGGTGTTTCCTCTACGATAATGTTTACTTTTAATGAGCCCTCTAACTTACTTTCTTACGCAAACAAAAGCAGTTCCAGTTACTCGTTATTGGCTGAGGTGTGACAATTATGACTTCATGGGTTTCATAACCAATTACGAACGACTTTAGTCGAAAACTAAGTTTCACTAGCATTTCAGCGGAGTAATAGTTACTTGTCCAGTGTCCACTGGTATCCTTGTTTGACTGAATACTCGAATAATGAAGCAAAAACCGGCATTTTGTCTTCCTGTGGGTATGACAGAGGCAGTGGCTGGCCCTTCTGGCATTAATTTTGACAGACCTTAGATTTCCGACCGATTGTTTGCAGTGCAATGTGGGTTACGGTGAATATTATCATTATTTGTCTAGTGGTGGTAAAGAAGTTGTGATTGAATATGCTCAGACATAATTAAATTCTAAAGCAAAAAAACTATTGTGGAGCTATTTGTCGGATCGACTACAACAGGAACGCCTTTGATCCGCCACGGTAAGTAGCCTTACTGTAACCCCTGTGGCTAGCGCGCACGGCGCAACATTACCTCTTGCCGTACATGCCGTGCTTGCCAAGAATCTTTAAATATGCAGATAAGGCACGAAGCGCCATTCCGCTACGGCCTTACTGACAGCACACAAATTGATAGTCGCTGATATTTAGTCGCTCCCTACTTTGTTTGTTGTTTTGGTATTGCTGCCATATTGGTTTTGGTGTTCTTCCTCCGATTTCGGTCGGCGGTCGAGTCGCAGTGTTTAGTACTGGCCCTTGGGGGTTAATTACAGTCGTCCGAATAAATATTACTTTAAATTCTTCTTCAGTGGGTAAAATAACATAGCAAAACTTCAATTGTCATAGTCTAGGCCACCGCGGATTGCTTCTGCAGAAATACCTTTAAATGTATGTCTTTCCATCCACTTATGCGCATCGGAAGCAGCGAGGACACTCCCAAGGCACTGTGAGCATCTGGCAAGGAAAATTTATGCATTCTTTGCTCACAGTGCTAAACGAAAACATAAATTTAAAGAATTTCAAGAAATTTGTGACTTCAAGCCCCACAAGCTTCTCCATCTGTCAGACAAGTTTGGCTGTCCCTCCACCAAGCTGTATCAAGAGTACTTGAGCAATGGAGGCCATGAAAGCTGTATTTTTCATCCAGGCAATATGAGGAAAGGCTTGTATCGGTCACACTGATAGCTGATAGATTGGAAGACCCTTCAGTATTGTTATTTTACGTTCCTTGATTACATACTACCTAAATTCAATAAACTTAACCTGCTCTTCCAGAGAAAGACCCCAACAATTCACCTCAAGTCATGAAAGTATCTCAGATTTATACAGGTCACTGCTCACACAGTTCTGTAAACCTGACTATTTGCACAGGACCCCCCTTGGAAAACTTTAATCCTTCTAATGAGTCAGATTATTTACCATTCAGCAGGTATACCTTGGGGCTGCTGTTCATGGCCTCTTTCAGCGTGAGGACATTCGCAACAACAATAATATGATAATGGATATACGTCAAAGGTGTAGACAATTTTTCATCAATGTGCTTAGAAATGAGAAAAAGGTTTGAACTAAATAATAAACTATGGAAATTTGCAGCAGATTTACAGCCACGGAATGTTGTAGATGCAAACATACGACTTTAAATACCCTCTCTTTTATGATTTTGTGCAAGAGATCCCTCGTATATACCAGGGGGATATCTCAATCTTAGACGATGAATGGCGCAGCATACCATGGCATAATTTCCCAGACGAGATCAAGAGTCCTCAATGTGATATTATGCATTTTTATAAAAAATTGTCTCACACTGAGGATCAGGAAGGTATGAAGAAATTTAAGGTATTCCACACATTGCAGTACAAGTACTATCTCTACCGACATCAAATGCAGATGTAGAAAGATTGTTTTCATGCCTTACTAACATTAAGACTAAAACCCGAAATTCTTTCCAGCAACCATCAGTTTTGTCGCTATTACTCTTGGCCGAATGTGTGAAAGGAGGAGGAAGGATAAAATACTTTGAGCCTACCCGGGAGATGATTGATTAGATGTCTCGGTAATGGAAAATGTATCGCTTACTCTCAGTTGTACGCTTCACTATTCATTTACAGTTGTAAGTTCTAGATTATTATTGTGTGGCTGACTTTATTGTATGTATTCATAAATGTGAAAGTCATAAACAATATATTAATTTGTTACTTATAAACAGGTATATGATTATACATAGTTGATTATATGTACATACATATGGGTAGTAATAAAATATTGTCAAGTAAATTTGGATTTAATTCTCACCATTCTCCTTATTTGTTGATGTGCAACATTACTAAATAAGACCTTTTTTTTTTTTTTTTTTTTTTTTTTTTTTTGTCAAAGGTAATTCTCATTGTACAACGTGAAACATAAAGTTTCCACCCTGGTCCATTTTAAGTATTTCAGTGAAACATTTAACTGCGGAAACCTAATGGTTTTCATACATGCAATAGGCAGTATTAGCAATATTATATACTATGCACTGTTACCAAGTAACATATATTACGTTATCTATGAAAATTATGCTGCAAAATGTTCATGTATTCATGTATTCAAATTGCCCCTACACTATGCAGTGCATGAACCTGACACGAAGTCTAACACTTAATCAAACAGAAATTTCGAAAACTGAGAACGTCCTTATTCCTTTCCCTATTGCTTCAGAGTTATAAAACTTGATAGTAATCAAAACACAGTTTCAATTTTGTATTCAAACTGCCCCAAAAACTATGCAGTGCATGAGCCTGACACCTAAGTCTAACGCTTTCTCAAACTGAAATTTTTGGAAACTGAGAACTGGTTGTTAATCCTTTCCCCACTGCTTTAAGAGGGATAAAACTTTTATAAAAAAACGACCCAAACAATTAAAGTTTTAATTTTGTATTCAAATTCCCCCAAAACACTATGCAGTGTTGAGCCTGGCACTAAGTCTTAACACTTTCTCAAACTGAAATTTTCGAAAACTACGAAAACTGATTGCTATTTCTTTCCCCACAGCTTCAAGAAGAGTAAAGCTTGGTTAAACAATGTCTTTGACAGTGAAGACATTTAATTCACCAAAGCTGAACGCGTCTTATGAAGTAACCCTTTTCAGCCTTGATTACTACACGGAAACTATTTCTCTCTTTTTCAAGCAACTCCTCCTTTCTCTAATAAACCTGAATATGAAGTGTTCATTTTAAGTACCTGCTCAATCAGACTCAAGACTTTCTGAATAAAGCAAAGCATTAAATGATTTCAGCAAATGACTTGGAATCTATTAATACAAGTGCAGTTCAGACACATTTAGTTAGTTTTATGTCCCATGTCACCACGATGGACACAATTCAGATACAATTTATTATACCAGGCAAATAAATTCTATCTAAAAACTCGTAAAACCAAATATATGTTCCATTTATTCAATGTCACTTTGAGTAAAGGATTGAAGAAAGGTCATAACAGGCAGCTACACACTAAGGTCATACTATTAGTACCAAGGTCACCTTGGTACCAAAAGCAGCAGCAGTCAGATTCCTCCCTTAGGGAGTAACAACATATCCTTTGTGTCAACTTGAATGTACATGATATAGTAGTTATTTCCTGCATAATCTTTACAACACAAGATTTAAAGGCTGGTGTAGAACCTTTGTTTATAATCAGTACAAATGACACTTTTGTATCTTTTTAATCTTAAAATATGTATATTTTCCATTGATTTCAAAACTAACAAATCTCTCAACACAAATCTCAGCTCCTCCAGCAAGTGATGACAATTCGAAGTATAAGTGTAAATGTGTTGGCACGACAGTAATAATTTTGAAAAAAGTGTGAAGTATAAGCACAAATGCGTTGGCTATTCGACCAACATCCTATGAAGCTGCAACCATTCAAATCAAAGAAACTGATGAGTCAGCCCCACATTCAACATGAGATCAAGTGCCCCATGATATGTGTGTGAAGAATCTGCCAAAACCACTGGACAAATTCCTATCAAATCTCACGAACTACCTAAGCCATTAATGAAAAGGTATGATAAAGAACATTCCAATTCTTCAACAGTATCAATAAGGATTGCATCAGAGAAACAAGAGTCCTAAATAAGAGTTCAGAACCAATTACTATTGAGAATGGCCTGTAAAGCCAAGAACATTATCATGAATCAACAGCTATTGACAAACTGAGAAATGTATTAATATCAATGCCTGCCCACAAGATGGGTATCATGAGGTATTAACAAGAAGCTCCATATGCCAGGGACATCCACAAACTAGGCAGTGTCAAATACCACAAGTCCTTCATAAACACAGTACAGCACATGGGTAAAACCCAAAGAATCGGTCAAACACAATAAAACAAAAATTACTTATGGTAAACCCAAAGCCAACCACAGTATTGTATTTAATACTAGAGTCCTCCATAAACTGGGCAGAGCATTAAATACCAAAAAAGAAAACTTGGTACAGGGTCAAGTACCAAGTCTCGAGCACAGTTTATTTAATACTAGAGTCCTCCATAAACTGGGCAGAGCATTAAATACCAAAAAAGAAAACTTGGTACAGGGTCAAGTACCAAGTCTCAAGCACAGAACCTTATCTAATACCAAGAGTCCTCCACAAACTAGACTGTATTAATAGTACCAAGAGAGCAAACTTAGTACATTGTAAAGTATCAAGGCTCAAGTACAGTACTGTAGCTGATACCAAGAGTCCTTCACAAACTGAACACAGTATTAATAGTACCATAAGAGCAAACACGGTACAGTGTAAAGTACCAAGGCTCAAGCACAGTACTGTAGCTGATACCAAGAGTCCTCCATAAACTGGACACAGTATTAAATACCAAGAGAGCAAACTTGGTAAAGTATCAAGTACCAAGGGTCAAGCACAGCACTGTAGCTAATACAAAAAGTCGTCCACAAACTGGGCACAGAATTAAATACCAAAAGAGCAACTTTGGTATAGTGTCAAGTACCAAGGCTCAACCACAGTACTATAGCTAATACAGTCCTGCAGAAACTGGGCACAGTATTAAATACCAAGAGCAAACTTGGTGCACTGCCAAGTAGTACCAATACTTGTCCACATGACAAGCACAGCGCCAGTCTGCAAGAACAGTATCAAATAACATGCAGCCACAAACAAGGTAAACCATCATATGCAAAGGCTCAGCCAGAAACCGATAGCTTCAAATACAGCTAAGAGTCTTCCATTAGCTTGGTAGTGTAAAATACCAAGAGTCAATACATAAAAGAGCATCAGATACAAAGGCTCACCCAATAACTGAGAGCTGCAAATGTAACCAAGAGTTTTCTGTCGACTTGGTACAGTATCAAATTTCAAGAATCATCCACAGACAAAGTATGAAATAGTACCTTACAAGAAGAAGTTGGCAACACAAATGTCACAGAAGAAATGACAAAATGTACACAATGACTTCTATATCAGCAAACAGCAAGGACAGAAGTTATAGCACTTGTAAGAATTAGGAAGGTTACATTTTGGATGATGGCAACTTCAAAAAACCACAATAGATGGAAGTCTTTTCAGATGGGGGAAATATAATCTTTATTTTAATGATTCCACCACTGTACACGATGTGTAGTACGAATGTGACATATGAAACAATGGGGAGAGGTATAAATTGTCAATTCATCACCAGGAAATATAAGCATGGCTAAAGATCAATGATCAAGTAACCAATACTTGATCATTCAGTATGGAGTTAGAAAGAATGGAACCTTACGATCAGCATATGAAAGATTCCATTCTGTTTTGCTACTGAACCTAAGACACGCAAGGAAGAGGTACAGACTCTAGAGAATTTTGAAGTTCAGACCATGAAATTCCTAAATCAATGAATAATTGCTTTAAAATTTACAAGATGCACTTCCAAGGAATTAATGTCTTGTGAATACCACATGTTCTGAGAACAAACTACAGCATCTGACCAAGCAATTCTTGAACAGTTTGACTAACATGGTACAGTTTAACTCCAATCAAATACCAGCAGCCCAACTTCAGGGCTTCAGAAAGCTGAAGACACAAGGATGGTCTTGGATGTTATTGGGACAGAAAGCTTTCCGGCTCAGAGAATAATACTCCGCTTAATTATTATTATATATTATATTATTCAGAAGATGAAACCTATTCATATGAAACAAGCCAACAGGGACTATCGACTTGAAATTCTAGCTTCCGAAGAACAGAGTTCGTTAGGAAGAAGTAAGAGGAGGTAACGCTAATGTATATCAAACATACATCTCAAAAAGCTCTTCAAAGAATGACTGAGATTTACAGGACAAAATCGTCCTCCTGTCAGCAGAGCTGGAAGCTCTAAGTTTAGGAAAAACATTCTTCAAACCACTATACCATAGTTCACCAGGAAAATTCGAGAAATGATTCTTGAAATATAAACACATAAAACCTCCAAACTACTGGGAAGGAAATTCATTAAAGGTTTAGTAGGAATAAAAGCCCTAGGACCAGAATGAAATATCGAAAGACTCCTTCATGGTTATAAGGAAATTGAGAAAAAAATACTTCACTATGTCACACATATTAGTAATATAATGTAACCTAATTGTGATGTAATTACAGTTTTCATCAGACTCGAAAATAGTGGAGTCTACAGATATGTAATCTGAAATAATGCTGGTTACAAAGTAAATTAGCAAATAATCCAAGATGTACCTTCTTGCACATCAAAAACCAGCCAGGACAGAAGCTACAACATTGACAAAAGATGATGACTTGGGTAGACTGGCTGTTATATATAAAATTAACCCCAAAACCCATACTACATGCAACAAGCACAACAAAGCACGAAGGAAGCAAGTGCTTTCTAATGTAGAAACAGAAACATTACAAGTGTCATATTACTTCATAACAATGAAAACACCAGATGGGTCAATTACTATGACCTCTCATCCATGTCTAAAAATGGTCCACATGCCTCTGATAATCGAGGGGCATATGATTAATATTATTTCACAGACTAAACCAATTAAGTTTACTTGGGAGAATAGTGTATGGGGCTACTGAATTCTGAGAAGAAATATAACTGACAAGACCACTCTAGATCAGAGGAAGAAGATGACGACCTGTGATGATAAACCAGGTCTCTTGAAAATATTATAGCCATTTTAATGAGATTGAGAGAGGCAATAGTACACATATAGCTTGACAAAAATAATGAAATACTAAGAAGCTAAGTACAAATGACCTTTTCTTCAAACAGAAAGATTCATGAATTGTAAAATAAAGAAAAGGATAAAGATGCCTTTCTTGTTTGAGGTGGAGATGGAATTTCCAAAGAGTGATCATAATAACTTTGTTTATGAAGCCAAATCACTAGAGCATGATCATAGAATTGAATACAGCATCTGGAATAGCAATCAACGAAAACAATAACTGCTGGAGTCTGTTAATTGTCTGTTAAAAGCTGAGAGCAGCAGCCTTATAAGTGTACCAAACTAAAATTTATGCTGAAGGAAAACCTGGATACAACTTTCATCCAGATTTTCCTTGTCTGGCAGTTAAATCCAATTTGGTGCACTGAAGCAAGACAACTTTGCTTAAAAACTGTACTATATTCAAAGCAGCATAGTTCACAATGGCAGAATGCATGAATCAGTCTTCCGCTTAGAACACGGGTAAAACGCAGTCTAAAACAAGAAGACTAAGAGTTTGAAATGAACACACAAAACTCTAGGAGGTCCACTCTACTCTGGGTCACAGTTTCCAAGATCATTACTATCCTCAAACACAAATGGCTAACATTAGGGGAGTCTTATCCCAAATATTTATAGAACATCACCTTCCACTGTCAGTTGTGGAACTAATCCCAATTCATCAACACTGACTTGTCTTATAAAAATACTTTATTATTACACAACATGAATTTGGGTCAAATGTTAGTCAAGTTCCTATGTACACACCACAGAAGATGCTGTATGGAGGTGTACAAAATGCAAACAGAAAAGATAGGAGGTTGTTTTTGTACTAATACAACTGTGTGAATATGCCATTTTGTCAAAACAAAAGAATTGATTGAAAAGAAAGTGCCAAGGCTAAAGCCCCTGGCTCTCTGGAGTCAGAGGGTCTAGAGTGCCCTCTGTAGTCTTGATAAGAGACAAAGATATGAAAAGGGAGAGGTACAAGAAAGGAGAGGCTTGTCAGGTGACGTGTGTTTATAAGCTGTCAACACCTTTCCATAAACCAGTCAAGTTTATAAATCTCTCCCAAAAAATTCTGGCTTAACCAAGTCATGTATGCACTCTCTCTCAATACACAGACCACACGACAAACAGGATCACAGTATCATGAACACAAATTTCAAGAGAGATTAAGGTTCTCAAGTATTTGTAGCACACGAACTAACCAACACAACCTACTTATAGCACTCAAAGCACAATAGGCAAAAATTCCAAGAGAAGCAAAGGCGCTCAGAAACACACATAGCATACGAGCTAACATAATGTGCTTAAAAGGCAACAATCAGCCAAGCAAGCCAACATTAAATGACAAAAACATTGTCTACTTGGAATTTTCGGCACTCGAGTCTGAACCTTGAAACCACAATACCTGGAGGACCATATCACTTAATCGGAACCTTAAAAGTCACAATACCTGGATGCCAAAACAATCTGAAACCTGAAACCACAATACCTGGATGCCAAAACAATCTACAACCTGAACCCACAATACCTGATTGACCAAAACTTTTGTACAAAAAAATACTGCAAGTTTATCCACACAAAAAATTCTCCAACCACAGCAGTGACATTCCAAATCACTCATATCTGCCCTAGGAAAAGTCTAAAGAAACAAATAACAAATTAGGTTTTAATGAAGTCCTGATTAGAATATCACTCGAATTTTTAATGTCATTTTCAGGAAAATGAAACTTTCTTTGCTTCAACAAGAGTTGAATACATAACAGTTGTTTGAGCAATTGGAATCTACATTTAAAAGTATCTTTGCCATTTGTAATGGTGTTATATTTATTAAAATTGTTCATATTGTTGTAGAACAGCAGGATATAATTATACATGTACATGAAACCCAAGTTAACACAAAGTACACTTTCCTCAGCCATTTACACAAAATAAATATATGAAGGAAATTAAAGACATAATTGACCCATCTCTCCTATTTTAGGTACAAAACTGAACTGTCTCTGCTATACAACTTATAAAAAAATACACCTCCAGCTTTATGGTAAACTTGTCAAAACTCTCGTGCCTTGCAAACAACACATTTCTGGTCTATATGTTTTGTCTGAATGATGATTAGAAAACATTTGCTCTTCAAAGTCCAGTTTTAAACTGAATTCTCAAACTACAGTACCAGAGATCTTTGATCATTTAAGGAATTCTCAAGATCTTGAAATCAGGTGTTTCTACACCAAGACTCAAAACTTTACGGGCCAACTTTGTTGCGAGTCAGCTTAGTGGAACAGTGAAAATGTGACTTTTCCTAAAGTAAACAATAAAGACACCCGAACTTCTCTTCAATTCTTTAGTGCTCAAGATTATTTTAGGCTCTGTGACAGTTAAAAATGCCTTTTGAACATCAGAATTTAGCTAAATAAAATGAACTCCGAAACAGATAAGAAACATTCAGCAAAATTACAATCGTATAATAAGTCTCCAGATAAAGTAATGAAGCACTTTTAGACCCTCAATCAGAAAACATTCACCAGCTGTAAATCATCTAAGTAACACAATGCTTCTAGCAATACAGATGTGCCAAAACACCACGCATATGGCCTGCATTTAAGAGAAGCACAACACTGCTCCATATCTTGTCTCAGGAGTTACTATGGGATCTCCCATGTTCCATATCATGTAGCCTCTGGTAGCAGAACAGAAAGGTCAGTTCACTTCTACCAGTTCAACAACGAAGTCGTGAACTCACTGCCAGCCCCAGTTTGGGAGGGTGGGTGGGAGAGATAATCTCCTTTATTAACTTTTCCAGATCAACAACATATCTACCCCTGGAAGAGAACTGGACTTGTAGATCAAATACAGTGGTATTTTCAAACATTACATAACAGGTTTTCTTTTAACATAAGCCCTGAGTCATGTTTAACCTGATAAATAACACCTGCCCCATCTACAAAACGATCAATATCTTTATCTACAAAACCCCTGAGACCACTAATCAGTCTCATCTCTATGGCATCTTGATATGAGATTTGTGCTACCTATCAAATTTTTTTACAAATACCAACAATCTGCGAAACTTCTTTGTTTTGCTGTAACTCAGGACTAATCTCACCGCACCCAAATTTCTGTTCTACTGGACATATCTTCTACTAATGTATTTGATTTTTTTCACCTTTATCTTATTATCTTCATAAATTTGAAATATAAACATTCCTGACTTACATGAGCGTTCCCCAAAAAGAGAGCCTTCAAGAAATCAACAGAGAAAATAGCTTCTAACTTAGTACATGTACCTATCTTGATTACTAGTCCTGATGGTGAAACAATGTGTCTACCTTTCATTCTAAAATCCTGTTACATTTACAACTTTTTTCATAACCTCCATATTGTGGTGAAATTAGATTAAGCTAATTGTCTCACTTTAAACTCTTCTGAATGCCTAAGTTTAGCTCATTTAACAAACCTAACAGACCTAAGAATGCTTGCTCGAGTTTCCTTTCTAATATTTCATTGGCAATCATTAAAATTACTTGTTCAAAGCAAAACCAGAATAGGATTCTTTGCTTACTTTCAAAGGTTTAGGAACAGCAGCCAAAATCATGACCAGACTTATATCAAAAGAAAAAAAGTTTTTGATTACAAGTGAATCTATAAAAGTTCTCTTAACAATAATCAAATCATATCACAACACTTGAACTTATTAAAACACTTGTCAATGCAGTAAAAATATATATATTACTGAAAGCTATACCTTCCTGCAGTGGTAGCCAAATATATTTACATTAAGTGATTTGTAACTACATTAGCTTGTGCTTCGGAGTTAAATAAAATTGCAAACCATTATGAAACTGATTTGCAAAAGATTTTCATACTTTGGCAACATCACCCTAAACATCTGTGAAGTTTTTTCTTTACATTCATGTCACGTGATTTTAAAATGCTATAAAATATAACCAATCATTTCTGGAACAAAGCTGAAACAATTCACAACAGTTCATAAAAGCCCCTGACAGACATTAACTAAATCCCCCTCCATTGAAGTAAACAACATACATCTGATGGTTAGATTTCTCATACAGTCAGAATATTGAAGCTAAAGTAAGGACTAATTCAACAAGAAATTTGTTTCACTACATTCTAGTGATCTTTTAGCTTGATCTCTACAGTATTCCTAGTTATTTCCCTACGAAACATTGAAGTTCCAAATTGCTACTGATGTTTACATCATAAAGTACAACAAATAAGCAAGTTTGGCCACTGCTACAGCATTGTCTTAGACACTGACATCTATATTAACAGACAGAACCCTTCTGAAGTATCTCAAGAACTTGAACCCATTTCTTATGGATGGACTTTTTACGATATAGAAATTTTCTTAGCTCTGGAATCTAATACGTAATATTCAGCACAGACAAAACCTCATCAAAGTACTACTGTTGTCTCGGCAAAGTTAAAACAGTTATAAGCAAAAAGTATATACGTAGCTATAATTGCAACGCAAAAACTGAAGTAGTTAAATGAAAAGCTCTCACTGAATAAGAATAATTAGTCAAACTTCATAACTGAACTTCAAATATAACAATTTTCTAATTAAGAGAGGTATAAGCGAAATTGCATAGCCACAAATGCAGAGCAAAAGCTGAAGCATTTCAATGAAACTCTTACTGAATTATCAATCTTGATAAATGAACTTCAAATACTATAACAATTTTCTAGCTAAATTTAGTTAGGATAATTAGCTCTAGAATTTGCCTACAAAATATTTTCACATATGTTATTGCTGATACTAGTTCAAATCAAGGCTAGGTAAAAGACGAATTGCATCCAAAGCCTGACTGACAAAACTACTGTTCTAATTCCTTGTAACTAGCATTATGTAAATCATATAATCAAATCTGGTGGTGATTGAGGGGAAAAAAAAGTTCCATCATAATCCCTTAACTATAAAAACATAGTTTCCCATTTGGTTACCAAAGATTAGTTTTCCATACTTAACATTTTCAGACTTCCCTCCATTCCATGCATGAATGCTCAAAACATTTCCACAACCACCACCTCTGAACATGGCATGAACATCATGTCAAATATATTCCAGATTCCAGGAGACTTTTTGTAAGGCTTTGCACTTTCTTCCATTAACACATATACTCTGTTGATCTTGAATGAATTCATTCACCTTGATATTATTTGATGTTTTTCAATGTCCTCACTCAAGACTAAGAGTGATAGCACAGTCATTCCATTCAAGTCTTTCTGTTGCCATGTGCTTTTCAGTCCCTATAATTGGCTCTATAAAAAACAGATTCTATCAACTGTCTTTTCAAGAAACCGCTCGTACATAAGGCTTCACTTTGTGCTTGGTATTTCTCCAGAAGTTTCTTCGTTGCAAAGACATCCTCCTCATTTATCTCCCTGAACAAGTCAAACTGTCAAGCATCAATTTCGACGTTCTCTTTTCCGGCACATTCGCCAAGTTTTCACACATCAATTTTGTTCCTTTTAATGGTATACTTTTCTATTGTCCCATCTTGTCGTCATCTTTGTATATATTAATAATCTCTCCTTAAACAGTGTCCATCCCACTCCTTTCATCCTTACTGTATCTTACATTTCAGGGTTAGCTCATTAGAGGATGGATTTATGAAATCGCTTGTCGAGATGCAACTCGTCCTTCCACAAGCAAACACTGTTGACGATAATAAAAGGTCTTATCCAATTATTATCCAATGGCAAGACTGCTTATTTTTGGCAATGGTAGGGAAACAGGGTAAAGCCATGAAAACTTATTTTTGGCAATGACAGGTAACAGGGCCAGGTCACCAGGTCATACCATGGACAAATGGACGAAGGCTCAAAATACGACTGCATAAAACTGCATACGGTGTACTATATGTTGCATGTAGGAGAAAATGTTAACTTTCTTAATTAACCACATATGTTATGGTCTTTGTTTCTTTAAGGCCCCCAGAGCAAGTCTCAATCTTATCTACATCAAGCCCATGTAAATTGATCTTACTTGAAAAATATAAGATCGAATATTCTTCACGGGAATACTGGCTGCCCAGGAAAAACCTCCTCTTTTTAGAGGAAGGAAACCTGTATTCGTTGCATGCACAAAACACTAAGTGTTTCTCAGACTATTCCTCCAAATATGAGACAACGAATACGTCTCGACATGCTGTCAGGAGTCCTTTTGACAATCACTGTTTTTACAGATAATTCTACTCAAATTATAAATATAAACATATTTATTTACAATTTTTACATTAAGCGGATCACTTCAATGGACGAGAATGGATATAACATTCTCACTTGAAAAATCTTAAAACTTTTAAACAGATACCCATAATTGCTTTAGACGTTGTCAGATACCCACAATTTTTTTGTTTTCAGATTCAATAAATACCCCTAATTGCTTTACACCTTCTACTAAATACCCACAACTGCTTTAACATTCTACTATACTCACAATTGCTTTTAAACATTATACAAGATACCCACAATTGCCTTAAAACATTCTGCTGGATACCCACAATTGCTTCACACATTATACTTGATACCCATAATTGCTTTAAACATTCTACGGGATACACACGTTTTTTCCTTCGTGGCAAAAACCTTTATTTATACACAGCATCACGTTTTATATACTTCGTGATCAGTTAATCATATATATATATATATATATATATATATATATATATATATATATATATGATATATATATATATGTAGATATATATATATATATATATATATATATATATATATATATATAGCTATATATATACATATATATATCAGGGTTGGCAAAACCCAATGGTTTCTTACAAAAACCAAAAACCTTGTTTTTTTGGTTTAAACCATGTTTTTTTAAACCATGAAATATGGTTTTTTATGGTTTTTTCTTTTTTTTTTTTTTGCTACTAGGTATGGTTTTTTATGAGTTTATTTCATTTTTGTGCTACACAGTATAAAACTAAAGCAATTTTAATGATAATCCCACAATTCTGTGGCCCTGTATGTATTTGACATACAAGTATGATGTATCCATACACTTTAAGAAGGATTAACAAAATTTAATAGTTCCACTATCTGTATGGCCAAAATTAACAATCTCCATATACTTCAAACAACTGCATATGAGAGAGAGAGAGAGAGAGAGAGAGAGAGAGAGATGCTCTAGTTTTGTGGATGTGTCATGTCTGATACCTATATCTGGTTTGTTTACAAGTTTGGATCTGATCGAGTCAAATATCTAGTTATCAATTTACCATTTTAAGTGTTATATTTTTATTACTGAACTTTTCTGACTTTCTATATTCAAAATGGTTTATATTTATTACATCCAACAAAATAAA
>NC_087217.1:43677317-43767317 GCF_015104395.2 Macrobrachium nipponense | reverse complement strand
AAAAATTTCCCCATCGGTTAAACATATATGAAAATGTATTAATTCCGAGGTGGAGCGAATTAGATATTAAAGGACATTGCAGCTCGATGTATGTATATATATATATATATATATATATATATATATATATATATATATATATATATATATATATATCTATTATATATATATATATATATATATATATATATATATGTATATGTATATATAATTCATATATATACATATATTTTATATATAACATATATACACATATACATATATTTATATATATATATATATATATCTATATATATATATATATATATATATATATATATATATTTAGTCAAGTTGGCGGACTTGATAACGTCACTAGGCCGTCCTGATTTCGTTCCCGTCCGACTGGACGGTGGTTCGATCCCATGAGGGGACGAAAATTATTATCAACTAAAAATTCCCCAAACCCCTTCGGTACATATATGAAAATATATCAATTCCGAGGTAGAGCGAATTAGATATTATTATATATATACATATATATATATACATATATACTATATATATATATAATATAAATAATATACGTTATATATAATATAAATAACATATATATATATATTATATATATATATATATATAATTATATATAACATATATATATATATATATGTATATTATATATATCTATATATATATATATATATATATATATATATATATATATATAAAACTGATCTGTATAGAAAATTCATGTGTGAGATGTTACGGAAAATCTACTATACGTGTTGTGCGTAGCTATGTGTGATCAGAGAATAACGATCAGATAGATATCGCTGATTCATCGAATGCCCATATGATCGTTGGTGGCGTGGCGTGGGTGATTCAAATGAGTGCCATACATCGAAGATCCTTATTGGTTCCTTTCAATTATAAGAGGCCAATCAGCTTAGACCTGTGACCCAAACAAGTTCAGTTTGAAAAGTTAAGAGTCAGTAGGGAATTAGTGGTCAACGGGTCAGGGCGCGTCTCAAAGACAGTTGTCGGGGCGTGTCGCCTTAGAGTACCTTCCGACTATATAATAATCATATAATTAGTAGCGTATTATTAGCAACAGGGCCCTGTGTAACTATTAAGAAAAATACACGTGTGTTAATTTTATCTTACGCGTTTCATTGTACTGGTAGAACCCTTGTATGATCGAAAATCAGGTCATATAAATTGGTGTCAGTCGTGGGGTCTTGCCAGCGCATAATAATTAACAGCATAATTGTGAAGGTGAAATAAACAATGCAAACTCGAAGAAAAGCAGCGCGCGACGGCGGGAGTGCCAGTACTAGCAGCACGAGTGCTAACAATAACAGTGCCGAGATAAAGGACAGTGTGAATGATCCGGCAGTGGCAACAATTATCCAACACGCGTTAGAAGAGTTACACAAATTAACAAAAGAAACGCAAACAAAAAAGCCCGTCGACCCACCCACAATTTCGGCCAACGTCGCGTCGTTCACGCAAGTGCGATCAGACGGGAAAGTAGAAAAACTGCCAGTGCTAGATGGATCCGTGCCTGAGTTTGATAACTTACGCACTGGTGAAGGCTTCCTTTCGATCGAGACCTTTATAAAGTGTGTTGAAAACGCCACAATTGGTTGGACAGATAGAGAAAAGATTGTGCAAGCGAAACAGAAGATCATCGGTGATGCAGCGCGACAGATCAGGAGCTGGGACGTCCGTTATTCGGCAGACTGGGGTACTTTTAAACAGCACCTCACTCAGCAGTTTGCCCTACATCGAGAGGAAAAGATCGGGCTAATGGAAGGTTATGACCCCAGGTTATGGGTGGGAGAGTCGATTTCAGCCTTCTACTATCGTGTCGGTGAGGACTATGAGTCCCTCACCCCTAACGGAGACCAGACTGTAGAGGGAAAAGAAAACTTCTGTCGACGCATGCTGAAACGAATTCTTCCCACCTCCGTAGTGGGATTTCTTGTTGACGACGAGAGACCCTTACACACCTTGCTGCCGAAGGTACAACAACTATTCGACCACAGACGACGCCAGCAAACAAGGATGGGGGCACAGGCCACCTCCCAACCGGTTGTTGCAATGGTTAACCAATCTGACCCAGTGAATCCTCCGCCAGCTTCACTCACCATCCAGGGGGCCAGGTCACGCACCCAGGGGCCTCGAAGAGGCAAGGGGAAAACAGCCGGGAATTACACGGTTGGCCGTTGCTGGGGGTGTGGGAGAGAGGGCCACCTGAGTGCCCAGTGCCCCTCTTTCATCGAGCCACGACGTTGTTTTCGATCCAAAGCAACAGACCACCTCGTGAGCGCTTGTTCAAAAAACGACGACGGCCAGTGAAACAACGTTCCCCCCTCACCAAGGAGAGGAAGGGGAAGGCGGCATGGAGGAGGAGTCGGGAGGACCCCCAACTACACCCACAGCCGCCGGGTCCAACCAACGACCGTGTCCCCGGTAGGACAAGGGACGCCTTGTCGGGGAGGAGAGGAAGTCAGCCAACCCCTCGAGAAGTAGTGGATAGCCCTCCCCCACCTGTCGCTGCCCATGCCCGGACGTACAGGGTGCCAGGAGACAAGGTAAGGCAAGAGCCTATCTCCCACCCTCAACCCACGAAGGAAGCCGTGGTGCCGATCGTGCAAATATGGGTAGGGGAGCGACAGGGAAGGGCGTTGATCAACACTGGTGCAAGCGTGTCTCTGTTAGAAGAACACCTGGTGACAGGATCGGTGCAGCCGATGAAAGGGTCTTTAGTTTTGAGTACTGCAGGTGGTCATCGGATGGTAACCCAAAGGGCTGTGAAACAACAGGTAACCATCGATGGGCGAGTGGTGATACATACCTTTTATGTAGTGCAAGCATTACAAGTAGAAGGAATTTCAGTTATTTTAGGAATTGATTTTGTGGATAGGAACGAAATAAGAGTGGCTGGCACAGCCGGGAAAGGGATCGAGGCATGTTTAAAGGGACAAAGAATTCCTACAGAGGGGGAGAGACCGAGGTGCCTACGAGTCTCCCTTAAGTCGAAGGGAGCTGGGGGAAAAGTACCTGCTGCCCCAGAGGCGGGAGATGTGGCACCACCCCGGACCCTCTCATCCCTCGCTGTGACACCCTCACGAAGCATACCGGAAGGCACTTTAGTTATGATCAGACCCCATAACAAATGGGACGATTTTATCATTCCGGGTCTGAGTGAGGTAATACAGGGAGAAGTTAATGTGCCATTTATGAATGTCAGTGACCAGCGTATCGTACTAGACAGCGAATCAATATGCGACCTTGAACCTTGTGAAATAGCAGATGCTTCCTACACTCTCGCGACTTTGGGTAGCACGTGTCAAGGTCGCAGTGAGGAACGTCTAAGTAGACTCCTCCGGACAGCTGGTGGGTCTACCCCTGTTACTTATCAGAATATTGTCAAAGAAATCGTAGAAGGTTATCAAGATGTAATCGCGATTGGCGACGAAACCCCGGGCAGAGTAAATAGTTTTCCTTTTGTTATAGAAACCGGGGGTCATCCACCCATAAGATCTAAGCCTTATAGAATACCAGTTTGTTATCAGCGGGAAGTGGAGAGCGAGATTAATAAATTAAGGGAACAAGGGACAATTAGAGAAAGTGAATCCCCCTGGGCCTCGCCAATCGTGATGGTTAAAAAGAAGGATGGTTCTCTTAGGCTATGTGTTGATTATAGAAAGTTGAATAGTATCACAAAAGACAATGCATTCCCATTGCCTCTATCGAAGAGTTGTTGATTAAGGTCAGGGATAGTAAATTCTTCACCACCTTAGATTTAAAGTCAGGGTATCATCAAATACCTATAGACGAGAGTAGCAAGGAAAAGACAGCCTTTATAGCTAATGATCAATTGTTTGAATATAATTACCTCCCTTTCGGGGTAAAGAATGCTCCTGCTCATTTTTCACGTGTTATGATGTCCGTATTAGCTCCGCTATTAGGACATAGCGTGTTTGTTTATTTAGATGACATAATCATAATAGGGGCTACAGTAGAAGAACACAAGAAGAGCATTATTGAGGTTTTAGAAGCTTTAAAGAGACAGGGGATGAAAATTAATCTAACCAAATGTAAATTCTTTCAGCAAGAAGTTGAATTTTTGGGGCACATCGTAACATCTGAAGGCCTTAAGCCTTGTGCCGATAAAGTAGCAGCAATTAGAGAATTTCCCCGACCAAAGAATGCAAAGGAAGTAGCCAGTTTCCTCGGGCTCGCGGGCTACTACCGTAAATTCATAAAAGATTTCAGTAAAATAGCGAGACCGCTAGATTCATTGAGAAAGCAGAAAGATTTTCATTGGGAACGGGAGGAAGAAATGGCTTTTCAAGAATTAAAGATTTCACTCACTAGTAATGAACTATTAGCTTATCCAAAGTTCGATCGAGCATTTGTAGTAACCACTGACGCGAGCAGTATAGCTATCGGGGGAGTGATTTCTCAAGTTGACGATGCAGGAAATGAAAAGTCGATTTGTTTTGCATCACGAGTATTGAAAGGAGCAGAGAAGAATTACAGTACCTTCGATAGAGAGGCATTGGCTATTCTATGGATACTAGAGAGACATCGCTACTTTTTACTGGGGCATAAAGTAAAAATTAACACAGATCATCGCCCATTGAGAGATTTATTCAAGAAAGGGGATTTGACCACTCGACAGGCTCGTTGGATAGAACGGCTGTTAGAGTTTGATATTGTGGGAATTGAACATATAGCAGGGAAAACAAATAAAGTAGCAGATGCCCTCTCCAGAAGTGCCATAATGGGAGTTACAACTCGAGCAGCAAAGAGAGAGGAACAACGACGGAAGAAGCAAGTGCATGAGTCAGAGGCAGCCGATGTAGAAAACGGGAATAACTCGGGAACTCCAGAGTTAGGGAGAGAGAGAAGGGAAACGAGTCATGGGAGTGAAAGGGCTGATCCTCCTAGGGGGTCAGCAAGCAAATGCCCTGGGTGTGAAAATGAGTGTGTGATTGATTTGTGTGGTTGGAGTGTTGGAGAGGTGATAAGGGGTCAGAAGTCCGAGCCATGGATCGGCAGGGCTTATGTAAGGGGTGCGAGTAACGAGTTTCCCGATTTCCTAAAGGTGCCCAGAAGTATGTTCTTCATTGAAGGAGATATTTTGTTTTGTAAATATGAGAAGAGACCGGGCGATATCCGATCTCACGTCGTCCTTCCTCCCTCTTTGGTAGAGAAAGCCATCCACATGATACATGTAAGTGCTTATGCAGGACATATAGGTATAGAAAGGTCCCTCAGGAGGGCACGAGAATCCTTTTTTTGGATAGGAATGAGAACATACATTACAAAATTTATCAGCCAGTGCCACATATGTAATACCATGAAAAACCACAAACACTCTACTCCAAAGGCTCGCATGTGGCCAGTAGAGCCAATTAAATTTAACAGAGTGCATATCGATGTCGTAGGACCCTTCCCTCCTGGAGACGGGCAGTTCAAATATGTATGTGTGATGGTGGATGCGTTCACGCGTTATACGCATACCTACACAATGGTGGATAAGACCGCAACATCGGTTGCCAGAGCTTTGTGTTCATTCATAACGAAATTCAGCTGTCCTCGTACTCTAATCAGTGATAATGGGCGTGAGTTTGTTAATGAAGTGATAAAAGAGCTGACAAAATTATTTAATGTGGAACATTTCACGATCGCATCCTACCGGCCTTCAGCCAATGGGTTAGTTGAATCCCATAATAGAGAAGTGACAAATATTTTGAAATATTTAGTGGCAGACAGTCCGAATCAGTGGGCAGAGATGTTGCAAATGGCGGAATTTGCACTTAATACTGCGTATAACAGCTCCATAAGAGATACCCCGTATTTTTTAGTGTACGGACAGGACCCTTCATTGCCATATACTGTGATCATGGACCCTAGAACTTTACCGTTATATAGTGTCGAGCAATACCGGGTGATGCTCTGTAACCTAACCCGAAGAGTATTTCAGATAACGCAGAAACTTCTGTTGAGGGCAAATGAAAAGTATCAGACGCAATATGATCAGCGATTCCGCACACAAACGTCTAAGATACAAATAGGGGACAGGATCTATTGAAAGACTGCAACCGAGGAAACATAAACTTGAGCCCGCCTATCTAGGTCCGTACCGCGTGAAAGAAATTAAAAACGACACTGCCCCTTGGTGATAAAGCATATTAGGACCGGTGCCCAGTGCGAATACCACTTATCACACATGCATCCCGTCAGAGAAGATTTCCTGATGTGGCATCTGAACAAACCGGTACCCCCATTTCCGGGACTGCCTGGTTACCTGAGGAGAGTGAAGATGATATACAAGCTTGTATATCATTGGTGTCATGTTCTGAAGTATGAACATTATTCTAAACGTGTCTTTGCACCAACCTGATGTGTTTCTTTTTAATCTTTTGTTTTGATTTTGTGATGGTACCTTTTCGTGCATAAACTGAGACAAATCATATTTTCTGTTTCCTTATTGTGTTTGTACAAGTTCTTTGGTCTTGATGATTGATAGTAATCTGTTTATTTTATTGTTTTTTTTAACCACAAGTTTTTGTACCATTTTTGAACTGCAGGTTTTTGTGCTCCAAATTTTAAGAAGAATGTAATGTGTTTAATGTGGTGATATAAAATTTATTATTTCATTGATTCTTACATAATTTCTTTTTCATTAAAGAACATGTTTACAATGTGATGCGTGGAATTCAGAACAGATTGTAAATTGCCAATTGTAAGCACGCAATTTGACCCTGGCTTGCTAAGTTTAGTTTTTATTCTGCATGAATTATTAATGGCATTTCTAATAACATTTCGGTCGGTAAGGTACTCAAATAACAGTGCACAAATGATTGAGACTAAATAAGGGAAAAATGCATATAAATAAATAAAGAAAAAAAGTGTTTTGAGTTCTGCGGGACGCAGAACTTGTGGGGGGGAGTGGTGAACTGATCTGTATAGAAAATTCATGTGTGAGATGTAACGGAAAATCTACTATACGTGTTGTGCGTAGCTATGTGTGATCAGAGAGTAACGATCAGATAGATATCGCTGATTCATCGAATGCCCATATGACCGTTGGTGGCGTGGCGTGGGTGATTCAAATGAAGTGCCATACATCGAAGACCCTTATTGGTTCCTTTCATATAAGAGGCCAATCAGCTTAGACCTGTGACCCAAACAAGTTCAGTTTGAAAAGTTAGAGTCAGTAGGGAATTAGTGGTCGACGGGTCAGGGCGCGTCTCAAAGACAGTGGTCGGGGCGTGTCGCCTTAGAGTACCTTCCGACTATATAATAATCATATAATTAGTAGCGTATTATTAGCAACAGAGCCCTGTGTAACTATTAAGGAAAATACACGTGTGTTAATTTTATCTTACGCGTTTCATTGTACTGGTAGAACCCTTGTATGATCGAAAATCAGGTCATAATATATATATATATATATATATATATATATATATATATATATATATATGTATATATATATATATATATATACATATATATATATATATATATATACATATGTATATATATATATATATATATATATATATATATATATATATATATATATATATATATATATATATATATATATATATATATATATATATATATATATATATATATATATATATATATATATATATATATATATATATATATATTATATATATATATATATATATATTATATATATATATATATATATATATATATATATATAATATATATATATATATATGTGTGTGTGTGTATATAATATATATGTATAACTGAATCACGAAAGTTAGGAACGTGATAAATCCATAAATAAAGATATATGCCACGAAGGAAAAATAAATGAGGGAGGTCTGCAAGACCACCTTGAAGGATACACGCAGTAAACAAGTGATTCTCCCAGAAAACAGTACATTTTGAAAAAAACAGACGGGAGCATATACAATTTAATATCATGAATTTTACACAAATTTTCCCCAAAAAAATTATTATTAATGAAAAGATGGAAGAAAATATAAATATATATATATATATATATATATATATATATATATAATATATATATTATATATATCGAGCAGAGAAGTAAAGGGAGAGAAAATATCGAACCACAGAGAGAGAGAGAGAGAGATTACTAAGGTGAATAAAAAGGGCACTAGAAGTCTGTCCTGTTTCTAACCGAATTTCATAGTATAATATATCTATATATATATATATATATATATATATATATATATATATATATATATGTATATATATATGTATATACATATATACACACTAGAGCCTCAGGATGCGAAATTAATTAGTTCCGAAGCGGCCTTCTTCACCCGATTTTTTCGTATCTCGAACTACGTTTTACATATAAATTTCCTAATTCGTTCCAAGCCCTACAAAAACACCACAGTAAATTTTATAATAAAGCTAAATTGACCAATAAACAATGAAATACAACAATTTGGACCATTCAGTACCTAACATAACCTATAATGTATCTGTAAATAAAGTATTAGTGTACATGGTACAAGAAATACTGTACGTACATATGTAGTAAAATGTGGAACCTTACCTTTCGAGTGAGGCGATCTCCAAAAGTGGTGACAGAGGGAGAGGACAAATGGCAGAAAACATGAACATATATATATATATATATATATATATATATATATATATATATATATATATATATATATATATATATATCTCGTCTTTAATACAATTAGCTCAAAATTTATCAAAATGCAAGGAAAATAGTATTTGGGTACTAAGGTATGTATTGCACATTTGCTTGAGAATAAAACTGCTGGCTAACAGTACTTTAAAAGTCCAGTGAAATATTTTGATTGACCTCAAAACTATCACTTGGGAACTACTTTTGATCAGTCAACTTAGGTTGGCAATAAGAGATGGAACATCCTGCAAATTGATTATTTAGTTCACTAGAACTGCACCATTTAAAACCAACTTATGTACTTAGTTTCCAAATTTCTAGCTCTGATAAAACAAGTCTCTTAATGCTTCGATCACATTCGGGCCCACCAGACTGTCTTTCAGAAATTTCTAAAAGTTTTCCTCTAAACTTTCTATACAAGTATATACTTGTTGAAGGCATCTTTACAATGGACTCAAGTCTAGGGAGGATTTGCTTTTAAACCAGGAGCAGTAACTTTATGACCAAGAAAAGATATCTCAGACGTAAGTAGTTCTACCTTATTCAATTTTATTCTTTGCTTGTGACAGCAATCAAATAGCAATTTCCATTTGCATTCATGGTCCATCACAGTATCCTTTGCAGATTCTCCATTACCATAAACAAGAACATCTGCTATATACGTATATATAACACCAGGTAAATCAAGAGCAAATTGAAGTGTTTTTTGAAAAATCTCGCTACTTATTGCAAGACCAAATGGTAACCATATCATACGAATCTCCCTAAACGTGTTTGAAATGTTGTCAGCATGCTGGATTCATGATCTATTGTAATGCCAACATCCATTCCACAAGTCAAATCATAAAAATACTTTGGCATTAGTACTCAGTTCAATCAGAATGTCATCCATAATTCAATTGTTGGGGGTCAATACATAGCCTAACATCCCGTTTGGAGCGCCTAGTTTCCCAGGGCCACCCTATCTTCAACCAAGTTTTAGTCATAACCTATCGCTTGATGGCGGTAAGCTGACAAGAAAATGGGCAAGGGATACACAACAAAAATGGCGGTAAATCTTAATAACAACTCCACGTCGGGTATTTCTTTGGAATTTACAGTTTTCTATAGTATTCGGGTTGCTTATTAAGAATTTACAGTTATTTTTGGACAGTCGACTGTAATTAACCCCCAGGGGGCAGTACTAAACACGGCTAAACACACTGGACGCCCCAATCCCTAGTGGATGTTGTATTCGCGGTTACGTTCCTTTCAGTCCGTGCAGAGTTAATCTTTAGAACTACCACAATGGCAATGGGATGAAAACTAATAAAAATTTTAGCGGTTATTTTTTGCACATTCCTGATTTCAGTTTCTGTGTGGTGGAATGGCACTTCACGCCTTATCCGCATTTTGAAAGATTCTTGGCAAGCGCGTTTGTTCTGGAGACTGGAATGCGGGAATATTTGCACTGCGCACACTTGCCACAGGGGTTACAGGGGACGAAATCTTACTCCTAACCTCTAGTTATCGACGATGTACTATCCTAACCAAGAGAATCCTACCAAGGTTGAACTACTTACCTATGCAGAAGGATTTGGTTGTTGCGTAGTTGGGCCTGGTAAACTGTAAACTAGCCCACTTTCTTTGATGCAGCCACTATCCTGCTTACTTGGAGTGGGCTCCACTACCCTTTGGATGACCTTTCGCCTTTCTAAGCCTAACAACTTTTGTTTGACTTTCATCTTCAAGCTAATAGGCACACAACTGGAAATTGTTACTGGTTTCACATCTTCATCAATAGTTAAATGAATAATACCTGGTTGTTAACAAACACTGTTAGCAAAAACATCAGCATAGGGTAAAACTGCTGTGCGGCGACTTGCACGGACTAATGAGCCACTTTTCCACTGGATATTTAATTGGTGAAACAACAATTCAATATTTAAGCATACCATTCAAAAGATTGAAGTTTTGTCAACAAAACGAGATATATGAAACCGACATACGAACTAAAATAAGCATATGAGGTCTTTGTAAAATACGTTCTCAAGGCAGTTTTTTAATCCAATATGACGTATCATCATCTCGTGAACAAGCAGGCATACACTTGCAGACACGTCCTTCCCAGCCTTCAAAGTGTTCATTTGAACAATGTTTGCATATCTATATGATGTTTATTGATATTACTCAATATTGTAGTTGTAATCAGCACAATAAAACAACGTTTTGTTGCCTATATTTTTGAAAGAATGAGAAGTCTTATTCCCAGGGTCATGGTTTGAACTGAAATGCATTTTTACCTTGTAATCGATGGTTTTACCCTTACTGCCATCACAAATGAAACTCTACAGTGCTTATTTGATTGTAATTTTACACATTTCGTTCTTAATTCACTCCAAATTCAACTTAAAATATGTGAGTTTGATAACGCCTTACAGCAAAGCCATGGCGGGAATAATTTTGTACGTCTGGCAGCCAGAATCCACGAGTCAAACAGACGACGGGTTAATGATTATTCCATGTCAGGCAGCCAGAATCCACGAGTCAAACAGATGATGGGTTAATGAAATGTTTATGACAAAAAAAATGTATTTTTACTAGCACTTTTCATTTATTTAAGTATATGTTACTATTTTCACTTTTTCATTTTTAATAATAGCATGGCTGAAATAATTTTTTTAGTTTAATAATTGTACGGCTGGAACAAATCTTTAATGTGTTCTAAGAATGGCAAGTCATTGTTGCCAATTCAGTGGAACTTTACACATATACATATGCCAATGTCTTTACACTGTTTCCATGAATTCTAGATGGCTGAAATAATTTTCTTAATTTTTAATAATTGTACGGCTGAAACAAATGTAACCTTTGATGCCTTCTAGGAATGGCAAGTCATCGTTGCCAATTCAGTGGAACTTTACACATATGCCAATGTCTTTACACAGTTTCCATGAATTCTAGATGGCTGAAATAATTTGTTTTTAATTTTCAATAATTGTACGGCTGAAACAAACGTAATCTTAATGCGTTCTAGGCATGGCAAGTCATCGTTGCCAATTCAGTGGAACTTTACACATACCCCAATGTCTTAACACACTGATTCCATGAATTCTAGATGACTGAAATAATTTTTTTAATTTTTAATAATTGTACGGCTGAAACAAATGTAATCTTTAATGCGTTCTAGGAATGGCAAGTCATCGTTGCCAATTCAGTGGATATTTACACGTACGCCGATGTCTTTACACACTGTTTCCATGAATTCTAGATGTCATAGTAATGCAATAATGATAAAATTGCTCTAATACATACATACTTCCAAAGGCCGATACACCTCGTCATTTAAGATTGTGACGAAAGCATCCCAGCATCTATGGGTACGAGTGGTGCGCATATTTAGCACAGGAAATGGAACGTTTATTGACACAAGTCAACAAACGTTCATGGAGGTAGGTTTGCACTGCACTGCGCATGACTCGACTTTCATTAACCTCTGTTTAATCTTAAATTATGACCTTATATTGTACTTTGGGAGAAAACTCTTACTTCAAGAGGAAAGTCAAGGTATCGAGGAGTTTCTCCCACATCCTATGACTCGTGACTGGTGCCAATCTCTGGTGCAAGGACGTGTTAAAGTGCTTTTTCTGAAGGTGGTTCCGAACACGGTTAAGGTGGCCGCAGCTAGTCCCTCGGTTGTTTACCCTATAACAAAGCAACCCAATCTGTTCTGAAGCTCAGAACATACTAAAATGCCCTTGCATCCTGATCCTTTGGCTTGTGTCCGTTGTCCTAGCACCTGACACCGTGTGATAACACTTAGACGCGAAGTCATGCAAAAGAAAAGGTTAAATCGAGTCACCAGTCAATGAATGTTTACAAAACGTCAAATGCGGGCGCTTCTTCTTCTTCAGTAGTAGTAGTAGTAGTTGTAGCAAGTAGTACACGGAATACGTCACTTAAACGGCTCTTATTGTGCATTCAAAATTGATTTTAAGATGACTTATAACAAACCACAATATATGTTAATATTGTAACAAAGTCAAAGGTCACCTGCAAATACCAGCTTTTCCCCAGATCGCTCCTAATTTTCACACATTTCTTAATAATAAAACAACGTACATGACCTCTGCCCTTAACTCGCACCCTTGGGTTTAAAACTTTAATTCCACAAATATATATATATATATATATATATATATATATATATATATATATATATATATATATATAATATATATATTATATATATATATAATATAAATATATATATATATATATATATATATATATATATATATACTATATATATATATATATATATATATATTATATATATATATATATGTATCATAAAACTGCTATACAGCAAACGGAACTGCACGTTCAAAGCGGATATAGACGGATACTTTTCACGGCGCATTTAAGTCAAAACTAGCACAGTAGTAAAAACCTGGGTATCCCTAAAACACTGTTTCAAAGGCTTACACAAAATATGCATAAATAGGGTAAAAAACCGCATGGTACAGGGGTGGACCATGTACGATCAGTGTGTACAACCCCAAAAAAAAGTACATTATAACGCGTCCTAACATCGGAGATGGGCATCAGACACTTGTTGTTGTTGGTGAGAAACGGAGCTAAAGACCTCTACTCCGGTGTCAGGACGCGTTATAATGTACTTTTCTTGGGGTTATACACATTGATTGTACATGGTCCATCCCTGTACCATGCAGTTTTTTTTACCCTATATTGATCACTTTTTTTCCTATTCACAAACACCAACCAAGGAGCATCACTGCGTATCACTGAATGTGTCACTTGGATGAATATTTAAACACTAGCACCTACAAATGTTTGGAACAGGTATCACTATCCCCTGGGAATATATGACAGGTACTAGGTATATGAGACTTCGGTGAACATTTGCCTCTTTTCGTATTGTAAATGGCACACAATAAACCTAGACTCGCCACCATAATGAAAACTAACAATCCTTACCGTCGACTGTCAACCTGGGAACATGATTTCCTCTTCATAGACACTCAAAAGAAGTTCAACAAATGACTGCTCGATTTAGCTGGTTGATTTATGGGGCCTCTTCCTGAAAAGGTTGTATCAGCCAATCACAAGCCACCGTGTAATTCTTTGAAAACGGTGTAGGATGACCTGCATCCTGATTGGTTGACGAGCAAGCAAGAATTGCTCAAAGCACAGACACTAGCTAGAGGTTTTCAGTTACGTCACAAGAAAAGTCACTGACACTTACATCTGTTGGTCAACTTGTGAATTGATGGAGAAATTTTGACTTTGTGATGTTTTAAAAATTACATCTGATAAAGTTACGATGGCATGCGAGTATGTACTAGAAATATCAAACGAACTAATATTCATTATATAAATCGATGGATATTCAGATTCTCCTCTCATTATGACACAAATTCATGTAGTATACCAAATCGACTAGTGTTTCAAACAGTGCAACTGCCCTCACCAAAAAATTATATTTAAAAAAAAAAACTATATCAGACCTGTCGTGTAATTATGCCTTATCATGAAATTGAGTGGTCTATATTTATGATAAATATGACGTTTCATGAAGGATTTTGCCCGTACTTTCGTGTGAAGAGGATTATTATTATTATTTTTTGCTTACTCTGGGAGTATACCTACAAAGTACTTTGTTGTTGGTTGATTGATTATGAAATTCAGGTCTTGAGGACCAAGCGGAAAGGTCTATGGAAAAGCCTTAAAATGTCTGAAAAAAAAGTTTCGTGTTCAATTAAAGATGCAGGAATTTTAGTCTAAGATACTAATGATTTATTTATTAGAATAAATATGTAAAAAAAATAAGTAATGTGCTTGTTAAACAGTATGGAAAAATTAATTCAAATATATTTGACTGGAGACTGTAGCATCTTTTCTGTTAACAATCAGGAATATCTTTACAACTTATGTGTGAGGGGAAAATCTTGCATGCGTTCCAGGTAAGCTGGAGGTGGGATCACGCCTTGTTTTTGAGAGAGAGAGAGAGAGAGAGAGAGAGAGAGAGCATAGTTCAAAGAAGAAAGAGGATATAATAAACTGTAATTAAGTCACTGTACTGGCAAACACAGAGAGAGAGAGAGAGAGAGAGAGAGAGAGAGAGAGAGAGAGAGAGAGAGAGAGAGAGAGAGAGAGAGAGAGCATAGTTCAGAAAGAGATATATAAACGTAATTAAGTCTGTACTGGCAAAAAGAGAGAGAGAGAGAGAGAGAGAGAGAGAGAGAGAGAGAGAGAGAGAGAGAGAGAGAGAATCATACACAAATGGTAATTAAAAGTCGCCTACGTCGGGTCTGGATTTGTCATGTACAGAACTATCATTTTTAAAAGAATATCCACACCTAGTAAGTCATGCTTGCTGACATGACAGATATTTGAGTTTATCAAAGGTTACCAATCATGAGAATTTTGCAATATCTAGAATTTTGTAATCCCAGTTCCATAATAGAAATCAATACAGGTGTGAATTTGATATCATATCATATCTAACCAATCTTGTAAAAAACTATTGACAACACAATCAATATATCTGAAATCAGATACAAGAAGGGACCTTAAGTAGGTTTGGGTAAAATGTTGGAACTTCAATATTTTTCTGACAGACAGATAGAACTCGACATTCAGTCACTGTTTACAGAAGAAGGGAAAATATCACCTGTATTGAACTATTAGCTTCTTATTTATCTGTAACAGTAAAAACAAACTGTACTCTTCTGTGATACAAACCAGTTACCACATCGGTTGTATTATTACAGTACTGTACTGGGAAGAGAAATTATGACAATTACTGTGTAAATATAGTTACTCCTTCAGCGCTGAAATTCAAGGTTCCAATGTTGCTCAAAAAGTGCAAAATATCACAACAAAAGTAACTGATATAACCATGAATGTGGTCATTTTTCTTCTAGCAAGTGTTACAGGACATTTAAACATATGTATTTCTATGCATTTATTGAAAAAAAAAAAACAGAAACTGGTTATAAAGACTACCATACTTTGTCACATGTGGCTCTCCCAACATTAAATGTACTTCACACCACATGCCAAGGTAAGAAAATATCACCAACTCGTAGTTCCCCTTCGTGAAAACGTAAAACTACGCATTGAATAAGACATACTGTAATTACAGGCAATTACAGAGGTACTAAAACACACTTACTGTACTTTGGTAAACGGAGAAAATACAAAAATAAATATGAAGCTCATAAAGCTACTTATAGATTGTCTACATTTGATGCAAGCTTTCTATAAAAAAAAACCAAAGGGATACACTTTCACAAACAATGTGCTGTTTAACATTTTGCAAACTTTACCAGTTGCTTTTATAAAATTCATTCAACGACATTTTGATTCCTGGTTAAAGGTCACTCATCCAACAATAATATTTTGAACATAAAAAATCACACCAGATAATGTACCTATAATACGCACACTCATTTGGTGAGCACGATATAAAATTGCTGGCAACAAAAATTAAACATTGTTAGTAACAGTTCTGGAATGGACATAAATGACAGAATCTTTACGTAATTTGTATGAGCCTTAGAATTTTGTACCAAAAAATGAAAAGGACTACAAAAAATTCTAGTTGCAAAAGATATATGTAGCAGAAAAACTTGATTTTCTTCCATGTATCACTAGAACATACTTCATTCTATAGTTTTTACTGTTTCCCTAATAAAATTTCCCACCCTGTTGCAATCATTAACTATAATTTCTTCTGGTCATGCATTGTCAGACCTCCAAGTCTTCCTAGTAGGATTCCAAGATATAAGCCATTTCAAGACTTTACCCTGTATGCCTACTCCAACAAACCAAGTTCTTTGCTGAAGGGCAAGAAAACAATGCTCAAGAATGTTGAGGGTTTGTTATGAGATTCAAAAAAAGTTACTTTCGAGTACACTCTTCCTTTTTCAATGAGGAAAATACCAGTATACTACAAAACTGAGCATGAAAATAAATCACGTTATCAAATTAAAGACAACAAATAAAGTACTTAAAAATATATAAAAATACTTAGAAAATAAGGACTGAATATCGACTATGAATTACTCATACAATTACAGCATTGTCAGCCGAACTTATAATTGACATTAAACAAAATCTTCCAGTTTCTAAATTTCAGGATTTCAACTGTCAAACAAGCATCATTTAGTACTGAAGACCACAGTGTGTTTGCTTTAACAAACAGAATCCACAAGAACTGAAAGTCTGTACATGCATCTGTGAAAAACTATAAAATTTCTCAAAAACAATAATGGTATGGCATAGCCTACCAACCATAATTTTACAACAGTCTTAATTACCAATCACTACTGGAAGGATTAGCACTCAGTAGAATGTAATGTGAGCCATGACAGCATAGCATGCAGTTCATGGAGTATATGTGCTCACAGAATAGAAATATAATTAGTGTCAATCCAATTAGTAACAATTAATATTATGGGCTTAACCAAACCACCAAGTCAAAACACTCAGCTCTCTTGGAGCATGTCTTTAAAACTAATATCTAACTTTTATTCAATAAACTGCAGCACTTTAATATTGGATCTGTAATAGAAGTTGCCACTTTGCTTTCTTACCAACACAGTATATGTTCTGTTCCCTTTTGTGCACACATGGGCAGGGATCCAATGTATTTAAATGTTTATACTGACTTCATCAAGTTTTTTTCAACATTTATACAGGCTGCACAAAATCTATGCAGCAAAGATCTTATTTTTTGTACAAAAGAGTTTTCAGGACAATATGAATAACCCATAAATAATTGCACTAAAATAACAAACTACTAATTTCTTAATCTACATTCTTTCAGTACTTGACTTAGCAGTAACACGATTGTAAAAATCTGTATTTCATCAGTTGAACAACTACTGTACAAATTTTGTACATATAAGCTGATGGTCTATGCTGACTTCTAAGTTCTAGAAAATACGCTTACCTATCTAGTATACAGATTATAACAATTACACTAAAGTAATAGTTTAGTAACAAACCATTCTGCACCTATACTTTTTGCAACCATACCAATAAGTCACTAATACTGTAGCGACAGAATCTACTGGCCAGTCTTCACTTTTTAAATTAAAATGCAGATGCCTGACAGTTGTAACTCATGCCATAATAATGTTGAATGGAGCAACAAAAATCAAATTGAAAATTACAAAAGCCATTGTTTGTTCTGACCTAACGCCATGTACAGATAAATACAAATAGTTCAGACAACCTCATCTTCACAAAACAATTTATCACCACCTCATGACACAAGGCCATTTTTCAAATTTGAATTATTGTTGTACACGGAAAATTCACAAGAAGCAGACTTACAATACTGAAATGGATATCAAAATTCAACTTCACTTCAATTTCCAACCCCTCAGCACAATAAATACCAGAAAAACCTGCTGTGGAGTGTTGCTTTTCATTAAAAAAAAATCCATTCATCCACCAATTAACAGAAAATGAGCTTAGTACAATGTGTTATCCTGCCGCATTATGACTAAGTAAATTAACTGTACAGAACATGCAGTAGAAAATACATAATATACAGATTAGTTTAATCACTACTGAATGCAATATACAACAGCATGCATAGTACAGAGAAGTAAATTATGATTGTCGAGTTGAAGTAATGACAATACAAGTGATTCCAGACACTTAAGACAGATTCAAACGACACCAATTTTCCACGAACTAAAAAAATGAAGCAATTATTGCAATATATCTTGATATACAGCACACTAGCAATTAAGCAAACAAGACCTAACGAAAGGGATTCACACAGCAAAAGACCTCATGAGTATGACTACCACACCATTAAAGGTTATTGAACTAAATGATCACATCACATTTCCTCCTAAATAAAAACTGAACCAAATCAAAGTCAAAGGTAAGTGCTACAAGACTCAAGAAAAATATAAACAACTAATTTAAGATTTATGTTTTAAATACTTACCTGTTCATTATATAGCTTTTACTAACACTGGCACAGAAGCCATAAATTGGAGAGTTAAGTTTCATTTCAAAAAGTAAGAGAAAGCAAATGCATTGGGAAGTTCAACTGACACTACGTACATTGCACATAGAGCAGAACCTCTGTACATGAAAAAGTGACGACAGAAACTCCAACAGAAAACTGCACTGAAGTTGGCCACACCAAATTGCTAAATTTGTGCTGCCAAACCTTCTGTAAGGCTTTGGTTTTCAAATAGCTTCATTATTTTATGTACTATTATTATTAGTGATAAACAGTTTAACCAGACCACTGAGTTCAACCTCAGAATTATAATTTCCCCTTGATATTCAAGGAGCTCTACTAAACAGCCATGTAATATAACAAGATCAATGACAATTGAAACAAGAGAGACTGATAACAAACATAAAATAAGAGGTGAGTCAAGAATTTTCTCCCTATTTATAAAATACCCATCTCAAGATACCAAAAGAAAACTTGGAATGTGTAAACATAAAAACTAAACAGGAGACAGAATAAAAACAGAAACTGTAGAATAAGTAACTTGGTTATCCAATATCAGGGACAAAAAATAATTCACATGAAATGTAATACACCTTTTTGACAGTGGTAAGCAAAATTATAATACGTACAACTAAAATTTCCTGGAAACAAAGCTTTCAATTGAAAACACACTTTTGGAGATCCTTTTACGTATAAGAAAACCACATCAAAAATTGTCATCAGTTAAAAACAACAGTAAATTCTAACAATTAACATATGAATTTGTTCCCAACCAGAAACTAACCATACACAACTACAGAACGAGGGAATAGGGAATGTTGCCAAATTAAAAGATCCTCGTCAGCTCCTTAGCTTCATGAGTATTTTGGTTCCAAAGGCTACTAATCTTTGCAAGTATGGGGGGAACTGTGGTATAAGGAAAATGAAGAAATGAAGTGCAGAAAATTATGTGGAATGGAATATAGAATTTTGGCCCTTCACTGCTGAAAAGGAAATTTATATTAGAAAGGTTTTAAAGGTGTAATAGAAGGAAAACCATATAGATGCACAAAGAAACAATTGTTAGGAGGGGATGGAAAGTGAGATGGAAGAAAGGAATATGAACGGAGGAAAAGAAATTAAAGGAGTTGCAGCTAGGGCCAAAGGGATGCTGCAAAGAAAATGATGTAAACAAACAATCACTATGGGGTGGAAAATGAGAATAAAAACAAACCTATATAGAAAACAAAAAATACATTAAATGAAAACTGGATCTCAGGAGGAAAGTCTTAATAAATACAAACTAAAAACATACATGAATGGAAAAACAATTCAAAGCACAACAAGAAATAATGACATAGATCTGGCTCTGACACCAGGTATAAATGCATGTAACGATACCTCTAGCTGGGTAGAGAGAGAGAGTGAGAAAGAAAGAGAAAGAGTAAATGCATCCATTTTTTTAGCAGCTACTTTAGAAAAATGTTCCTCTGTTTTCCCATGAAGTTACAAAAATCTGACCATTTAACAGTATCAGTCAGAACTCACACACTGTGTTTCTAAGGGCCAGTAGACATGGCTTAAAAGGAAATCTGAAACAATTAACACTGCATGGAAAATGTGAGAAATACTCACAGGAAGATAAAATGACTGGTTTTAGGTTGAGTGTGAACTACAAAATATATAAATAAATAATAAATAAACACAAATCCAAACTTACTTTACAACAATAGCATTTACTAATCAAGGATGGGAGTCAAACTCCAGTACCACAATCCAAATTTAGCAAAAGCAGTAGTATGTAAGTGAATGACATCATCTTTCACTTAGAAAAACAAACAACTCTTATTCAACTTTCAATGCTGAGAAGGGATGATAGTAATTAATGTGAAATACGGTTTGTATTTATAAAACAAAGATATCTGCATGTGTTGTAATGATGCAGAAGTGGAACAATGCCTCCAAAACCCAACCTCGTATGTTTTAAAAGGCCAACAAGCTTCTTAACAGCAACATTGACATTTGTAGATACACAACTCCATATGATATTTATAACATTCCAAATTTACTTCTTTAACTTAAATATAGATGTTTCTGGAAATACATACATCAAGAGGTGAAGCTGTACCTAGTGTGTGACCAATGTAAGGAAAAAATAATGGAGTGTCTGACTGGATATAACAGAGCCTCTCCGTCTGTCTGCATCGAAGCTAAAACAAGTACGTATTGTAAATGAAGGGTTAGTAATGTTATTTTTACAAGGATCTTATACTTTGCAACAATGCCTGGGACCAAGGTAAGGCTGATAGAAAATTCCTTTAACAAGCCCTCATGAACTTACTTTCCCTATAAGCAAAGGCAAACATTGTTTTCTGGAGCTGTCTCAAGGAAGCTTTGAGTTTACAATAGGACCTCAAGAGAATGAGGCGAACCAGTAGTAGATAACACTTGGCAATCTCATCAATGGAAAAATATTCTTTCCAGGCACCAGAATTTTTAGTTGTGCAGAGTTATACACTTAAGTCGACATGGCAAAACAGCTTTTAAAAACTGACTGAAACTGCTGATCACAAAGCCTCCTCTCTCCTCTCAACGACCACACTTCTATACCTTATAGAAGCTAAGATATTTATACACCAACATAAAAGAATAACCACAGAAATCTGTAGTGTTACACTTCATAAAATGCAATGAGTACTCTAATACATTAAAAAGAAATTTGAAGTGCCTTGCAGCAAACATATAATCAAATATGCAACATCTGTAACTTGAAGTTTTAATTTAAAATGTTCACATTTTTGTCACAAACATTAAGTGCTTCAATGTAAAAAAAAAAAAAAAAAAAAAAAAAAAAAAAAAAAAAGGAAAAACCTCATGTGAATTACAATCACGATATTGTGAAAAAATAAAATTCATATAACAGCATTATGAGGAACTTGGGTGTCAAGTGAGTATTTTAATAAAGTGATACCCATCACTGGGTTAGTTGTCTCAGCTGTCCAAACTCTCACTTTTTACTCAAGTCTGTGGTCAAGAAAGACAGATCTAAAAGAGCTCATACTGGAAATACAGTGAATAACATTAACACCTAGTGTCCTCGATTCTGCAGAGGAAGGTGCTTAGCAAAATTAAATTAAATTAATATTACACACAAAGTATATTAAACTGACTGTCCTAACTTAAACAGTTAAAGACTACGTATATAAAAAAATTGCCTGATATATAAAAACCAATTTCAAATACAGACACAGGAAAAGGAAGATATATGCATGTTATACAGCACGTCAAGAGTAGAATACAATGAAAATGGTTCCTAGTAGAGTATGACAGTTAAGATATAACATCAAAACATACCAGTAGCAGAAAAAACAATACCACTGCATTTCAGTTTCAATAATTCACAAAATGATACAAGAAAGTACACAATACGTAATAACAATTTGAAGATGTATGACGAGGAAAGATAAAGACAATGAGTCTTACAGAGAATTAGAAGAGTACGTACATAGGGCTCCTCTGAGGAAGGGAAGTCTTGCCAACTGTTATCAATTACTTTGCTTGATTAAGAAACTATTCAGCACTTGCTTTATCCACCCACAAGTAAAGCTACTAAAGATTTGTGATCTGTATGAATATATACATGATTAAACTGATAAATTGAAAGATAACAATAAAATGTCTTTAAGGAATTAGTCAACACACCATGAATCCATACGAATTGAAATTAATAAGTAGGAAACTGCAAAAAATGTCTAGGTACTGCATATCAATAATATACATAAACTGCTCAGTAAGTTAAATATAATGACATTGACATCTACAAGATATAACAAAACTGTGAGCATCTATGAAACATAAAACAAATACTGAACAGAACAAAGACATGTTTATTTTGGCACTACATGCATCACTATAGTGACTTGCTAATGTGTTATGATAAATAAATAAAAATTATTTAGTGTAAATAATAGAAAAATGCACACGACAGGACAGAACCTATCAATGCATGAGCAATATAATGATCAAAGCCCAAGCAATTAAAAAAGAAATGAGGTCTTTGTGGCATTCATGAAAGACTTGAATAGCTCTCTAACGGTAACCCTGTTAAACCCATTCTCTCTCATCACTTTGCTGAATAGTCCTGGGTGGAAGTGTCGAGAGATAAAAAAAAAAAAAAAAAAAAAAGGAAATTACTGTAACATGACTTTGCTCAAAATACAGTGCTGGAAATTTTCTGGTACAATTCTGAAAAAATAAAAATAAATATAAAGAAACATATTCCTGGTAAGCAGATTAAGCAAATCACTCATTTCAAGAGCTAAAAACAATTCCCATGTCAATGCAGTTCAAAATAACTAAATATAAAAATGTTGAAGGAAAAAATTTACATCACAATTTATGATACAAAAATGATAGCAGCTAAAAACAAATATCTGGAAAAAAAATTATATGACAATTTTTTTTGCAAAAAATCTAGAAGCCAACAACAAATACTGTTTCTGAAACATATTGATACTTGTTTTAAAATACTGATATACGTGTTTCCCCAGACCATACAACGTAAAACTTGCAGTCTTGTCGTAAGAACCTGAGAGATTCAGATTTGATTTCAATATAGTACAATATTTATACGTTCAAAAATAAATAGCGAGGTGAATATAATGAAAAAAATAAATTTAAATACAAAACATCACTGGTCAAATGAGCATCTACTCTTTAAAAGATTCACAGTTCAAGTGAATATTAATTCACTTATGTTGTACTAGTGTGGGACTGAATACTGTAAGTACTACAGCATAATCTGGCTCTTACTATCCATACAGAGGGTGCCCAGACAAATCTTTGAAAAATAATAATACATTTAGGAAATTTCCTTAAAAAACTTAAATATATCATCATGAAAGTATTTTCATCACTGTGCCCTGAGAGAGAGACAGACAGATAGACAGATGAAGTGAGAGAGAGAGAGAGAGAGAGAGAGAGAGAGAGAGAGAGAGAGAGAGAGAGAGAGAGAGAGAGAGAGAGAGAGAGAGAGAGAGAGAGTAATGATGATACTGCAAAGAAACAAAAATATATTACAAGCTGGTAAAGATAATCTAAGAGATTGTGGAATAACAGTTTATACAAGATGATAAGTTGGAGGAATCATAGACAGGTACAGTACAGGTACTAGTACCTGAATACTTGAGACTCAGAGGTCTGGAAAAACTAACACCTATTAATAATAATAACTAGTACCTGAACTCTGATCTACTGTACATTACTGGTTTTTGCTATAATTAAGTATATCAAAACGCCATGGCATCGCAACCAGAAAATAAGGAAAGCCAGAATTAAGATACAGAAAATATCACTTATGATGGATACCTAACACAGTCAATGTCTACCACATAATTAGCTCAGTCACTGCAAACTCACGAACATATAGCATTAAACCAACAAAGATTGACAGCCTCTCTATCTGATTTTACATTTTGATCTAGAAGTACTGAAACAAGCTTTCCAAATACACTTTACTATACGTAATATGCTGAAGAGCATAAAAATCGTACAAACATAATTGTCAACATCATTCCAATTTTCAACATCAGACTTAATAAATGGAAGATATTTTTAACAGGAAATATCTTGATCACCGATATCAGAGGCTTATATAACAAGTCAATAAGGAAAAAAGTCAGTAAATTACCAAATTTAATACTTCACAGTATACTACAATTTATCCACTAGTTTTTATGACTAATTGCCTTAAGTACTGCAACATCAAATTATGAAAAATCTATAAACTTTATCGTTTACTGCACTTTCCTTTCTGTACACTGGACTCTTTCAATTCTGCAATGCTCTTAAATACACAACCTCCCTCCCCAACTTCATCCTTGACGTAAGTTACGTAGTAGTCTTCAACCATGGGGAAGTCTTCAATGGCAATGTCTTCTTCCTTGATGTTCTTGTTTGGTCCTTTGGCGAAAGAGATTGCTTTAAATGACTTGCGGAGGTCCAAGACTAAAGGTTCTTTCCTGGCATCTCTGCCCTTTTCAGCAGTCTTTTCACTGCTTATATGAACAGAAATATCCTTAGCCTTTCCACAGCCCACCAATTCTCTCGCATTCTTGTGCTTAGTCTCCGAAGAATGTGATGTGCTGGGCCTCACATCATCTGTTTCATCCCAACATACTTTCCCACACACGTGTAACATGTGCTTCTTTAGTTTAGCATTACTTTTGAAAACTCTTTGACAAACTTTGCAAGCCAACATTAAATGTGTTTTGGTATGCTTAGCCAACTGCTGCTTGTGCTGGAATCTTGTGCCACACACTGAGCAGGATAAGAGTTTTTCATTTGCCTGGAGAAATGGATTTTTATGATAGAGACCTTTGTGAGGGACCTTCTTAGAAAACACATTACCTACATTATCTGATACCGAACTAGAATGAGTTCTTGAATGCATTCTCAATGCACTAGCATCAGAGAAGCTCTTACCACAAATGTTGCATTTATTTGGCTCTCGGTATGCTGCATTTGAGCCATGTGTCTCTGCTGACCTTCTATCTGTGCGTTTTTCAACTGGCTCAACACTGGAGCAGTTAGTTTTCTGGGAATGAGTCAGAATGTGGAACTTCAAGTCATTATCACTAACAAAATATTTCTTACAAATGTGGCACACAAGAGAAGAACTGCCCCTCATTGAGAAATCCTGAGTGCAGACGCTCCAATCGTCGAGCCTTGCGTCAGCAGTACTGAACCTCTTCGTACACACAGTCCACGCTCCATCTGTCTCCGGATACGACTGGCTCGTCACTGTGGAGCTAGAAGCCTGACTAACACTACCTATACTACCCAAACTATCACTGTCCTCGTATCCATTATCAAACGACAACGACCCAATCTGTATAATGTCTTTAACTGTCAAGTCACTGCTCTGAGTCACCATATCCTCCTCATGGACCTCTTTGACAACCACATCAGAAAAAGTTTTCGTTCCTTCTTCCCCAGGCTGCACAACCATAGACACTTCATTGCACTCCTCATTACACAGCTTAATGCTAAAAGATTTTTCTGTGTCGTCTTCGTCAATGCTTTTCCCAAACTTAATGATCACCCACTCGTCCTTTTCAACATTACCTTGATTTTTGCTAATATGAGTGTTTGTCAGCTTTTTGTCACTGCCACCCCCAGTTTCAATAATGACGCATTCGTCACTACTGTCCTCGTTGATCAGATCCCCATCTCCATGCTTGATTGAATGAATCTTCAGTCCCTTAGTCTGCACAAAACTTTCATCACAGTCACGACACACCGAAGGCTTCTCTTTTGACTGTGAGCACATGCGAGAGATTGTGGGATCCCTCTCGGCGTAACTTTCGTTGAAAATCTTTTTGCAAACAACACAGGTACCCGTAAATCGTTTGATTAAAGGCTGAGGCCTAACCCGCTTTTCAGGTGTCATACGGTTTGGAAACAGCTTACTAAATGTAATGTTCTCACTGGTACTTACTTTATTTTGAAAACTTACACTTGATTTTGATTCAACAGACGTTGGCATACCTTTCTTGAGAACCTTCATGGTGCTGAAATGCTATCACTGACAACCAGGACCAGGACGAAATACTCTTATTATAATTGTGCAGGAAATTATGGTTGCTGAGGTATAATACAATAACTTGCTACTTGTCCACATGAGTTATTGCGTGTTTCAGGTCAGTTTTTATAAATCCAGTCATCCTTTGTAGATATCTGAAATTATATGCATCATTAGTACTGCTATACTTGTAATCCCATAGGACTTGCATCTCCTCATATCTATGGCGAATATCTGTTAAAATTTGTTCTTTCACCCAACATATACAGATGACAGCCTCTTAAAAAAATATAAAATAAAACTAGTTTGCTTTTTATAAAACCATCAGACATATTATGACCACACTCTGGTCCACAATGATCCCCAAACCTATAGTTTTTTGTTCACAAAAGGAAGAAAAGGAGCACTCTCACAACACCAGCGCCATCTGGACCCTCAGGTTATTTATCCACCAGCCAAATTTTATTCCATGTAGACTGAACAGCAACTGCTAGACTGTCAAGCACTATGGATAAAATTTAGCTTTTATGAAAAATTACTCCATCTTAAAAATATTTTGTTTGTTCATAACAACCTCATCAATTGCCTCATGGCTAAAATGCTCTTTAAGTGGGACACTGAGCTGATGAAAGTTCCAGATTGCTTTTCAAGGAATGATTGATCCAAGAGAGTTCAAGTTACTATCAAGTCAGGGATAAAGTCCCTTATAAACTCAAAATAGTTTACTTAATTAGATGATGAACCAAAGGGAAGACCACAAAGCACTCATACTTGGTTTAGCCTCAGAATGAAATGTGTAAAGTATAAACAAACCTCCTGACATCTGAAACATAGGAGCAAGAAAATCTGGATGACTACAGTGGTACCTCGAGATACAAAAGGCTCAACTTACGAAAAACTCGAGATATGAAAGCTAACACGAAAAATTTAACGGCTCTACATATGAAAAGTTTTCAAGATACGAAAGGTTTCTGTAAAGTCCGAGATTCGCCCGAACCACCAATAACAATTTTGAAACTCGCGCCCCACCAACTGAGTAGACTCGCCACCATCCTCCTGCTCTCCCATTGGTTCCTGATGATAGTCACCACCATGAGATCCTTCTCTCCTATTGGTCAGCATCCCTCCCATGATGCATCTACGTAGCGGCGTGCTTCTTCGACCACTGCACGGCATCATCTGTATCATGCACACGCGGTATTCATTCGGTCTAATGATTTCGTTTATTAACGTAAATTCGTTAGTAATTTCATTGCAGTATACGTACTTTATTGTTGCGTGAAAACTTTACTCTACTTATACGTAAATTACGTACAGTATAACGTAGTCATGGGTCCCAAGAAAGTTGAAATTCACGGAAAAAAGCAAATGCTCTCTTTGTAGACAAAGATGGAGATTATCAAGAAGTATGAAGCTGGTATGCGATTGAGTGAGATCACCAAGGAATACGTCCGAAATCCGTCGACAATAGGCACCATCTTTAAGCAAAAGGATGTCATCAAAGCAGCTACACCTTCCAAGGGCATCACTATTTTGTCCAGCAAGAGGACCCACATGCACGACGAGATGGAACGGCTGCTTCTTGTCTGGATAAAAGACAAAGAAATCGCTGGCGATACGATAACAGAGACGGCAATCTCCCACAAGGCCAGTGCTATTTTCGGCAATTTGATTCCAGGCGGAAGACGACGGAGGAGAAGGGACATCAACGCCAACGGTGGTGCGGCATGGGGAGGCTACCAGCTCGGACACGAAAGCGGCCGAAGCCTTTAAAAAGACGTTCGACGAGATGATGACCAAGGAAGGCTACAGTTCTCAGCAAGTCTTCAACTATGATGAGACTGGCCTTTTTTGGAAAAAAATGCCTCGTCGGACGTACATCACGGAGGAAGAGAAGAAGCTACCCGGGCATAAGCCTATGAAAGACAGGCTTACGCTCGCACTTTGTTCAAACGCCAGTGGGGATTGCAAGGTGAAGCCCCTACTGGTGTATCATTCCGAGACTCCTCGAGCCTTCAAGGCCCACAAAGTGCTTAAGGAGAAGCTTCCAGTGATGTGGAGGGCTAATGCAAAAGCCTGGGTAACAAGGCTTTTGTTCACGGAGTGGGTAAATCTGTGTTTCGGCCCGACAGTGAAGAAATTCTTGGAAGAGAAGCGCCTCCCTCTGAAATGTCTGCTGTGTTGGACAATGCCCCTCCCCACCCTCCTGGCCTCGAGGAAGATATCCTAGTGGAGTATTCCTTCATCAAGATTCTTTATCTTCCGCCTAACACCACCCCTCTCCTCCAGCCCATGGACCAGCAAGTGATAACGAACTTTAAGAAGCTGTATACGAAACATCTTTTCAAGAGATGTTTCGACATCACCGATACCACAAACCTCACCTTACGTCAATTTTGGAAGGAGCATTTCGACATCGTCATATGCATCCGACTCATCGACCAAGCTTGGCAGGAGGTTTCGAGGCAAACCTTAAATTCCTCGGGGAGGAAACTCTGGCCTGATGCCGTACCCGCCCAAGACTTCAAGGGATTCGACGTGGGCGAAGCTGGTGCTGCAGAGTCAGAAACAGTTGACGATCCTGAAACTGTTTTGGAACCAGATCTTGATGAGATCGTTGCACTCGGGAAGTCCAAGGGGCTGGTCGTCGACGAGGAAAACATCAACGACCTTCTCGAGGAGCACCAAGAGGAGCTTACGACGGATGACCTGAAGGAGTTGGAGGCCATGCAACATAACGTCGTTCAAGAGGAGTTCTCTAGCAGCAGCGAGGAGGAGGAGGACAACCCTATGACAACGGTAGAAATTAAGGATGTTCTAGCCGCTTTTCATAAAGTGCAATCGTTTACAGAAAAAAAGACACCCCGAAAAGGCTCACACAGGTCGTATGCTTGCGCAGTTCGACGACGTTTGCCTGAGTCGTTTCAGGAACATTGTGAAAAGTAGGCAGAAGCAATTTTCCTTGGATAGTTATTTTTTAAAGAGGCCTTTAGTATTAGCAGGAGTAAGTAAAAAGGAAGAACCAAGTGATACTAAAAAACAGAAAGTTGAAAGTGGTGATGAAGTTGAAATTTTGGGGAAAAAAAAAAAAAAAAAAAAAAAAAAAAAAAAAAAACCTACGTAAAGTATAAAAAAGTAAAAAAAAAAATTAAAAATAAAAAAGACAAAAAATTTTTTATTTTATTTTAGTTTTTTGTAAAGTTAAGTGTTACAGTTTTGTTACTGTGTTTCGTAAATTTTTGTTTAGTTTTCCTTACATTTTTTTATGTGTTTCGTAAAGTTAAGTGTACGTACATACGTACATATCTGCCATTTGTCCTCCTCCTCTGTCGCCACTTTCGGAGATAGCCTCACTCGAAAGGCAAGCTTCCACATTTTACTACATACGTACAGTATTTCTTGTATACCATGTACACTAATACACTTTATTTACAGGTAATTAGCAGTACGTTATTAATTTAGGTATTGAATGGTCCAAATTGTTGTAGTATTTCATTATTTATAGGTCAATTTAGCTTTATTATGAAATTTACTGGGGTGTTTTTGGAGGGCTTGGAATGGATTAGCCATTTTACATGTAAAATGAGGTCCAAGATACGAAAACCTCATGACATGAAAGGCGCCTCGGAATGGATTAATTTCGTATCTCGAGGTACCACTGTACTTCAAAAAAAATTGAATGGTGTATAAAGACAGAAGAAATCGAACTGCAACAACTTCCCAAAGAGGTCTGGTCCATTGCAATTAATGATGCAATACATTCAACTGTCCAATGGTGACAACGGTACTGGCATCCAAGAGTCCACAGTGTGATAAGGCTTGGTTTTAGTGTAAAGTAAAGTATATATTTAAAGATCTCAAAGCTGAGAATCTGAAAATGCACAACACAACTGGGGTAAAAGCTTAAGAGGTTGTTGCCAGCCTGAAATACAGATTGTAATACAATACTGAAGCACTTGATAATAAAATGGACTGGTCACAAAGGCCTTCTATTCAATTACTGTACTTTATCTTTGTAATGGACAAGATTGATTTCAAAACTACTTTTACCTCATACACAAAAGCCTAATCAGAACACGTTCATTGCCTAGCAATGAATAACAGGTCCTATAAAAGGCTTTCCTTAATGATTCAACTTTCATGGCAATACACAGACACAGGAAGATGGAAACAGATGATACCTGGCTCTATCTACAGCATGTAACTCAGCACTCCCAGTGCAATAAACTGCATTTTACATCCACTAGGACATCCACTAGGTAACTCAGGGAATTATTGTGACTACTACTGCAAAAGATTGGCCTTAATAAATAGATGAGAAGGGGTAACCCAACAAATCCCAATTTCAATGTGACAACTTTGCCTGAAAGTCATAAGCTTTTGATAATGATTTATGGTCTCTCAATGGATCATATATGACAAACACTGATTAACCCTCTGAGAGAGCGTCATACTAAAACCTTTCTTCAGGCATGTAAGACAAATTAATACTTGGGAATAAAATCATAAATACTGCCAAGTACATCTGTGCCTCAATTAAAGGAAGTTATCTGAAATAAAAAAGCAGGCAAGCTATTTCTATAAGCAAATATGTGATATGCCTTTCTATCTTTGTTATAATTCCTATTACATTATAGATAGCTAATACGTTGCCTACATCTTCTGACAGTAAGTACAAAAGACAACAATTTACACAAAAACAGAGTAAAATTAAGTATAAAGGTATCTGCTATCAAAAGTAACATCTATACTTTCAGTTAATTAGGAATAGGTCTAAACAGTTAGTGATCTTGTGACGTACTACAGTACTATGTTTGGAATTTCCTGTAACTGTGGGAGATGCACACAAGGACAAGAACCATGACTTCATTCCTCAACTGGTGAGTTATTCTCAGCTGTCACTGTAACATTCTAGGCAGTACAGAATAAATAAAATAAGAGATCTGTACAGTAAATCTTTTGGGATGCATATGATACTCTCCTTGGACAGCTGTGAATTATCAATATTCTATACAGGGTGACTGCAAAATAACAAATATTTCAATAAACATGAAATTATCATGAATATTTTAGTTTTCATACTATAAACTTCTGACAAAAAAAACCTATAAGAGTAAACCAAATGCAACTGAAATTATTCAATAAATTAATAAATTTTCGTGATGAAAAAAAATGCACACACCAAAGGCAAAAGAGAAATACAGTAACATATAAAATCCAAAGCAAGAAATCATGAAATTACAGCAGTTGTAAAGAGAACCTAACAGCACATACCCAGTGCTTTATGTTACCTTGAATTAGATTAGGGTCCGGGCCTATCCTTGTAATTGGCCTTGCCACATAATTTTCTATCATTTCTGTGACTTAACAATTACTACACACTTGAGCTGTTATTTCTCCAAATGCTTTGGCAAGCCTACCTTGTGATTTACACATTCTGAATATTTCTGTCAGTACAATTTACTATCTTTTGGTTTCCCTCTATTTCCTTCATTAAAAAATAGTTTTCCTCTTTTATAATGCTTTGAGTTAGGGTAGGATGGGGTGAATTAGGCCAGGTGCGACCTGGTACCCAAGGTTAGGGTAAAGTAAGATGGTAGGAGTTAGAAGTAATCCTGACTTTCACTCTTGTGATTTACAGCCTGGTTAGGTCTTCCTAGACTGCCACATGTAAACTTCATAGTTAATATAAATGAAGCACTTCTGATATAAAAAGTACCAAAAATTAACAGAAAACAACTTCAATGCAGTCATCAATCCTATGGCAATTTGTAGGGCAACTGCAGAAAGAGGGTATAACCAACCTAGTATCTCAGAATTAACTGGAAATATAGAAAATTGGGTAAGATGCATGCAGAGTGATGGATCAAAGCTTAGTACTTTGAAGGAGAGGGGCGTCAAAGAGGGGCGAAGCCCCTTCGGCCAGGCTAGGCCACTGTATCCAAGGTTAGGTTCGGTAAAGGTAAATCTGGTTAGAGCATTTTGACCCATCAACCTGCACTCGCTCCCTTAAATCTTTATAGAACAAAATGGAATCTACCATTCACCATCGGGTCCAAGCAACAATGGCATAAAATAGGCTAGCTATACGATTGGGTTAGCTACCTAGGTAGGTACGTGCGGAAGGTCAGGCTAGGATTTATCATTTTCAATCGATTTCAGCGGTCTGCAATGGGCCCCTAACCTGCAAAACTGTACCACAATAGACCATACATGATCGTCCCATGACCTTTTCCACGTCCTACTTAGCAAAGGATAAACGGAAATGACACACATGTGGGTTAGACGTCCTACTAGGCTAAGGACACCCCGTCGCTCCTCTTCGTCACCCGTATTTCTGCCGACCCCAAAATTCACTCACGTCCATTTTCAATAAATATTAGCGTAAGATGTTAAACCAACCATTAATTTCCATAATTCAGCGAAATTCCGCCGGAAAATAGGAGTGATACTCGGTTTCTTGAGGGTGAAGAGATAGTTTCCTCCACCCTTTTGTTTACAAGCGGAGGGTTTGTTTACATTGCACGGTTCACGGTTCCGAGCATTTCCGCCACTCCGGTTAAAATCTCTCTGTAATATTGGCTTTAAATTAACCTAAAACCTGGAATAAAACTCTCCAGAAATCATATAATAGTTTATAGATATATATACTAGAAGCATAGTCTTGCATGAGGTATTATTTCCCACAAATTTTATGAAATAAAAGTACTAACATCTCCCATCGGTACGCTGTCTCAATGCTTATGAGTTAACACCACTCCGGTTACATTTAATGCTGTTATATTGTCTTTAGATTAACCAAAAACCAGAGATAAAATTGTTAAAAGGCCATGAAACCGCTCTGAGAAAGTTACCAGAAACAAACATCTTACATGAGGTATTATTTCCCAGAAATTTGGTGAAATAAAACAACTGACTTCTCCCTTCTCTGTGGTCTCAATGTTCACGAGTCCATTGTCTATCTCAGTCAAATTGGTGTTAGTTTGACAAGTTCAAAATTATTTAATTAAAAAATAAAGCACTAGAATGACATGTATTGGATAGTGACATGTAAATGAGCTGTCACCTGGTCGCTTTCTTTTTCCACTGACTACAAAAGGCGCTAATATTTCACATTTCAAGTGTCACCGTGAATCCGCGCGCGTGTAGCTATTCCGGAGCCCCTTATCGCGTATGATAAATCAATGTATGAAGTAAAACATTGTATGTGATGCTAACATCTGCTGATTTAGTCAGAGATTTCGCTATAAGCATCTGTCTAAATCATAGATTTACGTTCAAATTAGCTTTAATCGTTTTACAAGAAATCACAAGAGTGACGGATGTTGACATTTGAGCACTCAGGTGGGCATGCAGTGTTAATCCAATACGTCATCTTTCCTATCTTCAATAAGTCTGTAGTATTCCCTACAGAAAATATTTTAGCTTATTATTCGTTTCCATAAAACGATTTTATACTAAAAAAAGTCTTCAAGTAATTTTTTCCTAACCAAAAGATTATTTATATAGCAAATACGTTTATGCAAACATTGTTCATAAGGACCCTTAAAATTCGTTTATTAGGTGATATATGCAAGTGCTACATGAAAAATAGTCCAAAATATTTTAAAATCTAATGCCAAAAAGTATTCGTAGGTACAGTATTCTGCGTTGCAACATCTTAATGATTAAAAAACAAAAGCCCGTTGTCTCATATTCTACATTTTCAGATACTGCACAGTACAAGCATGACAAAATTTGATTGTGAGAGAGTGGCCCCTCCCTACACTTGTAATCCTAGTGACAATTACGTTAAGCGTATAGTTAAAGGGTAACAGGAAATCACACATCCATCTACATGGCATACCCAATTCCTTTGTTTTCTGTTCGTAACAGACGTAGGTTACAGAGCAGGCAGGTTTTAGCCCAGACATTTGGAATGTTTTAGGATACCAGCCTCAACATTACTGATTATTATAATACCAATTTTTTCCCTTCTGTCTTGGTTTACTCTGAAGTTGCCAAAATATCATTATGTAATCAGCAGGGGTGTCGATACCAGCTTACGGTACACCGGCGCCAGTTCCCTATACCTTAAATTCATGGAGTGGGCCTATGGTACAAAAAGCTCTACTACAAAAGGACTTTTACACCACGAGCATTTCATTTCTGTAAGTTGACTCAGGGATTAAAAGACGCAAAATATTTTGCATCTGATTCAGGGATTTAAAAAGGCAAATATTTTTCACCTGACTCAGGGATCTTATGCAAAGTATTTCTCACCTAACTCTTGATTAAAAATATGCATAATATTTTTCACCCGACTCGAGGACTGAAAAGATGTAAAATATTTTGAACCGTTCAAAAAGGAAACTAGAAGCATAATTATTGTATATACTAACAAAACCAAAGAAAAATTCAAGAAAGAAACATATAATAAAAATATAACTTACAGATTATATAGTGGCCCGCCTGATGGCTCAAAATTAGACCATTGTTGACCCTACAAAAATCAACAGGAAAACAAGAACAAAAAACAGGAAAGCAATCACAGCACTAACGAACAGAAATCACAACTATACACTGTATGAAAATTAAATTCTGCTTTTCTCCAGACGTTTTTGTCACACAAAAACCGACACCATGAACTTGCAGTTGCTCAATTGACCTTCACCTACGCAGGACACAATCTCAAAAAATCCTCATGATTATATTCCTTCTCTTTCCTTCGTATCTTGGGACTTCCCCTGCCCGTGGCTGTAACGTTTTCAGACTTTTAAGGGACAACGGAATCATTTTACAAAATCACTTTATGAAACGAATGCGATGTTTAGCTCTGGCAGCTCTTAAAACTACGGCTGAAACAAATGCTTAAGTATAGCTTTTAGCTCACGGGAGAATGTGACATCTAAACTCGCTTGACACTTTACACTTACACGGAAAAATCTCAGTACAGTCAACCCAGATCTCTTATATCAATTCATGACACTTTATATGAAATGAAAAGGTAATAAGATACGTGATCTACTTGGTTGTTTTTTCTATACAAACTTATACAGCATTCCATTTCTTCCTCAAGAAGAAGTTATAGACGTTCCCAGCAACACCCGTTTACTCTGGCCTTATCAGACCAATCACACGTCATTTAGTGAAGATGAAGATTAGGGAAACGTCGAGTAACTGTCAAAACAGTCACAGGTATCGGACACAATCTCTTGTCTCGTCATAACACTGAAAACTGTTCGGCCTTGGGCATCGTTCGTTCTCATGCACCTGCCTTCCTTTTTTTCTTCTTCGTCTCCTCCTCCTCTTCTTGTTTTCATGCCTGTAGCTACTCCCAGTCACTCGTTTTCTTTCTATCCTTCTTCTTCGTCTCCTATTCCTCTTCCTCCTTCTTCTGCAATCCGCCACTGGCACTTTTTCCCCCCGTCCACTTTAGACTCAAAGTTCAGTTTACTGACAATCAGGTTTGCTGTTCCAGTCGCCCGGTCTGTCAGTCTCTTGATAACAGCACTGACATTCCTCTTTAGACGTCCTGCCTCTCCCACACAGTCACACTGACTCGCCACGAGAGAGAGAGAGTACCAAAACAAACAACAGATTCAGTTGTGACAATAGTTCCTGTTCATTTAAATGTTCATTTTCATCCGCGCTTGTAAGTTTTTTGCAGCTTGGCTCGGTAGGAACAATGGACATCAACGTAGTACACACAGAGAAAGAGAGAGGATATGTATACACAACCAGTCTCCTTCAGTCAATACCGGTTCATTCAAGCACTGGAGAGCTCTGCTCTCCACTCACTCGCACGAGAGGCCGAGATTGGTCCGCGTGCACGGCGGAAATATCTTTTTTAAAGGCCGCTTTCCGGGTTCTCCATTGGAACAACAGAAGAATATTTATTTTAAAAATAAAGCGAAAAAGTAAAAAGGAAGTGGAGATTATGATTTAGACCACAGACGGAACTGCAATGGCAATTCTCAAGTCAAATAAAAAAGGACCAGCGAAGAATTATTCGTCGAGTTTAGTAAGGTCCTAGACGTAACTGGTTACAACCAGTCATAACTGTTTTGGTTTCTGACGGATCGGACTAACCGACTGGCGAGGGGATGGCACGACTGGCTGGCAGCAGAAATGTGTGATAGCTCTTTTCCTTCGTTGTGTCATGCAGTTTCCCGAAGGGAAATGGAGGGTTGGGGACGGGGTTAGTTTATGCACGATATATATATATATATATATATATATATATATATATATATATATATATATATATATATATATATATATAATATATATAATATCATACATAATTTGCATACATTCCACATGCAAATATTCACCTAAAGCTAATAATATAAATTCATTCACGTGCAAAATACCGTAGTACCAACCAAAGGAGTTCATGACCCGAATTGACCTTTGCAATCGAACTGACCTTGTAACAGGTCATGGACACTGAAACTCTTTCCTTTCTTCACGTTTCTGAGAGCAAAGGAGAAGGAAAAGAGTTCAGCAACCTCGAGAGAATACTCCCGCTGCTAAATTCTAAGAAAGTTCATGATCTCCCAAGAGTACTATCTAAAGCAATACCTGCAAAAGAATCACAGCAAACGATGGATGATGAATGAATGAGCACAAGGAGGTAAGAGATAGGATGGTTTAGTGGTTGGTGATTATAGCTTTAATAAGTAGATTATATATATATATATATATATATATATATATATATATATATATATATATATATATATATGTGTGTGTGTGTGTGTGTGTGTGTGTGTGTGTGTGTGTGTATACCACCAAGACAGAGTCAAAATTCCGACCATCATCTCAAAAACGAAACGTGATTTCACGGGAAACAAAAGTATCTAATTAATATTAAATAGGAGGCTGATGACTTTCCCAAATTAAAAAATATCTTGGTAATTAACAAAGTATTGGGTTGCTTACACACTTGACAGGTCAAGGAGAGAGAGAGAGAGTTATGTGAAGCAGGGAACAAAAATATAGTTTTACGAGAGAGAGACAGAGAGTTACAAGAAGCAGAGGGCAATAATATGATTTTATGAGTGAAGAAAAATTTACAAGAAGTTGACAATCTCTCTCTCTCTCTCTCTCTCTCTCTCTCTCATTATTATTTCGGTACAAGGGGTCAGATCCTAGCTACTGGTCATCTCTACGTAAAAGTAAAGGGAGAAAGAAAGTAACGGACAAAAGAAGCACACGAAGATCGTTTGATACCCACGAGAAAGGATGAATTCTGAAGGAATTAAAATCTACTCGAATTGTTCCGACACGTAACAAAATTCTACCTTTACGTCGGATTCACCATTTGTTTATCTGCTCCCCGATTCGTTTGCATTGTTTATCAATCCATTTAAGCCGCTTCTCCTGTTCCTGTTTCTTCCTCTATAACGATTGCTACGTTGTCTTTCGTCCACAAACACACACACAAACAACGGGGTTAGGGAAGACGCTGTTTCTGAGAACGGAAACGACTTTGTTGGATTCGTGGCTCTTCCCCGATCCCTTGTTTGTTTACAATTTCTTGTTCTTCTTCTTTTTGTACTTTTGATGGTTGGATTCCTTCTCTCTCTCTCTCTCTCTCTCTCTCTCTCTCTCTCTCTCTCTCTCTGAGGATGGAAGGCAGAAGAATGCAAGCGAAATGATAGAGGTAAAAGCGCTCTCTCTCTCTCTCTCTCTCTCTCTCTCTCTCTCTCTCTCTCTCTCGTAGGATGGAAGGCAGAATGCAACTGAAATGATAAAGGTAAAAGCTAGGTAGGATTTCGTTTACATAGATGCATACACACACACACACACATATATAAATATATATATATGTGTGTATATATATATTTATTATAATAATAATTATAATAAACATTATATATGTATATATATACATACACACATATATACATATACGTCTACAAAACAGACCACCATTTGAGCACAAAGTCGCCCCGTGCTAAATGAAAACGTATGCCACAAGTCTACGTACGTACGCATATGTGGGTATGTACGTATAAATGCGAGTGTGTGTGTGCGAGAGAGAGAGCGCGTACGCGCGTGTGCGTATGTATAGCTGTCAGGGTGAAACAGCGGCGGTCCATAGGATCTGTCACTCAGATCTGAGAGACTTCATTAAAAGATGAGAGAGATAATAGTGACGCCCCTCGCGTTTCTCTTTTGTCTCTCTCTCACGTTTCCCTCTCGACCTACAGCTCTCCTGGGAGAGTGTGTGTGTGTGGGAGGGGGGGCTTCAAGTAAAATTGAATTAGCAACTGACAAACTCGCTAAGTCTCTTATTATTTATTATTATTATTATTATTATTATTATTACTATTATTATTATTATTATTATTTTATTACTATTATTATTATTATTATACTATTATTATTATTATTATTATTATTATGAGAGAGCTTAAAGTAAAATTGAATTAGCAACTGACAAACTCGCTAAGTCTCTTATTATTATTATTATTATTATTATTATTATTATTATTATTATTATTATTATTATTATTATTATTATTATTATTATTATTATTATTATTATTATGAGAGAGAGCTTAAAGTAAAATTGAATTAGCAACTGACAAACTCGCTAAGTCTCTTATTATTATTATTACTATTATTATTATTATTATTGTTATTATTATTATTATAGAGAGAGCTTAAAGTAAAATTGATTAGCAACTGACAAACTCGCTAATCTCTTATTATTATTATTACTATTAATTATTATTATTATTAGAGAGAGACTTAAAGTAAAATTGCTATGCAACTGACAAACTCGCTAAGTCTCTTATTATTATTAATATTATTATGGTGCCTTGATCTTCATGCTTGTGTATGGTGTCCAGCAGGTACTCGATCTCAAGGCGTATATTGACGACACTTTCATCAGCGCCAGCACGGTGGAAGAAATAGAGCGCCTGCGACAAGCCTTCCACGACCACAGCAGACTCAACTTCACCATCGAACATTGCCGTGACCGTCGCCTCCCCTTCCTTGACGTCCTCGTCGGGCAACAAGAGGAGCGCTTCGTAACACAGGTGTATACGAAACCCACGAACCTGGGCATGTGCCTGAACGGCGAGAGCGAGTGTCCAGAGAGATACAAGCGCACTGCGATCAGCGCCTTCATCAGGAGAGCTCTCTCACACTGCTCTTCGTGGAAGGACACGCACACTGAATTAGAACGTGTTGCCCAAGTTTTAATTAACAACGGGTATTCCAACCGGGACATCACTAAATGCATTCGCAGAAACATCGATAAGTGGTATCAGCAGGAGCCTCGGTCCCCCCAGGCCCTTGAAGGACGTTACTTCTTTCTTTTAAACAAAGGGAAGTTTATTTCATAAGAAATACAAAGAGGACGAGCGAGCCCTTCGTACCATCATAGAAAGGAACGTCTCCCCCACGGACCCTGCGAAAAAAGTGAAACTAATAATTTACTACAAGAGCAAGAAGACCAGTGGCCTGATTATGAAAAACAATCCAGCCCCCGTGTTGCAGGACCCTCTCAAGAAAACTAACGTTGTCTACCAGTCACAAATGCCCTGTCCGGGAATGCCCCGGCGCTTACATTGGTATGACGACTATGCGATTTTCGAAGAGGATATCCTGCCACGCTCAGGAAGGCGCCATCCATAATCATGCCAAAAAACGTCCACAATACCAGGATAATTAGGAATGACATTATTCCTAATATCAGAATTATCGATAAGGCAGCAGACCACCGTCGCCTCCGCCTCTTGGAGGCCCTACCAACATCGGGAAGGAGAGACCCAGCCTAAAACACCACCCAAGAGACTTCACTCCTCCCGACGGTGGCACGAAGGGGCGCCGCCCGCCAGCACCATAGAGCCGATCGAACGGGCCAATCAGGTGCCCCGTCTATCGGCAATGACCTTCCCCAATACTACGCTCCCAGTCTCCAGCGTCCGCACGAGAAGAGCAGTGCGAGCTTCCACCCCTCTGCAAGACGGCTTGACTCAGGGACTTAATCCTCTGTTCAGCCAATGAAAATGCAGCGCCCATCAGACAGAAGCACCTGGGACACAATAAATACCGCCGAACGACCCCATTTCAATCAGTTCAAGCTCACCTTTCCTTGAAAATGAACCGATGATACGGTTGGAAACGTTGGAATTCCGTTACACCCTTAGACTAAGATTTGTTAACCACTTTTGTTATCATATCAATAAATTATTATTTTTAGAAAACATTTCTTTCACCGAGATATGAACATCGGCCAGCTATTAGCAAATATCAGCCCTGATGAGAAGAGAATAATAAGAAGAATTGAAAAGACCATATATAAAATCAATTCCACTGATGCTGCCATCATCTTTAACAAAACATATTACTATTATTTATTATTATTATTATATGAGAGAGAGCTTAAAGTAAAAAAATTGAAAATAGCAACTGACAACTCGCTAAGTCTCTTTATTATTATTATTAATTATTATATTGATTATTATTATTATTATTATTATTATTATTATTACTATTATTATTATTATTATTATTATTATTATGAGAGAGAGCTTAAAGTAAAATTGAATTAGCAACTGACAAACTCGCTAAGTCTCTTATTATTATTATTATTATTATTATTATTATTATTATTATTATTACTATTATTATTATTATTATTATTTATTGGAGAGAGAGCTTAAAGTAAATTGAATTAGCAACTGACAAACTCGCTAAGTCTCTTATTATTATTATTATTATTATTATTATTAATTATTTATTATTATTATTATTATTATTACTATTATTATTATATTATTATTATTATTATTATTATTTGAGAGAGAGCTTAAAGTAAAATTGAATTAGCAACTGACAAACTCGCTAAGTCTCTTATGTTATTATTATTATTATTATTATTATTATTATTATTATTATTATTATTACTATTATTATTATTATTATTATTATTATTATTATTATTATGAGAGAGAGCTTAAAGTAAAATTGAATTAAGCAACTGACAAACTCGCTAAGTCTCTTTATTTTATTATTAGTTATTATTATTATTATTATTATTATATTATTATTATTATTATTATGAGAGGAGCTTAAAGTAAAATTGAATAAGCAAAAACTGACAAACTCGCTAAGTCTCTTATTATTATTATTTATTATTATTAATTATTATTATTATTATTATTATTATTATTATTATTATTCTTATTATTATTATGATAGAGAGCTTAAAGGTAAAATTGAATTAGCACTGACAAACTCGCTAAGTCTCTTATTATTATTATTATTATTATTATCTTTATTTTTATTATTATTATTATTATTATTATTATTATTATTATTATTATTATTATATTATTATTTATGATGATAGGAGAGAGCTTAAAAGTAAAAATTGAATTAGCAACTGACAAGCTCAGCAATTCTCTTTATTATTATTATTTATTATTATTATTATTATTATATTAATATTTTTTTTTTTTTTTTTTTTTTTTTTTTTTTAGCTCTATCACAGTCCTCCAATTCGACTGGGTGGTATTTATAGTGTGGGGTTCCGGGTTGCATCCTGCCTCCTTAGGAGTCCATCACTTTTCTTACTATGTGTGCCGTTTCTAGGATCACACTCTTCTGCATGAGGCCCGGAGCTACTTCAGCCTCTAGTTTTTCTAGATTCCTTTTCAGGGAGGATCTTTGGGATCGTGCCTAGTGCTCCTATGATTATGGGTACGATTTCCACTGGCATATCCCATATCCTTCTTATTTCTATTTTCAGATCTTGATACTTATCCATTTTTTCCCTCTCTTTCTCTTCAACTCTGGTGTCCCATGGTATTGCGACATCAATGAGTGATACTTTCTTCTTGACTTTGTCAATCAATGTCACGTCTGGTCTGTTTGCACGTATCACCCTATCCGTCCTGATACCATAGTCCCAGAGGATCTTTGCCTGATCGTTTTCTATCACTCCCTCAGGTTGGTGCTCGTACCACTTATTACTGCAAGGTAACTGATGTTTCTTGCACAGGCTCCAGTGGAGGGCTTTTGCCACTGAATCATGCCTCTTTTTACACTGGTTCTGTGCAAGTGCCGAGCATTCACTTGCTATGTGGTTTATGGTTTCATTTTTCATATTGCGCTTCCTACATATGGGAGAGATGTTATTTCCGTCTATCGTTCTTTGAACATATCTGGTTCTTAGGGCTTGATCTTGTGCCGCTGTTATCATTCCTTCAGTTTCGATCTTTAGCTCTCCCCTCTGTAGCCATTGCCAATTGTCATCGCTGGCTAGTTCTTTAGTCTGTCTCATGTATTGTCCGTGCATTGGTTTGTTGTGCCAGTCCTCTGTCCTGTCTGTCTTTCTCCTGTGGCGCCGTGGAGGAGTGGGTTAGGTCGTCAATAGACTTAAGTCAAGTTAAGCAACATTGGGGCTGGTCAGTCGTTGGATGGGTGACCGCTCTCCTCGGCGTTGATTCCTTGGGAAAGGATCTTTACCATAATTTCCTCAGTCTACTCAGCTGTAAATGAGTACCTATCCCTGATGGGGTAGGGTCCAGCTATGGGTTAAATAGCAAAACTCAGCAATGATGGAAAGAAATGAAGGAATAAACGACAACGACGTAAATGGAACCTCTGGCAACAGAGGAGCTTCGTCCGGCAACCAGGTATTCAACCCAATTGAAGGGGAAGACGGTCAGGTACTTGGAGGTCGTCATCCAGCAACTGATCACCACAACGACAATAATTAACAGCCTGAGATTGGAGCTACAGAGGCAAAAAGGAATTATTATTATTATTATTATTATTATTATTATTATTATTATTATTATTATTATTATTATTATTATTATTATTATTATTATAGTCTAAACTCCCACAGGATAATATAAAAGCAAAGAAGAAGGAAGAATTAGGACTTTATACAATTACAAATGACAACAAGCCCATTGTAATACGTTTGGGAACAACATTATAAAGATAGTTAGCATACTGTGTGTAATTCATTACAATCTAAACAAGCGGAAAAATAAATAAAACAATAATATACAATATTGAAATCATGCCGGAATTTAGTACAAGAATATAAATATATGTATAACAAATAAGAAGTATACTATTATACGTAATTCATAAGAAAATATAAATAATAAAATAAGATTAATATTGAAGAGTTTGCCAGAATTTAACGTTGGGACAGGGATTGGTTAAATAACTCTCTCTCTCTCTCTCTCTCTCTCTCTCTCTCTCTCTCTCTCTCTCTCTCATTTCTAAGATCAAATTCATTGTTTATCTCTCTCTTTTCCACTTCTTTCTCGTTCAAATTTCTCTCTCTCTCTCTCTCTCTCTCTCTCTCTCTCTCTCTCTCTCTCTCTCTCTCTCTCTCTTTCCACTTATCATTTTCCGTTATTTTCTCTTCCATCAATCTCCACTGATTTATCATATGTCCATTATTCCATGCTTCTATTTTATCAAGAATCTATCGTATTTTTCTTTCCATTTCCAAATTTATTTATCCATTTCTTTCCTTTCTAAAGACTCACTATTTTTCCTTCATCATTATTTCCCATTCTTTCTTTTTGCTATATTTTTCTGTTCCATAATCTTCATTTTTCTGTTCCTTAAGTTCCATTTCTCTGTTCCATAAGCTTAATTTTTCTGTTTCATTATCTTCATTTTTCTTTTCCTTAAGTTTCTTTTTTTTCCTTAAGCTTCATTTTTCTGTTCCTTAATCTTCATTTTTTTCTGTTCCTTAAGCTTCCTTTTTCTGTTCCATAAGCCTAATTTTTCTTTTCCATAATCTTCATTTTTCTGTTCCATAATTTTCATTTTTTCGTTCCATAAACTTCATTTTTCTGTTCCTTAACCTTCATTCTTCTGTTTCATAATTTCCATTTTTTCATTCCATAAACTTAATTTTTCTGTTCCATAATCTTCATTTTTCTGTTTCATAATCTTCAGTTTTTCTGGTCCATGATCTTCATTTTTCTGTTACGTACTCTTCATGTTTCTGTTCCATAAGCTTAATTTTTCTTCTCCATAAGCTTCATTTTTCTATTCCATAACTTTCATTATTCTGTTCCATAATCTTCATTTTCCTTTACCTAAGCTCAATTTTTTCTGTTCCATAGCCTTCATTTTTCTGTTCAATAAGCTTCATTTTTCTTTAGGTAAGCTTCATTTTTTCTATTCCGTAACCTTCATTATTCTGTTCCATAACCTTCATTTTTCACCAACAACGTCTCTCTCTGCAAAAATTTATGTTCTTTCTGTTGCAACGAAATCATTCCTACACGTCCCTTGAGGCCTTATACCACTCCCCCTCATTTTAGACAGGCTCTCTCTCTCTCTCTCTCTCTCTCTCTCTCTCTCTCTCTCTCTCTCTCCCCTCCGGAAGACAGGTCGTACGGGGGCAAGGAAGGTGTCACAGGTGATTATTACGATTGCGTGCGTCTGTTCGTTCGTTCGCTTGTGAGCTGCGATTCGACGACTACGTATAGGTTTCGTCTAAGGATGTGAAAATTCTCGTTTATTCGTCCTGTGGAAGTTTTCTTCTCTCTCTCTTAAAATGTAGTTATTGGTATTCTTCTAGGAAAATTTACTGTAATAGTTTAGATTTCAAGTTCTTTACTTACGTTTATCTCTCTCTCTCTCTCTCTCTCTCTCTCTCTTGAAATGTAATTACTATTGTTATTCTTCTAGCAAAAAATACTGTAATAGTTTAGATTACAAGTTCTTCACTTACGTTTATCTCTCTCTCTCTCTCTCTCTCTCTCTCTCTCTCTCTTCTCTCTGGAACACCAGGACGGTATGAGAGAGAGAGAGACAAACGTAAATGAAGAATTCGTATTCAAAACTATTTTAGTAATTTTTGTTAGAAGAATGCCAAGAGTTACATTTTAAGGGAGATGACGGGTGGAGGGGGGGGGGGGACCGGGGGGGGGGCGGCGGTTTTTTATTACATCTAAGCATATTTGAAAACTGAACCTAAATAGGACTATGAACTAATCGAACGGCGATTAGAAATCCTACCGACTAAACCATGGTAACTACAGGTGTTTTGCGCGGCGCACTGTAAGGAGTCCTGAAGGTTTCACGTAAACGTCAATTCGCCCACCAGCTTGTTGCTTTATTCTCCTGTCTTTTCTCACTCTTATCCAATCCTATTTCGAGGACGTATCCTACAGGAGCGAGTCCTTCAGGTGTCCTTCAGGAATCCTTTAGGAATCCTTCAGGGGTCCTTAAGGAGTCCTTCAGGAATCCTTTAAAGTTCTTAAGGAATCCTTAAGGAGTCCTTCAGGAGTCCTTAAGGAATCATTCAGGAGTCCTTCGGGAGTCCTTAAGGAATCCTTAAGAAGTCCTAAAATCTAATCAAGTGTTTCTCCTTATCAAAATCCTCGTCTTCTCTCTTCTTCCTGCATTCCCCCTCCTTCCGAAAGGGGAAAGAGGGGGAGGGGGAGGGGGAGGAGGCGGTGAGAAGGGGAGAGATATTCCGTGACCTTTAATAACATTGGAAGGTGATATTTCCTTCCCCTCATTTCGTTGGAGGGAGGGAGGGAGAGGAGGAGGAGGAGAAGGTGGAGGGGGATGGGGAGGTGGAGGTAAGGGAAGGGGAGGAGGAAAAGTGAAAGCCCCTCAGCTAAAAGGGGGGGACTTGGATGGTTAAATGTTTCTTTTGATTGAGAGGGGAGAAAAGAGAATGTTTTGAAATGGAAGAGTTGAATAACCTCCTCCCTCCTCATCCTCCTCCTTCCCCTCTCTCTTTCCACCCTTCCTCCTCCCTCTTCCCTCTCCCCCAAACAACCCCCTCAACCATCGACGAAGAAGACTTCCTCCTCAGCTGTCAAGTTCGTGAAGAAAAGGGAAGGTGTCTACCCTTTGCCCTGAGTGTCCCAAGGTTGGAGTGTCCCATCTTCCTTTACGTAACGTGGAAGAGAGAGAGAGAGAGAGAGAGAGAGAGAGAGATACCAAGGTGATGATAGCGGCGGCGCGATTGTCTAGAGCAGGTTGGGGAGAAAGAGATGTTGTTATCAATGATTAGGGAAGAAACTTGGATTCTCGGGCCCAATACCCCTCCTCTCTCTCTCTCTCTCTCTCTTTTCGTCTTAAGACTCTAGAACTTAACATTACATTAAACGAAAACCAGACAAGAAATAATGGATGAAAACTAGAACTGAAGAGATACAACACATCCCACTGTGGGATCTTCTTTGCATACAAGATATGTGACACGTGGAATAAACTGCCACCAGAATTTGTAAACAGCAACAGTGTGGAAGAGTTTATAAGCTAGACAAAATCATTAGGAGAACACTTATGAATGCACTGTAAAACCTGCTCCTACAGATAAGTAAGCACACGATGTCTCCCCTTAGGGTCTGAGGATGGACAGGTCTTTGAGACATCCTAATCCCTGTAACTCCTTGTAACATCTTCTTCTGGTGTATGTTTTGGGTTTAATTTCATCATCTCGGAAAGTAGATGCTATAAGAGTTAGCTCTAGTTCTCCATGAATTCTGTAACCTGTTTTCTCTCTCTCTCTCTCTCTCTCTCTCTCTCTCTCTCTCTCTCAGATTCAGACACAAAACGAATAATTATAATGAAGGAAGATCAAATATTTTGGAAAAGTTGCATTTTTTAATGTCAGAATTTCTGGAAATGAAGAAAAGAACAACATATCATAACAGGAAAGAGACGTGGGAAAATCCTTATTATTACCCATATTAAATGAAGGAGAAAACACGCAAACCATCATAGTGATGAATGCGCAGGGTTTAGTTACGAGTAACTCAAAAAGAAAAATAGACTGCTTAGAAGAACTAATCCAAATTGAAAAGAAAATAGATATAATGAATATAAGTGAAACCTGGTATCCCCAAGAGAGTGGGAATGATGATCAAATAAAAGGGTTCCAAACTTATAGATCAGATAGAAAAAATAGGAATCAAGGGGGAACCGCGATATATGGGAAGGACAAAAAACAAGGAAAAATATATGAGAAATATAGTAACTCAGAATGTGAACTAATAGCGGTAGAATTTGAATCTGAAAAATTAATGAACATAGTAATATATAGACCTCCTAATACTAAAGGGTTTGACACAATAATAGAAAAATTGGATGATATATGTAGAAATCACAAGGACTGGACTATTCTCCTATCCGGAGACTTTAACTTTCCTTTCGTAGACTGGAAAGAACGAATAGGAGATTGTGGTTGTATTTATACATATAAAAAAGAGAGTAATAGTAGTGCAGAAGACAAGAGGCAATTCGAAAAGCTATTAGATATGCTACTAGAATACAACATTCAACAAATAAATCACCTGCCAACAAGAAAAGAAAATACTTTAGACCTAGTATTTGTGAACGAGGTGAATTATGTTAAAGAAATAATAGTTTACAATGCGAGAATTTCATACCATAATGTCATAGAATTAACAGTCCATTCCAAAGCAAGGGAAAACAGAGATAAGCAAGAAATGAAAAAGTGGGAAGGATATGGAAAATACAATTTCTACAGTAAAAATATAAAATGGTCAGAAATAAATGAAGAATTAAACAAAGATTGGGATAACATTTTCGTAAGTGATGATATAAAGGTAAATACGGAGATATTATATAAAGTATTAGAGAAAATAGTGAATAAATATATACCGAAGAAGAAAAGTAAACATCAGTCATGCATACCAAGAGACAGAAGGATCTTGTTTCAGAAAATCAGAAAGTGGAAAAAAGGTCTTGCAAAAGAAAAAAATACATGGAAAGTGATGGAACTAAAAAGTAAGATAGAAAATGCAGAACAAAAGATTATACAATTAAAAGAAAATGAGAAACGGGACTTGGAAGAAAAAACATTAGTAAATATCAAGCAAAACCCCAAACTATTTTACTTATATGCAAAAAAGATGAATCAAAGAAGAATAGAAATAGGCCCTCTAAGAATTGAAGGGAGAATAACAAATGAAAAAAAGGAAATATGCAACATATTGGCAGAAAGATATAAGAGAGAATTTACCCCTAGAATTGATAATGAAGATAATGATACAGAAATAAGGGATGAAAATAGTGAATATTTATCAGACATAGATATTAATGAAGCTGATATTGTGCACGCTATTAATGAAATTAAAATGGAGCTGCAGCTGGGCCTGATGGTGTCCCTGCTATTCTCTTAAAGAAAGTAGCTCATTCTATCGCAAAGCCACTTGCAATATTATTAAGACAAATTGTAGATACAGGCAAGATTTATGATGAGCACAAATTAGCATATATTACCCCTACTTTCAAAAGTGGATCAAGTCTAGAGGCAAGTAATTATAGGCCTATGAGTCTAACATCTCATATTATGAAAGTGTATGAAAGGGTAATGAAGAAAAATATTATGAAACATTTAATAAAAAATAATTTGTTTAATATAGGACAACATCGTTTTTTACCCGGAAAAAGTACACAAACCCAACAGTTAGTCCAACATGAGAACATATGCAAAAATATGAAAAACGGAAATGAAACAGATGTGGTTTACCTAGACTTTGCAAAAGCTTTTGACAAGGTAGATCATAATATATTAGCGAAGAAAATTAGAAAACATAATATAGTGGATAAAGTAGGAAGATGGTTAAAAGAATTTTTACACAACAGAAAACAGATAGTTATTGCAAACGATGAGAAATCGGATGAAACTAAGGTAATATCCGGTGTGCCACAAGGTACAGTGTTATCTGCATTACTGTTTGTTATTATGATTGCAGACATAGACAGTAATGTTAAGGACCCGGTAGTGAGTAGTTTCGCCGATGACACAAGAACAAGTAGAGAAATTACTTGTGATGAAGATATGAACGCGCTACAAAGAGACCTTAACAAAGTATATGATTGGGCAGAGGTAAATAGGATGATATTTAACTCTGATAAATTTGAATCAATAAATTATGGAGACAGAGAAGGAAAGCTATATGCATGTAGGGGACCTAATAATGAGACAATCACAAATAAGGAAGCATTTAAAGACCTTGGTGTGATGTTGAATAGGAACATGTTATGCAATGATCAATTAGCAATTCTATTGGCAAAATGTAAAGCAAAAATGGGAATATTGTAGCAGCACTTCAAAACAAGAAAAGCTGAACACATGATTATGCTTTATAAAACGTATGTTCGTAGTCCACTTGAATATTGCAATATGATTATGGTACCCACACTATCAAATGGATATTGCACAAATAGAGAGTGTACAAAGGTCCTTTACAGCTAGAATAGAAGTTAAGGATCTTGACTACTGGGAAAACTACAATCCTTAAAATCATATAGTCTAGAAAGGAGAAGAGAATGCTACATGATAATTCAGGCATAGAACCAGATAGAAGGAATTGCCGAAAACTTCATGGAACTAAAAATATCAGAAAGAGCAAGCAGTGGTAGATTAATAGTGCCCAAAACTATACCAGGAAAAATAAGGAAAGCACACAGTACATTAATCCACTGCGCACCAGCATCGACAATGCAGTCTCTATTCAATGCGTTGCCAGCTCATCTGAGGAATATATCAGGAGTGAGCGTAGATGTGTTTAAGAATAAGCTCGACAAATATCTAAGCGGCATCCGAGACCATCCAAGATTGGAAGATGCAAAATATACCGGAAGATGCACTAGCAACTCTCTGGTAGACATTAGAGGTGCCTCACACTGAGGGACCTGGGGCAACCCGAACAAGATGTAAGGTCTGTTGGGTAAAGTCGTGTTCTCCGGCCCTGGGCTAGATACGAACGTTAGGTTCACGTCACATTGTCCTTTGCAATTTAGGGTGATAAAAACTGGAAGCCAGAATGACTTTGATAAAATCAGTTCCCTGAAAACATAAGAACAATGTGATGTATTCTTCTTCTTCTTCTTCTTCTTCTTCTTCTTCTTCTTCTTATTATTATTATTATTATTATTATTATTATTATTATTATTATTATTATTATTATTATTATTATTATTCAGAAGATGAACCCTATTCATATGGAAGCCACCACAGGGACCGCTGACTTAAAATTCTCAAGAAGTAACAGAAGGTAAAAATGGGAAATACAGAAAGGGGAGATTAATCATTAGAAAAAAAGAGATAAATTAACAGACTAACAGATTAATAAGATTGAAAGTTAAATATTCAAATAAAAATTACACTGAATTAGGGTAGTAATGCAACGCATCTTCGCTTGAACTGCTGGAGAAGTTCCAATAATGCACGACATCCTCTGAATGGAGGCTATTCCAAAGTCCAACATTTTTTTTTGAGGAGGAATAAAGGACCTCTGGAAATTGGAGAAGTTCAGCAGAGGCAAAACATTTATTCCATATTGGGGCTTCTGCTACTCAGGGAATCTGGTGTCGCTCTTGGCAGATAATTGGGGATCAGGGATTGATTGAGAATGCGACTGATCTCTGTTATAATGCAACTTACGAAAATGTATGTTAATACTTCTTATGATCTCATAATGACTATTTTGTGTCAAGTGTGTTCGTATAAGTAATGACTCTGTTGTGTCAAGTATGTTTGTATAATTTTTGACTATTTTGCGTCAAGAACGTACGCATAATCAATGAATATTTTGCGCCAAGTCTATACGTTGACGCAATGGCTATTTTACGCCAGGTCTGTTTATATAAACGATGCCTATTTCGAGTCTAGTCTGATTGTCTTCAATAAACTATTTTACGGGAATTTCTTGATTCGTTTCTCCTGTGGTTTGAGGGGAGGCTGAATAGATGCATATGAGTGCATGAAATCCAGACAAGAAAGATGTGCGATAATTTGGGATATTCAGTTCTCTGCCGTTAGGGTACAAAGTACATGCATACATGTGTGTATATATGTTTTAGATTTATTGACGCTTTTAATCAAATTCAAAATAAAAACGATTGCAATGGAGAGGAAAAAACCAATTATAACAAACGCTATGCAACTGCACACGGAGAGAGAGAGAGAGAGAGAGAGAGAGAGAGAGAGAGAGATGAAGGGGAGTTGAAACTGGAGGGGACCACCTTCCCTTCCCTACCCTCAACGAGATGGGAGGAGGGGAAGGGGGAATGGAGTAAAGACAGAAAAGCGTGGCGCTGATAAGAACACCGAGAGAGAGAGAGAGAGAGGGAGAGAGAGAGAGAGAGAGATAAGAAAGGAAGCCCAAAGTTGTTTGATAGCTTGGGTCATAGGCCACTACCCTCCCCCCCTGTTGTTTTATAAGGACAAGGTGCCTCGTCGTTTCCCATATATTTATAAGCACAAATTTCAATTTTATTTGTTTGTTTGTTTAATTATTGATTTAATTTTGTTCTGTCTGCTCCAGGTTAAAACGGTCTCTGTGGTCGTGATACTCGCCTGACCAGCAAGAGGAACAGGGTTTGATTCCCGTGCGGAGAGGACCACCGTAAGCAGAATATATATATATATATATATATATATATATATATATATATATATATATATATATATATATCAAACTTTATGAACCAAAATAAAAAAAATCAAATAAAAAAAAAACTGACGAACAACGCCTTCACGATTCGCCGATTGAAAACAGCTCTCTCTCTCTCTCTCTCCTCTCTCTCTCTCTCTCTCTCTCTCTCAACTCATATCAGCCTCCAGCCAAATTAGCCGCATGTCATCCATCGAAGCCTTTTCAAGACGACCAAAATAAACTGATTTAAGACAAACACAAAGTCGAATTGTCGAATAACTCTCTCCTCCTTCTTTCCCATTGTTCGACCTTCTTTCCCCTTCCCCCTCTCCCCTCTCCCTATCCCCTTCTCCCCTCTCCCCTCCCCCAACTCCCCCCTCCCCCTCCCCACTCCCCCTCTCTCCGGATCCTCGATATTAATATTCATAATAAAGGTTTTCTCAGCGCAGGATGACTTAGCAGTTTGTAAACACTGGGTCTGCTGGGAGATGGAATTCTGACGAAGGTAAGAGAAGAAGAAGAAGAAGAAGAGAAGGAGGAGGAGGAGGAAGAGAAATGTGACTGTTTTGAGAGACGAGGCGATAGGAGGTTTAAATTTAGCTTCAGAAATAACTAGATGATGTTGTAGAGATTAATATTATACAGCTGGTTCTAAAATAAAGTTATCCAAAGACTATAGAAAAGGTTATAAAAAGTTATAAAAAGGTTATAGAAAAAGTTATGAAAAAGCTACAGGAATACCTTTTTTGATTTAGACATAAACACGGAAAATCATCATTTTGAAGGATCATAATGGAAATGATCAAAGAAAAGCGTTGTCAGTCAGATACAAAAATAAGTCTAAACAACATTTGGATAATATAATGAAAATTTCGAACAAAAAAGTCTAATTGCAAAAACGTTTTGAAATAAATAAAAAAAAGTCTAAACAACATTTTGGATAATACAATAAAAATCTCATTGAAGAAACGTTTTGAAATAGACACAAAAAAGGTCAAAGCAACATTTTGGATAGCAATAACAATCTCATTGCAAAAACGTTTTGAATTAGACAAAAAAAAACTTTGGAATAGCATTTTGGATCGTATAATAAAAATCTCATTGAAAAAACGTTTTGAATTAGATACAAAAAAATTCTGAACAACATTTTGGATAATACAATAAAAATCTCATTGAAAAAACTTTTGAATTATATACAAAATGGTTGGAATGATATTATGAATCATATAATAAAATTCTCATTGAAAAAGTTTTGAATTAGATAAAATAAAGGTTGGAATTATATTTTGGATCATATAATAAAAATAGCATTGCAAAAACGTTTTGAATTAGATACAAAAAACGTCTAAACAACATTTTGGATAATACGATAAAAATCTCATTGAAATCCCGTTTTGAATTAGACACAAAAAAGTAGAAATAACATTCTGTATAATATAACACAAGTATCATGGCAAGAAACGTTTTTTATCAGATACAAAAAAAAGGTTAGATAATATTCTGGATAATACAATGAAAAATTTCATTTAAAAAACGCTTTGAATCAGATACAAAGAAGTTGAAATAATATTTCAGATAATACAATGCCAACATCACGGCAAAACCGTTCAATTAGAATCGAAAAAAAGTCAAAACAACATTTTAGATCATACAACGATAACTTCATGCAAGAAACGTTTCGAATTAGATACAGAAACGTATAGACATAACGTCACCACAATAAATGGTTGAAAGGAGACGCAGAAACGGGTATATAAAGCATAAATAAGTCAAGTATATCTTAGTTTAACCCAGTGGTTTTCAGACTTTTTGAGGTCATGGACTACTTTAGATATCTCCAAATACCCATGGCCCACCACTTCGGATTTAGAATAGGAATTGATAAGTTCAAAATACAACATAAGTTCCTGGAACTGGAATTCGATTACACGTTATCACCATAAATTCAAAATATAGATTTTCATAAATTCAGTATTCAAATATGCTCAGAATCTTTTCATGATCGTTTTTTATGATCTAAAAATTAACAAATGAACAATTACTGGGATAGAATAAGAAAAAGAAAATATATTTATTCCCATGTTTTTACATGTTTATTTATAATTACAGGTCCGGATAAAAGAAAAAATATAGTTTTATTTTTATTTTTAAACATTGCTTATTTAATTTTAAATTCTACAGTTTTTTTTGTCCGTGGCCCACCTGATGATAATCAGCCCATGGCCCACAGTGTGAAGACCACTGGTTCAACCAGACCACTGAGCTGATCAGCAGCTCTCGTATAGGACTGGTCAGAAGGATTAGGTATTTTGACGTGGCTAGGAACCAATTGGTTACTCAGAAACGGGACCTACTATATACAGCTTATTATGGGATCCGAGAAATTAATTTCTAATCACCAGAAATGAATTCCTCTGGTTCCACATTGGCGGGTACGTACACCACTCGTCTAATGAGGAACTATAAATAAAGCGTAACGCTTTCGATCACACTCAAGTAAAGATTCAGCACGAAAAAAATGTTTGATAAAACACAAAAATAGAAATGATGAAATATTTTCCATCCAATCTACCATAACATCAGACATTGTAATTAATAATGAGAGATTTTTAGATTTAGAATTGTATTCTATATAAATCAGGCGACTGGTTAGCTTGTGAGAAACGGGGGAAAAGTGTGTGTGTGTGTGTGTGTGTGTGTGAGAGAGAGAGAGAGAGAGAGAGAGAGAGAGAGAGCGAGTTCAAAATTACCTTTTGGCACGAATCAGTCTACTTGCTTACCTTTCAGTACTAGGAAAAGTTTGGCTGAAAAGGTCACGCATGTCTGAGAGAGAGAGAGAGAGAGAGAGAGAGAGAGAGAGAGGAAATAAATTCGGAACGAAGAAATCGACTCAAATTAGCGTTATTGTAATTACCCAGGACGTCGGCAACGCGATTGAGATAAATAAATAAATTGAGAGACGAAATTGAATCTCAAGGACAAAAGAAGCAAGGAGTGCGTCTCTCGCTCTCTCTCTCTCTCTCTCTCTCGCGAGTCAAGCTCAATAAAAACAGAAAGAAAGAAAGGAAGAGAGTGAGAAAAGAAAGAGAGACTCTTGTCTTTCCAATTTGCGCAAAGGAAAGCGGTAGTTGGCGGTGGGACCCTATTCCAACAATGCGCAGCCAGACAAAATATGTAAATGACACCAAATGAGGCTATTGTGAGATGGCGCAAGGAACGGGCGCATTTAGTATAGGGCGGGCTTCTTTGCCACCCCACCCTCTCTCTCTCTCTCTCTCTCTCTCTCTCTCTCTCTCTCTCTCTCTCAAAAGGGGTTTCTTTCTATTTACTATTTCCACTGGAGAGGTTACTCTCTCTCTCTCTCTCTCTCTCTCTCTCTCACTCGCAAAAAAAAAGGACTTCTTTCACTCCCTATTTTCACTGGAAGTGGTTACAGAGTCTGCTAAGAATAATTAATGAGGCAAGATAATTTTTTATTTAATTTTGTTTTTTTAGCAGGAGCGACAAATTGGCCTTTTCTTTAGAACTGTCGGTTTTTGTAAACACTCGTATTTGCGTCTTGGAAAATATTACAGTTTTATGGGTTTCTGTAATATGTACTACTATTAACGTTGTATTTGTAATCAAGCAGGTTTATACTAGATCAGGTCAAGACTAAAGGTTTCAAAGCGGCTTCATGTCGAGAATAAATTTGAAGGAAGTGTCATGTCTATAATAAATTTCGAAGGAGTGTCAGAAATAGATTTCTGAGTAGTGTCAAGTCAATCATAAATTTCGAAGGAGTATCATGTCAATAAAGAATTTCAAAGTAATGTTAAAAATACATTTCAGAGTAGTATCAAGTCCAGAATAAATTTCAAAGCAGTGTCAGGCTCAGAATAAATTTTAAAGCAGTGTCATGTCAAGAATATATTTCAAAGCGGTGTCATGTCAACAATAAATTTCAAAGCTGTGTCATGTCAAGAATAAATTTCAAAGCAGTGTCATATCAATAATAAATTTCAAAGCAGTTTCATGTCAAGAATAGATTTCAAACTGTGTCATCTCAACAATAAATTTCAAAGCTGTGTCATGTCAAGAATAAATTTCAAAGCAGTGTCATGTCAATAATAAATTTCAAAGCAGTATCATGTCAAGAATAGATTTCAAACTGTGTCATCTCAACAATAAGTTTCAAAGCAGTGTCATGTCAAGAATAGATTTCAAAGTGGTGTCATGTCAACAATAAATTTCAAAGCTGTGTCATGTCAAGAACAAATTTCAAAGGAGTGTCATGTCAATAACAAATTTCAAAACAGTTCCATGTCAATAATAGATTTTAAAGCGGTATCATGTCAACAATAAATTTCAAATCAGTGTCATGTCAATAATATATTTCAAAGCGGTGTCATGTCAAAAATAAATTTCAAAGCTGTGTCAATGTCAAGAACAAATTTCAAAGAAGTGTCATGTCAATAATAAATTTCAAAGCAGTTCCATGTCAAGAATAGATTTCAAAGCAATGTTATGTCAACTATAGATTTCAAAGCAATGTCATGTCAAGAATAGATTTCATAGAAGTGACATGTTGAGTGTAAATTCCAAAGCAGTGACAAGTCAAGAATGAACTTTAAAATACTGACAAGTCAAACGTAAATTTCAAAGCAGTGTCATATCAAGAATTAATTTCAAACCAGTTTCATGTCAAGAATAAATTTCAAAGCAGTGTCATTTCAAGAATGAGTCTCAACGAGGAGTCATGTCAAGATTAAATTAAATAGAATAAAATCAAGAATAAATTTCAAAGCGGTGTTATTTCAAGAATCAATCTCTTATCAGTGTCATGTCATGCATTAATTTCAAAGCAGTGTCAATTCAAAGGCGTGTCACATCAAGACTAAATCTTAAAAGTGTCCACTCAGAAATAAATTTCAAAGCAGTGTCACTTCAAGAATAAATCTCATACCAGTGTCATGTCATGCATAAATTTCAAAGTAGTGTCAATTCAAAGGCGTCATATCAAGAATAAATCTCAAAGCAGTATCATGTCAGGAATAAATCTCTAATCAGTGCCATATCACGCATAAATTTCAAAGCAGTGTCAATTCAAAGGCACGTCATATCAAGAATAAATCTCAAAGTAGTGTCATGTCAGGAATAAATATCTAATCAGTGTCATGTCACGCATAAATTTCAAAGCAGTGTCAGTTCAAAGTGGTGTCATGCCAGGAATAAATCTCAAAGCGAGTCACGTGAAGAATAAATTACAAAAAAGTGTCAAGTCAAAAATAAATTTCACAGCGGTGTCATTTCAAAGATAAATCTCATACCAGTGTCATGTCATGCATAAATTTCAAAGCTGTGTCAGCTCATTCAAAGCAGTAACAATGCAAAGGCGTGTCACATCAGAATAAATCTCAAAGTGACGTCATGTCAGGAATAAACTTCCCAGCGCTGACAAGTAAGAATAAATCTCAGACTGATAAGAATGACTGATTTATCTGCGGTACCTTCTGCAAAAACTATAGGCTTCTGTTGGTTGGGCAGAGTCTCGGGGTCTACACAATGCTAAATTATTCTTTCATACCTTATCGCACTGAAGGGATGCCCCTGGGCAAGGGTTGGGACTGTCTTGAGTCAGATTTTAAGCTGAAATGACTGTCAATTTTAGGAGAGGCAGAATTAAACATACATAGTGTAAACTGACTTCGCAAGAGAGAGAGAGAGAGAGAGAGAGAGAGAGAGAGAGAGAGAGAGAGAGTTGGAACGGGGAACGGGTTATCGATGGCTATATAATGCGCGCAATTGAATATATATATATATATATATATATATATATATATATATATATATATATATATACATATAGATGAATAATTATCACATCGATCCGTGATTCATTTATATCATTCGAGCTACAAATGTCCTTTAATATCTAAATTCACTCTACCTCGAAATTGATATATTTTCATATATGTACTGAAGGGGAATTTTTTAGTTGATAATAATTTCGTTCCCCCCACATGGGATCGAACCATCGTCCAAGTGGACGGGAACGAAATCAGGACACTAAAAAATTCCCCTTCGGTACATATATGAAAATTTATCAATTCCGAGTAGAGTGAATTTAGATATTAAAGGACATTTGTAGCTTGAATGATATATATATATATATATATATATATATATATATATATATACACATATATATATATAGGTATACATATTACCTACATAGAAATCCTGTGGCCTTCATAATCCATCGACGCTGTAACGCCAGCGTACAAAATACAATCAATCAATTGACTGATTACCAATTCTCTTATCACTGACATTTGAAGAAGTGTAAATTTCGATTGAATTATTCCTCAGATTTCAATTTCAAACATTTCATGTATCTTTTTAATACGTAAGAAATATTTTGATAGAGAGAGAGAGAGAGAGAGAGAGAGAGAGAGAGAGAGAGAAGAAAGAGAGATCGAGAGAGAGAGAGAGAGAGAGAGAGAGAGAGAGAGAGATCTGACGTGTATTCTAGACGTGTATCGTTGTATTAGTTTTTCTTTGATCTAAGTGTGTGTGAAAATTAGTATATTTATTGACGTAGTGGATATTCAAATAATTCGCAACTTCTGCCAAGCTGGGTATATATTCCAGGTATGTGTATGTTAATAAGTATATTGGGAAAAATTCGTATATTTATTGACTAACCGGTCATTATTTAAATAATTCGCTATTTCCGTCGAGTTGGGTATATTCCAGGTATGTCGTATGTTAAATATTTATGTTTTATTATAAATGTATATCAAGTATATAGGGAAAATTAGTATATATATTGCTAACTGGTTATTATTTGGATAATTCGTAATTTCTGTCAAGCCGGGTATATTCCAGGTATGTAGTATATTAAATATGCTTTAGTATAACTGTATATTGAGTAAATTGTGGAAAATTAGTATATTTATTGACGCAGTGTATATTCAAATAATTCGCAATTTTTGTGAAGGTGGGTATATTCCAGGTATTTAGTATGCGAAATATGTTTTAGTATAAGGGCATATGAAGTATTTTGGGAAATATAGTATATTTATTGACTTACTGGTTATTCAAATAATTCGCAACGTCTGACAAGCCGAGTATATTCAAGGTGTGTAGCATGTTAATATTCTTCCGCATAACTGTATATTAAGTATATTGGGAAAAATTGATTTATTTATTGGCGTAGTTGGATATTATTTAAATAATTTGCAATATCTTTCAGGCTGAGTATATTCCAGGTATGTTGTATGTTAAATATTCTTCAGTATAACTGTATAAATGGTATTATTGAGTATATTTGATATGCGCGTGTAGTATTTGAAATGACCGAGAAAGGCTGAATTCAAAGAAAATGCAAATGAGTGCCAGTTTCACAGAAAGATGACCTGTCAAGCTGAGTATATTATAGATGCGTAGTAGGCAAAATATTCTTCTTTATAACTGTATATGCGGTATAATTAGTATATTAAGTATGCGTGTATATTCGAAATGACCCCCCCAAAAAAAGGCTGAATTCATCGGAAATAAAAACGAGTGCCAATTTCACAGTAGGGTGACCTGAAGTGCCCCTTAAAATAGAGGAAAAACGAAATCATTTCCAAAGTGCCAACCAGTGCCATGTCGGTCAAGTTTAGACATAATCATAAAACCCCCCAAATTGCTCCTGGGAGGGGGAGCCCTTGGTACCGGAGGTTGGCCAGGGGTCCTGCGGAGGAAGGGTGGGTGGAATGGGTCACAAGAAGACTCGCAGGGGGAGCTTTCGTATGTTGATCCCCCTTCGTGAAAAAATATTCCTCCTTCTAGATGCCGTGGGCGGGTCCGACATTGCATGGCAGATTGGATAAGAAGGAGGCGGGGCCTCGCTTGGCATCGCCTGCGTCCGAAGACGGCGAAAGTTGCCATTTTTCACCAATACCCCTCCTGTAGCCGTTGCGAAGACTCCCCCTTGCAACGATCTCAATTGCAAGCATGACGTAACCTTTCGCGTCGGCAATCGGCGATGCCATCTCCGCCGCGGACGCAAACGCCAGTCGACGAGTCTTGGCGGAAAAATCGCGAGAAATCATGCGAATTTGTCCAACTTTTATCTGATTGCGACGACGCATGCGCGGAAGGCGGGGCTTAGGAGTGCCGATACATGACAGCATGTGCAAAGACCGCCCACTCAGTCACCGCACAGACGTCACTCACGGTAGTTCCGTGCCAGTTCTGCTAGCGAGTGCTGCAACCACGTGGCGGAGCGACGTCGTAAAACGTTCGCTCGGGAACAGATTCGTTAAATCTTGCGTTTGAACGCGTTCAACGCTGTGATACGCTAACGTCGGCGTTAATTCTGTGTCCGCTTCGTTCCTTTTCGAAAGAAGGAACGATAGACTTTGATAAAATTGAAGAAGGAGGAGATCTGACGTGAAATATCGAGGTAATAATATATATCGTCCGATTTCATGACAAGTGTTGTTGCCCTTGGGTCATCGGAGAGACGCCCTCGAGATGAATAGGTTCCCTTTCTGAAATATAGTCCCGCGGATCCCGACGAAGGTGAGTTTCAGGGGCGCTCTCGGTTTCAAGGAATGGAAGTGAAGGGTTTGACTATTGCACAAATCAGTGAGTGTGTAAAAGATTTTTTCATATATTTATCGACCATTTTGAGAGCGTTGAGATTCGTGCTTCTTGTAAATATTGTCTATAAAAGTAAAAAATTTACGTCTTACGGTTGCGTCAAATGTCGAGATGACAGGAGGCGCGTACACAGTTGCAATGCATCCGATTATATCGGCTGACAGAGGTGAAAAGAGTAATCATAAAAGAATGAATAAAAAAAAATAAAAGCACAAGCCAACAGATCTAATACGCTTGTCTGTTGCAAATATAAAAACTAGACGCTAGGTCGCACGAATCTGTTCGTAAATTATCGTATAATCACGAGCTATATGCAAATGAATTATTCAATAATCTAATGATAACAATTGAATGGAAAGTAACGTAAGATCACAATAAATACAATGATCTCATGAGTGATCTCGATAATCCAATAACAAGAAATAAGCAGAAAGCACGCGGATTAATGTACAATGACGGAAGATCACAATAATATAAGAGATCATAAGATTGATTACAAGATATACGATGTACACATCACGTTGGATGTGCTTGCTACGTCACGCGAGCGAAGAATTGTATGCAGAGGGAATTTGTCTGCTACTGGGGATCTATCAAAGAATATTATTATGACAACTGATAGACAGACAAACAGATTAGCTTAACTAACCACAAAATTACAATTTTTCATGATAGAAAAAAATTCAAAATGACAATATTTCCGCGTCTTAAAAAAATCAAAATGACGATATTTCCACATCTTAAAATATATTTTTTTCGGTCGAATTAATATCATAATATCATACAAGATTTTCTAAAACTAGTAAGCACTACAGGAAATAGCAAAATAAATCACAAAAAATGACAATAGCTGTCAGTGACAGCAATAATATTTGAATAGACTATATACTCTATCCACATATATACATACAGAATGGATCCTTCCTAGATAGTGACCTCACAATGGTTTCTCGGGAGTCGTTATCCAGGGCTAATATTTTTTTTTTGTGGGGGGGGGCATTGGGGGTCATTATCTTTATGATATTTACAGTCTTTCGTTTTTATAATTTTATGGGCTAAACATGCCGCAAAGGTGGATACATACTAGGTTTAAAAAAAAAAAACCTAACGTGTTTGTACTAAACACGCAGCAAAGGTGGATACATATTACATAACGGGTTAAAACAAAAAACAAAAATCCCCAACGGATTTGTACTAAACACGCAGCAAAGGTGGATACATACAGGGTTAAAACAAAATAAAAAATCCCCACCGAGCTTGCACTTAACACGCCGCAAAATTGGATACATACCGGGTTAGAAAAAAAAATTCCCTACGGGCTTATACTAATCACGCCCCAAAGGTTGATACATACCACATACCGGGTTAAAACAAAAATAAAATCCCAAATGGGCTTGTGCTGAACACTCCCTAAAGGTGGATACATAATACATACCGGGTTAAAATCCCTGGGGGGGTCACTATCTAGTAAAGACCCAAGACAACGAAGTACTGACATGAACTGTCAATGTAACGATTTAACATCCATCATAATTTGTGACATTTCATTTGACAAATCTTTGACTTGCAAACGCATACGCCAGGTTCATTTACGATCAATAAACTAATAGACCAATAGATAACTCGGGTTGAAAATGCGTACAATGACGTCGACTTCATATACGATCAATAAACTAATAGATAACTAATAAATTATAAATAATTTAGGATTAAAAGTATTAGAATGTCACTCTGGTACGTCGGTTAATATCGAAGACCCAGTGATGCGGAGTAATAATCCAAGTGCCGTTAATCATAAAAAATAAGTGATTTAACTTTCATAAATTAACATGAATGGTGTAAGTACGGCGATTACGAGGCAGTTAAGTTAAGTATATCTTAGTTTTACCAGACCACTGAGCTGATTAACAGCTCTCCTAGGGCTGGCCCGAAGGATTAGATATTTTTACGTAGCTAGGAACCAATTGGTTACCTAGCAACGGGACCTACAGCTTATTGTGGGATCCGAACCACATTGTATCGAGGAATGAATTTCTATCACCAGAAATAAATTCCTCTGGTTCCACGTTGGCCGTGCCGAGGATCGAACTTCGGACCACCGGATCGGTAGTCGAGTGCGAAATCCACTCGGCCAACGAGGGACTGATTACGAGGCAGAAAAGGGAAATATAAGGATAGTATATATGTTTGATAAACGAGAGGATAACTTCAATTTAGCGAGAGAATAAGTTATAGACTTCAACCGGATTTGAACTCGCGACCGAAATACTTTGAGTTACACACAAGCAGCATTACCGACTCTATACAAACCATTAGGAGAATTGCTTTGAAATTCTTATATATCTCACGTGGAAAAGGTTATTTACAATGGGTCATGAAAGTGTGTGTGTGTGTGTGTGTATGTGCTTGTATGTATGTGTGTGTGTGTGTATGTGCTTGTATGCATGTGTGTGTGTGTGTGTGTGTGTAAGCCTTGGCCCATATATACTCTACAATTACAGGCGAAAGGTTCATGTTAAAATTCAATTATAACTCGCGTGATAAAGCGATTAACAGCGGGTCTTGTAATTATGCGTATATTTGTTTGTGTGTGTATGTATGTATGTATGTGTAAAATCACTGACCCATATGCTTCACAATTGGAATGAAAGGTTCATAATAAAATTCAGTTACATCTCGCGTGAAAAAGCGATTAACAGCGGGTCTTGTAAGTGTATGTGTGTGTGTGTGTGTGTATGTGCTTGTATGTGTGTGTTTGTAAGCCTTGGCCCATATACTTTATAAATGGAGATGGAAGGTTCATAACAAAATTCAATTATATCTCGCGTGAAAAAGCGATTAACAGCGAGTCTTGTTTTTGTGTGTTTAATTGTGTGTGTGCGTGTGCGTGTGTGCATGCATGTATGTGTGTGTAATCCTTGGCCCAAATACTTCACGATCTAGAGACGAAAAATCGGCTGCAAACCAACAAACATCTACTATTTATTCCTTACCGACAGGAGAAGCAACGAGAATTACGGTCGGCGAAACCCGAAGAAAGTATTTGGTGGATAAGAGAACCTGTTAGTATAGACCCATTTGGGAAATCTGTTGTTTCTAGATGCCAGATTTCTCTAGTGGCAACTTCGAAACAAACCTATTTCTCGACCTTCTGGATTTTGAATGTCCATCCCACACCTTTTTCCCGGCTCATAAAAAGCTGGTAATTAATGAATTATTAGCCGGTATTGGATAATTAGCGGTTCTGTTAACAATCGGCTTGTGTAGTTAGTCAGTTATTGACCAAAATTCTTTTAAAAATGAATTGAATATAGAATTTAGGGCAAAGGCCAAGTACTGGGACCTACGAGGTCATTCAGCGCTGAAACGGAAATTGACAGTAAAAGGTGTGAAAGGTGTAACAGGAGGAAAACTTCAAACCAGTTGCGCTATGAAGCAGTTGTTAGGAGAGAGTGGAAATTAAGATGGTTAGAGAACATGAAAGGAGGTACAGTAAAAGGAACAGAAAGGGGTTGCAGCTAGGGGCCTAGGGTAGGCACGCTGCAAAGAACCTTAAGTAATGCCTACAGTGCACCGCATGAGATGTCTTTTGTTCATTAATCTTATTAATATTTGCATTCACCACGGACCCCATCATTTCTCAAAACTATTTCATTCAGTATGAATGAAATCATTCTTCACTCTGATACTACTTACAAAATTGCAGACGCCTAAACCGGTTAAGTAGGTCAATACCTACCGACCCGAAACAAATGAATCTTATTTTCGCTTACTCGGGGAGTAAGTCTACAAACTAATTTGTTGTTGTTGTTCTTGCTGCTATTGTTCCAGTTGGGGGCTGGAAAGCCCTATGGAAAAGCCTAAAAGGGTCTGGAAAAGGTGTTTCGCGTTGAGTTAAAGATACAGGAATTTTGTGATGGGATACTTATGATTTAATTATTAGAACGGCGTAAAAAGATCAATAATTTGCATATCATACATAACAGAACAATTATTTCTGATAAAATATAGCGTATATATTTAAATATTCGTTGGTGAAACAAAGCTCTATTTGACCATATTTTAGCACGTGCCTCGGGTAAGCTGGAGGTCGGATCAAGCCTTGTTGTTTTATTTTAACGCGAACTCATATTACGAGCAAAAAATGCCAACGATTTTGATAATACTTTATTCCACATTAGCGTCATTCACTATCACACAACACGTAATTTTGTATAAGGTCCAAAATAATATATCTGGCAGAATGTGAGACTTTATATAACAATATCTGCAAAGCTTTCGAACCCTCTCCTGGGTTCATCTTCAGGGTTAGGAAGCTTTTTAAAAATGTTTTCATAAAGCCTCACATTCTATCATCGATATTTTATACTCCTGTTCTCGGCGTCGACAGTTCCACGCAAAGATGTCATTACAGAATCGTACATTTTTTCAGACACACAACCTATTCAATTCGTCAATATCTGCCGGGAATTGTTTGTAATACGTCCAGCATTTAAGACGACCAATATTAATCAAATCAACAACTCGGAACATTTAAATACGAGCACCAATCTCGTATCAATATATTTTTTTTTAGTCGGAAGATGACGTCTCGAAGTGACGCGAGTAGAATGGCTTTTAGAAAATGTTGAATGAGAAATGTTACAGTATTACGTTAATTTTTCATCTGCTGAAACCATTTCCGTCTTAGGAGGCTTCAGAAACTAGTTACCTATCCTGATGTTGGCCCCCAATATATAATATATAAAGTTGGTGACTTGTATTCAACTTGTTCGTGATGTCTGCGCAACATGTTCGTGCTGTGTGGGCGACATGTTTGTGGTTGTGGACAACATGTTTGTGAGGTGTAGGGCGATATGTTTGTGATGTGTAGGGCAACAAGTTTGTGATTGTGGGCGTCATGTCTGTGAGCAGTAGAGCGACATGCTTGTGAAGTGTAGGGTGACATGCTTATGATGTGTGAGCAACATGTTTGTGAGGTGTAGGGCAACAAGTTTGTGATCGTGAGCAACATTTTTGTGATGTTTGGGCGATATGTATGTGATTGTGGGAAACATGTTTGTGACGGTGGTCGACATGTTTGTGATGCGTGGGGAACATTTTTTTGATGTGTATGGGCGACAAGTTTGTGATGTGTGGGCAACAGGTTTGTGATGCGTGGGTGACAAGTTTGTGATGCGTGGGCTACATTTTTGTGAGGTGTAGGACGACATGTTTGTGATTGTAGGCAACATTTTTGTAATGTGTGGCAACATGTTCATAACCAAAGAACATAGTGTTCATTTAAGATAGGTTACAGAAGACAATAAGGAATCCAGACAGAAGAGGTCAGTAATTAAAAGAGAAAAGGAAAATAAATGAATAAATTAACAGATAAAAAATATAACTGATTAAAATACAAGGTGAATTGTTTTAAGGTATAAATGCTTTGCATCTTCGCATGAAGTTTCGAGGTAATAATTCCACCACATCTTCAGAGAGACTTCCACAGAAGTTTTGTATCGTGGTCTTAGCAGGAGAGGAAAGTGAAGTAAGCAGAACGTACTAACAAAACCCCTAGAATCATATAGACCTACTATGAGATTCAAGGCCTCTGTAACACGGTTTTTTCGCAATAACTTTTTATCTATGCATTTCATAGATATAACGATTATTCAGAATACACATTATATCTACACATAAATTTTGACTGTATTCTGCATTACGTAGGTTGAATAAATTTGGTACTTACAATGTAAAAGTGACTCTTTTTGAAGACTTACTCAGAGAAAAGGTTTCTAACGCACTCGTTACGTAACCTATGATAGCATTTCTTCCCTCTTTCTCGATGGATGATTGGCTATACGTAACAAAGGCTATACCTCTGGCAACAGTGACAAACAAATTTAAATACAAGCAAAGCAGCACACCTTTATGAATTCTGAACCTCTCCACTGATAATTGTCATAATGAACAAACCAACAAAATATGTTAATAAATACAAAAACACTTCGATTATTAGTCTAACTCCCAAAATAAGTTTCCAAGAAATTACAGTCTGCTTTATAGGTCACAATCAGATTGACAAGATGTAGGGAATAGATGGTAATTTTCAAAAACATAGTAGACAAGCTTGTTTTGATAACTGCTATATCCAATGTCATGCAATTTTTATTTATTGGCTATCTACCTATTTACTGAAAAAAATAGCCGGTACTATATTTTGGCTTTAAACCTTCACCAATAATTATCGTCAGAATGATAACTTCATGAGGCTCCACCCACTTTGGCCTCGTTATTATTCAGGATAACACTGAAGGCTATCATGGACATTGTTGGATTAGAAAATGTAACTTCTGGCTATAAAAACTAATTTCTCGAGTAGTTGTAAGAAGTGCTAAATGATCCTCAAGGATCCCAGCAGTTGGCCTAAACGTTTAATTCATGTATATTACTGCTATACTGTTGCGGCACTACTGCTACAGTAGTATTACTACGCTAGCACAGATACCCCACCCACATCTATTTATCGTTCCGCCATTCATAAAGTCTTTGGGTTTCAGAGCCGATGGAACAAGGTGAATGGGTTTCTGTCTAGTGGATGAGCGGCGCAACATTTCGTAAAAAGGTGTTTACTTTGCTTACGTAATGAATGTTTTTCGACTCTTGGCTCGTAATCATTGGCCATGGCGTCGGCTATCTCATTTTTAATCTATAAAAATTAAAACTATCGGGTTTAGGTTATTGATAATGCTGACAAAATTTGTGTGTGGTTGTAAAATATACATATGTCACCTTTCAGCTACATCCGATGCTTTGGCAAGGAGCAAAGTCCAAAAAACCGTGTTACAGAGGCCCTGAATCTCATAGTAGTTAGGGTGTAGGCCTCATGAACCCCCAAAATATGTCGAATTAGCACGCAAAAAAAGACAATAGATGGAAATCCTTTTACTTTTAGCTGTTATTTATAGTTTAATGGAATAAGTGTATTTTAGTTCAGAATGCGAAGATTTAATTTGAGTGTTTAGAGCGCAGTTAATCACTCTGATTTGGATGTGTAAATATTACGTACATATTTCAGTCATAAACAGACGTGTGTGTATATATATATATATATATATATATACTATATATATATATATATATATATATATATATATATATATATATATATATATATACATAGACGTATATATATTTATATATATACGTATATATAAATATCTATATATATATATATATATATATATAATATATATACGTCTATGTATATATATATATATATATTATATATATATATATATATATATATATATATATATACAGTCTGTTTATGACTGAAATATGTACGTAATATTTACACATCCAAATCAGAGTGATTAACTGCGCTCTAAACACTCAAATTAAATCTTCGCATTCTGAACTAAAATACACTTATTCCATTAAACTATAAATAACATAGCTAAAAGTAAAAGGATTTCCATCTATTGTCTTTTTTGCGTGCTAATTCGACATATTTTTGGGGGTTCATGAGGCCTATATATATATATATATATATATATATATATATATATATATATATATATATATATATATATATATATATATATATATATATATATATATATACATATATATTTATATATATATATATATATATATAATATAAGTCATATCACATTTCCGTGATTCATATACATATATCGAGCTACAATGTCCTTTAATATCTAATTCGCTCTACCTCGGAATTAATATATTTTCATATATGCTTAACCGAAGGGGAATTTTTTCTCGATAATAGATTTGCCTGGACCAGGGCGCGAACCTATGGATCCTTTCAAACCCAGGAACGACAGTGGTGTAGTAGGTAAAGCTTCACTGACGTTCCTGGGTTTGAAAGGATCCATAGGTTCGCGCCCTGATCCAGGCAAATCTATTATCGGGAAAAAATTCCCCTTCGGTTAAGCATATATGAAAATATATTAATTCCGAGGTAGAGCGAATTAGATATTAAAGGACATTGTAGCTCGATATATAATATATATATATATATATATATTTATATATATATATTATATATATAAATTATATATATAGAGAGAGAGAGAAGAGAGAGCGAGAGAGAGAGAGAGAGAGAGGAGAGAGAAGAGAGAGAGTATTAAAATATTCACAGAAACTGGAAATTAATTAATAGATATAACTAACAAAAGACAAGAAAAAAGTGTCAGATATCAATAAAAACAAAAGTCACCAAGCCACGGAGACACGGAAGACGGTGAGGATACCCAGATTAGCGCAACACGGGCAAAATTCAATTATCGATCGAAAGAGAGGACTCTTAAGTTGACTGATTTATGAAGCATCATCTGGCGTCACTTCTGAGCTTCGGCGTCATTCTATTTCCCTCACTTTAGCTAATCTAGCTCGCTAAGGGCAGGGGCTAGAAAGAGATGTGGGGGGTTGCCCGCCCCGTCGGCAGTTGTATTACTCGGATAGAGGAAGACTATTGGGTGGTGGGGTGGTCTTTGATAACGAATAACGGATGAATATATATGTTTATGTATACACACACACTATATATATATATATATATATATATATATATATATATATATATCTATATCATATATATATGTATATATATATATATATATATATATATATAATATATATATATATATATATAAATAATTTAGTACGGTAAAATAGAACATATAATTGATACACCTGAATTCAGCACTGGGTCAGGAAATAGGAGAGAGAGAGAGAGAGAGAGAGAGAGAGGATAAGGCGGTAGATAAATTAATACGGTGACATAGAACATAAAATTGATACACCTGTATTCAGCATTGAGTCAGAAAAAGGGGAGGGAGAGAGAGAGAGCAGAGAGAGAGAGAGAGAGACGAGAGAAAGAGAGAGAGAGAGAGAGAGACAGAGAGAAGAGCGAATTAACAAAGCACACGAAATAGCACGAATATCTAGCGAGCGAATTTTTAAGACCTTAATTGGGTCGAATTTATAAGCGAATATATTCATGACAATTATCTATAACAAGGACGAAATATGCTACAGTAAAGCTTCGTTCATTGTATAATTTGAGTGACGTGAAAACGCTCATGAGTAGAATATACGAAATTTTGCACGTTTGAGATTAACTTAACGCATATATATATATATATATATATATATATATATATATATATATATATATATATATATATATATATATATGCATATAGACGTTTGAAACGTCTCGTGAAATGACGAAAAAAAAGAGGAAATTCATTTATTCGCGAATTACACTCGAACAGAGACGTTAAGATTCGAGGTTTTAGTCGACAGGGAATTTCGCCTCCATCGTCGACCGGGCGACACGCATGCGCCGTCGACAAAATCAAGTTTCCCCGGCGCAATCGAGTTTTCTGTAGAGACCTCAGTGGGTCCCTTATATTTTCACTTGTGGTGATGTGATATATATATATATATATATATATATATATATATATATGAATATATATATATATATATTATATGAATATATATATATATATATATATATATATATATATATACTATATATATATATATATATATATATATATATATATATATATATTAATTCCGGCTGTTAAAACCCAGTAGTAGTACACTTGTACTAATAGCAATAATAGTAGTAGTGGTGGCAGTAGTAATAATAGTAGCAGTAGTGGAGCAAATACTGACGTAAATACTGACTTAGTGAATGGGAAATGATTTTTATGAATGGAATACTGATCTGACGCCATTTTGGCAGCTATTCATAGAACTGAATATATCTATATATATATATATATATATATATATATATATATAATATATATATATGTATATATATATATATATATATATATATAATATATATATATATATATATATATACTCGCGTGGACAATATCTTCAATCGTTCATAAGCGAACACTGACTAAATTCTACCTAATAAAAATATCCCTTTATAATTCAAGAATGGAAGAAAGAGAGTATGAATGGAGGTAAAGTAAAAGGAATGAAAGTAGTTGCAGCAAGGGCCCTCGAGTAATGCCTACAGTGCACCGCGTAAGGTACACTGACGGCGCTACTACTACCCTATATATAAGGGAAGGGTCAATTTCAAATTATACGTGAGTTTTGCAATGTTGCAAATTGAAAAGTATGATTCAATGCAAATAAATTCATCGATCAAACGAAATACTTCCAACGACAATGTCTGTTAATTCACATTTATAGTTTTCTTACATTCAGTACGCATATTGGCTAATACGAGCTGGCTTCGGCGTCGAATATTCATAGATGCAAGCGAATGCACCCTGGCGATTTATAAATATAAGTTCCCGCGGCCGTTTTCCGTCACGCCTCGCTGGTTACGGAACACCGCCGTTGTATACCGTGCCCCGAGTCGTTAGAAATTACGTAGCGAATTGAATGAGGCGTTTTATTAAAAGTATAGCAACATAGATAATAATTACATTATATATATGAGAAGGGCCTTGGAAAAATTATTATCTTTGGTGAATTTCGAGATACGAGACAACTATATTAAAATTTCTTAACTGCATACAGGAAAGTATATGCTTATTCTTTTCTCTGATTGGTTCAAATAAGACATAATGTTTGCCATTTTTTATTTTGAATTTAAACCCAAGAAAATTTTTTGTTCTAGTTAAAGGTTTCGAGTTAATCTTCAAGAATTTCCAGGATACAGTGAAGTGCGCTAGTTCTATTTTTTTTATCTAATATTATTCTTTATCTATTATTATGCTTATACTTCTTGATGGAGGATATATATATATATATATATATATATATATATACGTATATGTATATATATATATATATATATATATATATATATATATATATATATATATATATATATACGTAATGAAATTAATTTAACACATCACCATGATTCATATATACAAGCATTAAGCTATACAAATGTCCTTTAATATCTAATTCGCTCTACCTCGGAATTAATATATATTTAATATATATTCTCATGTATGTTAACCGAAGGGGAATTTTTTTTAGTTAAGAAATTCGTTGGCTCGTGGGCTCGAACCACTGAAACCAAGATTCAGGACTTATAGTGACGCGCTTTAATTCTGAGGTAGAATGAATCAGATAGTTAAAGGATTTGTGTAGCTTAACGCTTATAATATATATATACATATATATATATTATATATATATATATATATATATATATATATATATATATATATACATATATGCTTATGATACATTATTATATATATATATATATATATAAGTCATATCACATTTCCGTGATTCATATACATATATCGAGCTACAATGTCCTTTAATATCTAATTCGCTCTACCTCGGAATTAATATATTTTCATATATGCTTAACCGAAGGGGAATTTTTTCTCGATAATAGATTTGCCTGGACCAGGGCGCGAACCTATGGATCCTTTCAAACCCAGGAACGTCAGTGAAGCTTTACCTACTACACCACCGCGGTGGTGTAGTAGGTAAAGCTTCACTGACGTTCCTGGGTTTGAAAGGATCCATAGGTTCGCGCCCTGGTCCAGGCAAATCTATTATCGAGAAAAAATTCCCCTTCGGTTAAGCATATATGAAAATATATTAATTCCGAGGTAGAGCGAATTAGATATTAAAGGACATGTAGCTCGATATATAATATATATTTTTATATATATAGTATATAATATATATATATATATATATATTCTATTTTTATTTGTAAATATGCGTACTTATAATTATATATATATAGATGTTTCATTAAAAACTCACATGGCGCGAAGTTACAAGACTAGCATCTCATTCTCAGGCTAAAAACCAACCAACATAAAATTAATATTAGTGTTAATTGAATCAAAAATAGTTATAAAAGTTACAAAAATGACAATGCGAGAGCACAAAGCAGGCCAGCTGAACTCACGAATGGTATATATGCAAAGGTGCCGACGAAAAAGACTCTTGGGCGATTATTGGGGAACTGCCCCCTTTTATTTATAAATAATGACTACAAATTTGTCAACATTTAGTGGGTAGGCCCCCCGCCCAGAATTTTAACACATGTGCTGGGTATAACTCAGGATTATTCAACTTGGCGCCGGTTGATTCAACTTAGCACCAGTTTATTCAACTTGGCACCAGTTTAGTTAACTTAGCACCAGTTTACTCAACTTGACACCAGTTGATTCAACTTGACACCAGTTTGTTCAACTTGAGAATAGATTCCCACCTTGAACAACCTCAGCGTTGATCCCACATAAGTCCCCAGTATACATACGTATATATTAATATACATACGAGTATATTATTAATATAATAAGTACGCATATTACAATATAAAAATGAATAATATACCGTTCTCGCATGACTATTTACACAACATTCACGTTCGGGTAATCAAGACGAACAATAATTTTGTTTACCTGAATGTCGAACATTTACCGTTTTTTTTTTTTTTTTAATAAACATGACCTCATACTCTAATTACCTTTCCCTCTCCACTATTCTTCCGCACATTCGTCTTTTACCGTTCTGGCGGAAATTAAGTGGGCACTATTCTCGACCGCTTTCTATTCTCAACCGTGTTCTGTTGCTCAACCGCGCCGTATTCTCGATCGCGCGCTATTTTCAACCGCGCCGTATTCTCAACCGCACACTATATTAAACCGCGCTCTATTCTTAACCGCGCGTTATATTAAACCGCGCCCTATTCTCAGGTGCGCATTGTTTTCAACGGCGCCCTATTCTCAACCGCGTGCGAATAATTGCTCTTTACGCTCGATAAAAAATTCGATCGTGATGAAGGAGAATATTCCCGAAGACATCTCTATAAAAGGGGTGAATTTTATAATACCGCAAATACATAATTATATTTTTTATTTGTATTTATAATTTATTACTAAGTTATCCAGCAAAGCCGGTTATGTATTTTTATTGGTGTTTGTTATGTAGTTATCGGGAAGGATTGGAATGAAATTAATTGGAATGGAAAGGACACGACTGGAATAAAGGAATGAAATGGAATAGAATGGAAAGGACTGGAATGGAATGGAATGGATTGGCATGGAATAGAATGGAAAAGACTGGAATGGAGTGGCATGGAAAACAGAATGGAAAGGACTGGAATGGAATGGAATGGCATGGAATAGAATGGAAAGGACTGGAATGGAATGGAATGGAATGACATGGAATAGAATGGAAAGGACTGGAATGGAATGGAATAGACTGGAAAGAACTGGAATGGAGTGGAATGGACTGGACTGGCATGGAAAGGACTGGAATAGGATATAAAATTACAAAATTCTGGCCAAAGGCCAAGCGCTGGGACCTACGATGGTGAGGTCACTCAGCGCCGAAAAGGAAATTGAAAGCGCATAAAAGGCTTTGAAAGGTGTAACGTCAGATGGCAGAAAGAGACTATGAAAGGAAGTGCAGTAAAAGGAACGAAATAGGTTGCAGCTAGGGGCCTAAGAAAAGGACGCCGCAAAGAAACCTTAAGTATATTGCCTACAGCACACCGCAAGAGGCGCACTGACGGCGCTACCCTCCAACGGGTAGTATTACGTTAATATCAGAAAAATTTTAATTTGACTTCAAGATTTGTTAGAGGGATAACCTCTAGATTTTAGCTAAAGTTTAAAAAAGGATTTATTATTATTATTATTATTATTATTATTATTATTATTATTATTATTATTATTATTATTATTATTATTATTATTATTATTATTGCGTCATTTGATGAGAAGAGCGTTTACGCGTAAATTCTGCGTATAAAAATAAACAAGGTTTTCTATAACCGTTAAAATGCCCTGCTAATGCACGCACAAACGCATGCACAAACGCTTGCGCGCAAGCACAAACAGCTTTTGACGTATGTGGGAAATCTAAAAGCTAAATATCCCATTAAGCCATTTCCACGTCGATAATTGATAGAGATTGAACTAGCATTCTTTTTCTAGCATTGCTCTGCGGCTATTTGAAGTAGGTTTGACCTTTGACTTGTGACCTATTCTTGCGAGGGTCGTGACCTCGTGACCGCTAATAGCGCTTTGCAAATTTTATATACATATTAATTTAATTAACCATTTATTTCAAAATAATCTTCGCTAATGATAGTTTGAAATTATTTTTTTAACTGCTTTGGGGCAGTTTTAAGTGCCTGTGACCTTTGGCATCGGGACCTGCCAATAATACTTTGCAATTGTATTTACTTATTAATTTAAATAACCATTTATTTTTAAAAATTCTCGCTATTATTAATTTTTTTTACTAGTCTATAACAATTTCAAGTAGGTTTGACCTGTGACCTTTTTTCTACAAGGATCGTGACCTCCCTGTGACCGCCAACAGCGCTTTGGAAGCTTTGTTCATCCAATAATTTAGATACCTATTTATCTTTAAACAAGCTACGTTCATAATATTTTTTTCCGACTGCTCTGTGCCATATGAAGCACCTTTGACCTGAGACCTATTCTTTCAAGAATCGTGACCTCTCTTATGCCCGTCAATAGATCTTGGTAAGTTTAATTAACCCGTAAATTTAAATAACCCTTTATTTTTTTTTAAATAAGCTTCGCTAAATAACTAAATAACATATTTCTCCGCTGTTCAGCGGCGACTTGACCTAGCTTTGACCTGCGACCTTTTCTGGCAAGGACAGGGACTTTATGGCCATCAATAATGTTTTGCAGATCGTATTTGTTAACTGATTTATTAAACTCTTTGTTTTTAAGTAAATCATCGCTGAGTCTGATCGACTTTCTATTACATACGGACCGGAAAGCAATGGATTTGTATACCGTTGATAACATCACGTATATTCGCAAAAAAAATATTTTTACAATATACCATGTACACACATTTATCCAAGCGCTTACAGGAATTAAGGCCAAAGGACGAGCACTGGGACCTGCGAGGTCATTCAACGCTGAAACGGAAATTGACGGTAAAAAGTTTTGAAAGGTGTAACAGGAGGAAAACCCCAAAGCAGTTGCGCTATGAATCAATTGTTAGGAGAGGGTGGAAAGTAAGATGGAAGATAGAGAATATGAGAGGAGGTACAGTAAAAGGAACGAAAGGGGTTGCAAAGAGCCTTAAGTAAAGCCCACAGTACACCGCATGATGTGCATTGTTGGCACTTTCATCCTCTACGGGACCAAGCGGTTACAGAAAGTTAGATACAAAATTATATCGAATTTCGATCCAAAAGCAAACTTGAGAGGTGAGCGATATCGAACATATTTTGAATTCAGCGGAATTCATAACTACAACTGAATTCAACAGATTTTAGTTGAATTTTTTGGTAAAATTAACAAAGACCCATTTTATATATCGGTTCAAAATTGGGAAAAACTCGACTCGGTATTTTTTCGGTAAAATTTAAAATAGAGTTTTTTTGGGGGTAAAATTGACAAACAAAGGTTTGCCGAATTTTTCAAGTAAAATTAACAAAGGCCCATTTCATCTGTCGGTAAAACGGCAAAATCCGACTCGGTATTTTATCGGTAAGATTTTAAAATTTTATTTTATTTTACTTTTTTGTATAAAATTAACAAAGGCCCATTTCATATATCGGTTAAAGTCTGGCAAAACCCGACGACTTGCTATTTTTATCGGTAAAATTTTAAAATTGAGTTTGCTTTTTTTTTGGTAAAATTAACAAAGACCCATTCATATATCGGTTAAAATCTGAATTTATCGGCTGTGAAACAACAACATTCAACAGACGTATCTAGCTGAATTTATTAGCGGCAGAAGAAACAACACCAATTGAAATCTCAGCTCTAGTTGAGGATATTGTTGGTGAAACAACCAATTTATTTGCAGAACAATCTATTAGCAGGACAACATATTGTTAGGACGACATATTGGTAGAACAATCCATTGGTAGGATCCATATTGGTAGAGTACCCTAGTGGTAGAACAACATATTGGTAGAACACTCTTTTGATAGAACAACCTATTGGTAGAGCGTCCTATTGCTAAAACAACATATTGGTAGAACACCCTATTGGTAGAGCAACCTATTGGCAGTACAACCTATTGGTACAACAACCCATTGGTAGAACAACCAGACCTAAGACAATTAACTACCAGGAACAGTTGCTGAATCTTCTGATCTCCAAATACCTAACTCTCTCTCTCTCTCTCTCTGCTGACGTTTCCTGAACTCATGTTTATCGGTTTTGTTTCATATTCCCTTACATTTATTCATTTAGCACCTTTTCCTACAACTTCAAAATTAAATTTAACTGAATTTATTTATGGCAAAATAATCACCTTAAGTTGAATGTAATCATGACAAAAAAGTCAGCTCAAATTGAATGTTATTTATAACAAAAGAATCAGCTCAAATTGAATGTATTTATGACAAAACAATCAGCTCAAATTGAATTTATTAATGGCAAAATAATAAACTCTAATTGAATGTAATTATGACAAAATAATAATGTGAAATTCATCTTATTTTTGTTAAACACTCGTTGAATTCGTCGAAACCCGGACACTTATCAACCTCTCTCTCTCTCTCTCTCTCTCTCTCTCTCTCTCAGACATACACACAAGTATCCGAACGCCCTCTCCATCTTCCCAGCTCAGACCTTGTAGAGCAAATCCCCGGTGTTCCTAAGGATTACCTGCTCTTAATATATTATGGAGCCCATTGGCCCGTCTTCAGAGAGAGAGAGAGAGAGAGAGAGAGAGAGAGAGAGAGAGAGAAGAGAGAAAGTCTTCGAGGAACTAATCCTCAGAGAGTATATAGACTCGAAGCCTCTGGCGGATCTCAAAGCTTACAAGATAAAACCCTGGAGCCCTGGGAATAACTTCACTTTTTGACAAGCCATAAAGTAACGTGAAGTGAGGTATATAAGTAAGGCATCGTAAAGTATCGTTTAACGTATCTTTCGCCGCATTGTTCGCGATACGACGCAAGCGGAAACGTCGGCTTTCGTTACGTATTTTTCGAAGCGTTGTTTACGATCGGAGCTGCGCGACTTCTGTAGCGCCGAAGGCTTCGTGGATCGTATTTTATCAAGTTTTTCTAGTTTTTGTTTTTTCACGGGACGTGGTTTTTTAATCCTTCGCCCCTTAGATCAGGTTTAAGTTGTTGGGCACCGGTTGGCTATTTCCACTGGTCGGGAGCGGTCGAAATGGTTTTAGCGTTTTGTGAGGCAATCTTAAAAAGTTTTTTTTTCGTTTTTTTATTTGTTATTTGTTGAAGCTTTTTTATTTATCATTTATTGAAATAAATTTGAAAAGTGGTTTTATATTTTTATATATTGAACCCAATTGTAAAAGGTTTTTAATTTTTAATTTATTTATTGAGCCAATTGGAAAGAAGGTTTTTAAAATTTTTAATTCGTCATTTATTGAAATCAATTTAAAATGGTTTTATTTTTTCATTTAATTATTGAAGCTAATTGTAAAAGGTTTTTCATTTGTAATTTATTTATTGAGCCAACTGGAAAAGAGGTGTTTTGGTATTTAATTCAGCATTTATCAAAATCAATTTGAAAAGAGGTGTTTCTTATTTTCTATTTATTTATTGAAGCCAACTGTGAAAGGTTTTTTCATTTTAATTTGTCATTTAGTGAAGCCAATTAGAAAAGTGTTATTTTAGTTTTTAATTTATCAATTATTAAAATAAATTTGAAAAGAGGTGTTCCTTATTTTCTATTTATTTACTGAAGCCAACTGTGAAAGATTTTTTCATTGTAATTTGTCATTTATTGAAGGCAATTGGAAAAGAGGTTTTTCATTTTTCATTTAATAATTATTGAAATCCATTTTTTTTATTTATTATTCATTGAAGCCAACTGGAAGAGAGGTTACTCTTAATTTTACTTATTATTCATTGGAAGACTGCAAAAAATAAAATTATGCACTATTTTATAAATCTAATAATAAAATATAATTTTAGAATTACTTATTATTTACAGAAAGATTGCACAAAAAAATTGTACTATTTTATAAATACTATTTTATAAACCTAATAATGAAATATAAAAAAATACTATTTACAGCTGAACTGCAAGAAATAAAATACGGTACTATTTTATAAACCTCATAATAAAATAAAATAAACCGGTTTTATTTATTATTTACAGGAGAACTGCATGAAAAAAAATTTCGTACTATTCTATAAATCTAATAAAATTAAATAAGATAATGTATCATATCTCAAAATGAGTGTTGTTGTAATACAGTTGTGCAAACTTTAAATTGTTCAAATATTAACCGTGTCCTTAAGTATTACCTTTTAAATTCCAACAAATGGAGATTCTCAGGTGTAAGTCACTTAAGCTAATATAAGTAAGTAGACATATCTACTATGAGATTCAGGGTCTCTGTAACACGGTTTTTTGGACTTTGCTCCTTGTCAAAGCATCGGATGTAGCTGAAAGTTGACATATGTATATTTTACACACACAATTTTGTCAGCATTAATCAATAACCTAAACCCAATAGTTTTAATTTTTATAGAGTAAAAATGCTTTAGCCGACGCCATGGCCAATGATTGCGAGCCAAGAGTCGAAAAACTTTCATTACGTAAGCAAAGTAAACATCGTTTTACGAAATGTTGTCCCGCCCATCCACTAGACAGAAATCCATTCACCTTATTCCATCGGTTCTGAAACCCATAGTAGTCAAGAATGGCTAACAGGATTTGGAATTGTCCCCGTGGTTGCAAAACTGCATTTGTCTTACGACTTGCAACTTTATACAGTCAAGAGAAAGCCCGTGGCCATACTTACTATAGTCTGAATAGGTAATTATCCAGTTTCTAGTTTAAATCCAATGTTTATGGTCTGATTTGTATTTAGCGTAACGTGATTATAATACTTGTAATGTCATTCAGGATTTCGAACATTTCCATTAACTATTCACTATGCCACCAAGAGAGAGAGAGAGAGAGAGAGATTGTATGTAAACAGTCTTTATATAACTATTTTTGTTAAAATAAGATTTTTATCCAAAGTAAATACAAGCTTATATGTGCTAAAATCTCCAGCAGACCAACGGATCATCCGATATAATTTTTTTCGTCTTCTTTAGTCTGTACGACCATGTTGGGTATAAAGACTTTATGAATGGCGGAACGATACATAGATGTGGGTGGGGTATCTGTGCTAGCGTAGTAATACTACTGTAGCGTAGTGCCGCAAAATTAGTAATAGCAGCAATATACATGAATTAAACGTTTAGGCCAACTGAAAACTGGGCGGGGATCCCTGAGGATCATTTAGCACTTCTTACAACTACTCGAGAAATGAGTTTTCATAGCCAGAAGTTAGATTTTCTAATACAACAATGGCCATGATAGCCTTCATTGTTATCCTGAATTATAACGAGGCCAAAGTGGGTGGAGCCTCATGACGTCATCATTCTGACGATAATTATTGGTGAAGGTTTAAAGCCAAAATACGATACCGTCTATTTTTTTTTTTTTTTTAGTAAATAGGTAGATAGCCGATAAATAAAATTGCTTGACACTGGATACAGCAGTTATCAAATCAAGCTTGTCTACTATGTCTTTGAGAATTACCAACTATTCCCTACATCTTGTCAATCTGATTGTGACCTATAAAGTAGATTATAATTTCTAAGGACACTTATTTTGGGAGTTAGACTAATAATCAAAATGTTTTTGTATTTATTAACATATTTTGTTGGTTTATTCATTATGACAATTCAGTGGAGAGGATTCAGAGTTCTTAAAGGTGTACTGCTTTGCTTGTATTTAAATTTTTTGTCATTGTTGCCAGGAGGTATAGCCTTCGAGAAAGAGGGAAGAAATGCTGTCATAAGTTACGTAACGAGTGCGTTCGAAACCTTATCTCTGAGTAAGTTGGCCCGTCTTCAAAAAGGTCACTTTACATTATAAGTACCAAATTTATTCAACCTACGTAATGCAGAATACAGTCAAAATTTATGTGTAGATATAATATGTATTCTGAATAAGCGTTTATATTTCTGAAATGCATAGATAAAAAAGTTATTTTGCGAAAAAAACCGTGTTACAGAGGCCCTGAATCTCATAGTAGCTAACATACTTTTCACCAGATATCAAAGAATTGTTACAGTTCGAGTTAAGATTCATTATGCGAGCCTAGATTTTGACATGGAGCCTTACAAATTCATCGGAGAAATTTATTTCAGGTAATTAGACATTCAAATCTCGATTATAATGTGGTTCGCATTCCACAGTAAGCTGTAGGTCCCGTTGCTAAGTAACCAATAATTGGTCCCTAGTCGCTTTAAAAATATCTACTTCTTCGAGTCAGCCCTAGGAGCTGTTAATCACCACAGTGGTTTGGTTTGACTAAGATATACTTTTTTTAGTTACCTTACTTGATTCCCACAGTTATTCCTTTCAGTTTTTTGAGTTTGGGTGAAGGAAAGAAAATAAAGAAAGTACAAATGGACGCTCGTAGAATATATATTATATATATAATTATATATAATATATATATATATATATATATATATATACATATAATATATATATGTATATGTATATAATATATATATAGATATATAGATATAATAATAATATAATATATATATATCATATATATATATATATATAGATATAGATAAATATTTATCTATATCTATATATATATATATATATATATATATGTATATATATATACGCATACAACATACATATTAATATACTATACACATATCATACATAGCCTAAGTATGAATGCATATATACATTACAGAAGATAAAATGCTCTAATGAACGCCGCTTGGTACACATATAACCATCTTGATGATCCCAATAATAACCAGGACTTATTTTCCTTTCAGATGACCATGAAGCCTGCGGCGGAAACTGAACGGAACACGAGTCCGCAGGACTGCGCCGGCTGCGGCAAACGCATTACGGACAGGGTGAGCAGGAGTAGGAGGAGGAGGAATCCGTCCGCTAGCTCCTCATCTCTCTCTCTCCTCGTCTCTCTCTCTCTATATATATATATATATATATATATATATATATATATATATACATATCCATATATATACATTTAAATGTATGAATATAAAGTGTGTGTATATATATATATATATATATATATATATATATATATATATATTATATAAAATGAACGAATTAGACAAACAAATCTTCAGTTACGTATAGGTTCATGAATATATATGTATATATATATATATATATATATATATATATATATATATATATATATAAATTAAATCTCTCCACAAGGGATTTTGGGAATCTTCGATTCCCCTTTCCAAAACGGGAATTGAGCAGATTCCTAAAAGCTAGTTATATATAATTTCATTCTTAATATAAACTATATTCGTACCCAGTCATCCATCTGTTTCTCCACTCCAAAATTCATGTGAAAATGACCATGTTTTAATTAACGAAGTATTTGATTCACTGACTATGTGTCGCCTTCAAACGAGCTAGTTAATACCCCCTCGTTAACATCGTTTCGTATAAGCTAACGACGCCTTTGTACCACATTAAAATTAACATTCAATGATTTTATCGCAATTTCCTACATTAACTTCAGAAAATTATTTGTGTAACGACCTGAAGATGCTATTGTCTGGTTTATAAAGAGACGACTTAGCAAGAGTAATGTTCAGATACCCAGTACCGAGTGGGCGTGGCGCGTCAGTTTGCGAAAGTTAGATAGCATATTGAGCCTTTTTCACTGACTGATTATGGTACAGTTTCCCTTCTCGTCGGGATTTATACGTAATTGTGTTTTTGGAGGAAATACATTACTATTATTATATTAATTATTACTATATGTGCGACAGGTGATGTTGCTTTGGCAGAATATATTATTATTATTGTTGTTATTGTTATCATTATCTTAGATTTTATAAACAATTTTGATGTTGGTTTGGCATGAAGAAAATTTATTATTATTATTATTATTTAACGAGATAGCCCCATAACATTAATCTTCAATGTAAGAATTAAAAAAGTATCTTCGTATGTGAGGAAAAATTGTTTTAAAAGAGCGTAATTCACATATAAAACCATAAATACATATACACAAAATCTTAATACGAAATCCAACTCAATTACTCTAGGAATACAATATCCTGCTCACTCTATGAATTACAAAATTTTACTCACTCTAGGAATACAAAATCCTACTCGGTTACTCTAGGGATACAAAATCCTATTAGAAAATCCTACTAGTTACACTAGGCATACAAAAATCCTATTACCAAATCCTACGTACTTTTCTCATTCTCGCTAACTCGTCTCTCTCTCTTCTCTTCTCTCCTTCGTCAGGTACCTCCTGAAGGCGCTGGAGATGTTCTGGCACGAGGACTGTCTCAAGTGCGGCTGCTGTGACTGCCGCCTGGGGGAGGTCGGGTCCACCCTCTTCACCAAGGGCAACCTCATCCTGTGCAGGAGAGATTACCTCAGGTTAGGATCGTGTTGGGGTTTCGTCGAGTTTCACTTTTTTTATTTTTTCATTTATTTATTTTTTTATTTTCGTTTGTAAGCTTGGCGAGGAAGCTATCAAAGGGAGTTCTTGATGGTTTCCCTTTCAAGATACATTATATCTATTTATATATATTTATATATTATATATAAATTTGTGTTTGTATGAGTGTACTCACTTATTTTTTTTATGTTTGATTGAAAGCTTGACGAGGAAGCTATCAAAGGGAGTTCTTGATGGTTTCTTTGTCGAGATATATTATAAATATTATATTTATTTATATATGATATATATTAATGTGTTTGTATGTGTACGCAATTTACACAAATCAAACAGTCGTGTGTATGAGCTACTATGTTGTATCCATGACCCCGTTACCTGTGTTACAATTTGATCTAAAAACAATAATATTCCCTTTATATAGAACAATTAAACCAACGAAAACTTAAGCTAGTAATTACATAAGACAATGAAACCGACCCGTTTTACAATTTAATCTAAAAACAATTAAACCAACAGAAACTTATTAAACCAGTCCTTGTATGGCACAAATAAACCGATGACCATTTGTTTACCTAACGTTATTAACGACAGAACTACGCAGATCACCACAAACCACAATTCACCAGCACAATTTGGTAACACTATCAATCTTTCGTTCTCATCAACGCCGGAGAACTTACAATCAATTCTGAATCAGTTAACAATCAAAGAACCAATTAGAATGAACAAAAATCACAATCACAATTCATTCTCTCTCTCATCAACGCCAGTGAACTTACAATCAATTCTGAATCAATCCACAATCAACTAACCAATTATAGTGAACACAAATCACAATCATATTTCATTATCTTTCTCATCAACGCCAGGGAACTCACAATCAATTCTGAATCAGTTCACAATCAATTCAACAAATTAAAATTAATAAAAATCACAATCCCAATGCATTATCTCTCTCATCAACGCCAGAGAACTTACAATCAGTTGTTAAATTAACTTCCAGCCTTATTAACCAAATACAAGTAACACAGATCGCAATCACAATTCATTGTCTCTCTCATCAACGCTAGGGAACTTACAATCAATGGTTAAATTAACTTGCAGCCTAATTAACCAATGAAAATTAGCACAAATCACAATTTTCTTTCTCATCAACGCCAGAGGGCTTACAATCAATGATAAATCAAATTACAATCAAGTAAGCAATGCAAATTAACAGATATTACCATCGGAGTTGATCAGTACAATCAATTCTTTCTCTCTCAACAACTCCAGGGAACTTACAATCAATTTCAAATGAATTTCCAGCCTAATCACCCGATGAAGATAATAACTTCTTCCAGTCGTTGTGGTTTTAGATTTAGGTGGCCTTATGCAGAGTAGCCCGTAAACTTCCAGTCACTCACTCAAGCAGCGAAAACACTTCCTTCTCCCACAGACTCTTCGGGACGACTGGGTACTGCTCCGCCTGTTCCAAGGTCATCCCCGCCTTCGAAATGGTCATGCGGGCCAGGAACAACGTCTACCACCTCGAGTGCTTCGCCTGCCAACAGTGCAATCACAGGTGAGGTTCCACAAGCGTTGTTTTGGGGGCCCAAACGCGTTGTTTGGAGTTCCAAAGGCGTTGTTTTGGGGTATCACAAGCGTTGTTTAAGGGTCCCGAAGGCGTTGTATAGGGTCCCAAAGGCGTTGTTTTGGGGTACCACAAGCATTGTTTGGGGGAGTCACAAAGGCGTTGTTTGGGGTCACAAAGACGTTGTTTTGGGGCACCAAAGGCGTTGTTTATGTGTCCCACAAGCGTTGTTCAGGGTCCCAAAGACGTTGTTTAGGGGTCCCGAAGGCGTTGTTTTGGGGTCCCACAACCGTGTTTGGAGTACCACAAGCATTATTTGAAGTCTCAAAGGCGTTTTTTGGAGTCCCAAAGGCGTTATGTGAACTTGTGAAGTCCCACAAGGGTTTTTTGAAGTCCGAAATGCGTTATTCAAGTATCGAAACCTTTGTTTGAAGTCCGGATTGCGTTATTTTAAGTCCGAAATACGTTATTTGGAGTCCGGGAAAGCGCTATTTGGAGTCTGGGCTGAGATCGTAAACTGTCTCGTTGAACTGTTTGGGACAGTTGGTCAAACAAGCGGTTGCGGAATGTATAAGCTGTAATAATAATATTGTAATAATAATAAGTAGAATTTTTGAACTTTTGTTCGTAATAATAATAATAATAATAATAATAATAATAATAATAATAATAATAATAATAATAATAATAATATGTGGCGCCGTGGAGGAGTTGGTTAGGTCGTCAATAGACTTAAGTCAAGTTAAGCAACATTGGGGCTGGTCAGTCGTTGGATGGTGACCGTTCTCCTCGGCGTTGATTCCTTTGGAAAGGATCTTTACCATAATTTCCTCAGTCTACTCAGCTGTAAATGAGTACCTATCCCTGATGGGGTAGGGTCCAGCTATGGGTTAAATAGCAAAACTCAGCAATGATGGAAAGAAATGAAGGAATAAACGACAACGACGTAAATGGAACTCTGGCAACAGAGGAGCCTCGTCCGGCAACCAGGTATTCAACCCAATTGTAGGGAAGACGGTCAGGTACTTGGAGGTCGTCATCCAGCAACTGATCACCACAACGACAGTAATCAACAGCCTGGAGATTGGAGCTACAGAGGCAAAAAGGAAGAAATGGACAGAGAAGAAAATAAGGAAATATGGAGATGCTACATCAGAAGCAACCCGACGGAGAGAGGATATAGAAGAAGATTGATCACATCTGGGAATGAGAGGAATAACACCCCCCAAACAGAGCAGAGGCTGGCAGACCAAGTAAGGAACATAAAGAAAAGAACTGGCTCTCCCCAACAGAAAGAGAAGAACTGGAAAGGGAAATGTCACACGACAACGAATTACACGAAGACGAACTGAGAGACGATGCCACAGAAGACGACAGGGAGGATGAAGTATCAAACAACGACACACGAAGAAACACCGACGAAGTAACAGAGAGGACGGAATGGGTAGAAAAGATTAGACAATGGATGGAGCCAGATACAGAGAGAACAAAGACCCCCTCCATGAAAGCCTACAACACCAAGAAATTAAAGGAGAAAACAAGTGAGGTCAATGAAATAATGGGCCTAATACACACCACCAGTATAACAGAAACAAATAACTTGACATATGCAGGAGCAAGATTAGTAGCAGAACTGATGGGAATTCGAACACACCACACCACCGTCACAACCAACCCAACAGAAACCAAAACACCAACCTCCTTGAAAAGGCGCCTGAAAAGCAAATCATGGTGATGAGATCTGACTTGAGTAAACTGAAAGAGATGGCAGAAAAAGGCTAAGAAGCAAGAAAACAAGGGAGGAACTCACGAGAAATACAAAGTACAAGAGGGGGAGGGGGACTAAACAACACAATAGAAGATGTAAAACAGAGGCTTAAGGCCAAAGCACACAAGATCCAACGGTACATGAACAGGAATAAGGGATACCAACAGAACAAACTATTCGGAACCAACCAGAAAAGACTATACAGCCAACTAACAGGGGAAGACAACCACCCAGAAATTCCTGAAGCCGAACCAAGTAAGAGACTATGGGAAAACATATGGAGCAATCCGGTATCACACAACAAACATGCAACATGGCTCCAGGAAGTCAAGGAAGAAGAAACAGGGAGAATAAAACAAAGATTCACAGACATCACGACAGACACAGTCAGACACCAACTAAAGAAAATGCCAAACTGGAAAGCCCCAGGTCCCGATGAAGTCCATGGATACTGGCTCAAAAACTCAAGGCCTACACCCACGAATAGCAGAAGAGACTATGGGAAAACATATGGAGCAATCCGGTATCACACAACAAACATGCAACATGGCTCCAGGAAGTCAAGGAAGAAGAAACAGGGAGAATAAAACAAAGATTCACAGACATCACGACAGACACAGTCAGACACCAACTAAAGAAAATGCCAAACTGGAAAGCCCCAGGTCCCGATGAAGTCCATGGATACTGGCTCAAAAACTTCAAGGCCCTACACCCACGAATAGCAGAACAACTCCAGCATTGTATCTCAAATCACCAAGCACCCAAATGGATGACCACAGGAAGAACATCCTTAGTACAAAAAGACAAGAGTAAGGGAAATATAGCCAGTAACTACAGGCCTATCACCTGCCTACCAATAATGTGGAAGTTACTAACAGGTATCATCAGTGAAAGGCTATACAACTACCTAGAGGAGACAAACACCAATCCTCCACCACAGAAAGGCTTGCAGAAGGAAGTGTAGGGCACAAAAGACCAGCTCCTGATAGACAAAATGGTAATGAAGAACAGTAGGAGAAGGAAAAGGCCAACCTAAGCATGGCATGGATAGACTATAAGAAAGCCTTCGACATGATACCACACACATGGCTAATAGAATGCCTGAAAATATATGGGGCAGAGGAAAATACCATCACTTCCTCAAAAATACAATGCGCAACTGGAATACAATACTTACAAGCTCTGGAATAAGACTAGCAGAGGTTAATATCAGGAGAGGGATCTTCCAGGGCGACTCACTGTCTCCCCACTACTCTTCGTAGTAGCCAATTGATTCCCATGACAAAAGTACTACCAGAAGATGGATGCCGGGTACCAACTCAAGAAAAGAGGCAACAAAATTAACCATCTGATGTTCATGGACGACATCAAGCTGTATGGTAAGAGCATCAAGGAAATAGATACCCTAATCCAGACTGTAAGGATTGTATCTGGGGACATCAGGATGGAGTTTGGAATAGAAAAATGCGCCTTAGTCAACATACAAAAAGGCAAAGTAACGAGAACTGAAGGGATAAAGCTACCAGATGGGAGCAACATCAAACACATAGATGAGACAGGATACAAATACCTGGGAATAATGGAAGGAGGAGATATAAAACACCAAGAGATGAAGGACACGATCAGGAAAGAATATATGCAGAGACTCAAGGCGATACTCAAGTCAAAACTCAACGCCGGAAATATGATAAAAGCCATAAACACATGGGCAGTGCCAGTAATCAGATACAGCGCAGGAATAGTGGAATGGACGAAGGCAGAATTCCGCAGCATTGATCAGAAAACAGGAAACAAATGACAATACACAAAGCACTACACCCAAGAGCAAATACGGACAGACTATACATAACACGAAAGGAAGGAGGGAGAGGACTACTAAGTATAGAGGACTGGGTCAACATCGAAAACAGAGCACTGGGGCAATATCTGAAAACCAGTGAAGACGAGTGGCTAAAGAGTGCATGGGAAGAAGGACTAATAAAAGTAGACGAAGACCCAGAAATATACAGAGACAGGAGAAAGACAGAAAGAACAGAGGACTGGCACAACAAACCAATGCACGGACAATACATGAGACAGACTAAAGAACTAGCCAAGCGATGACACATGGCAATGGCTACAGAGGGGAGAGCTAAAGAAGGAAACTGAAGGAATGATAACAGCGGCACAAGATCAGGCCCTAAGAACCAGATATGTTCAAAGTACGATAGACGGAAATAACATCTCTCCCATATGTAGGAAGTGCAATAAGAAAAATGAAACCATAAACCACATAGCAAGTGAATGCCCGGCACTTGCACAGAACCAGTACAAAAAGAGGCATGATTCAGTAGCAAAAGCCCTCCACTGGAGCCTGTGCAAGAAACATCAGCTACCTTGCAGTAATAAGTGTACGAGCACCAACCTGAGGGAGTGATAGAAAACGATCAGGCAAAGATCCTCTGGGACTATGGTATCAGAACGGATAGGGTGATACGTGCAAACAGACCAGACGTGACATTGATTGACAAAGTCGAGAAGAAAGTATCACTCATTGATGTCGCAATACCATGGGACACCAGAGTTGAAGAGAAAGAGAGGGAAAAAATGGATAAGTATCAAGATCTGAAAATAGAATAAGAAGGATATGGGATATGCCAGTGGAAATCGTACCCATATAATAGGAGCACTAGGCACGATCCCAAGATCCCTGAAAAGGAATCTAGAAAAACTAGAGGCTGAAGTAGCTCCAGGACTCATGCAGAAGAGTGTGATCCTAGAAACGGCACACATAGTAAGAAGAGTGATGGACTCCTAAGGAGGCAGGATGCAACCGGAACCCCCACACTATAATACCACACCCAGTCGAATTGGAGGACTGTGATAGAGCAAAAAAAAAAATAAATAAACATAAATAAATAATAATAATAATAATAATAATAATAATAATAATAATAATAATAATAATAATAATATTGGAAATTAACCGCACGAATATGAAATATAACAGGATGCAACCCGGAACCCCAAACTATAAATACCACCCAGTCGAATTGGAGGACTGTGATAGAGCAAAAAAAAAAAAAAAAAATAAATAAATAAATAAATAATAATAATAATAATAATATAATAATAATAATAATAATAATAATAATAATAATAATAATAATAAATATTGGAAATTAACCGACGAATATGAAATATAACACCATTCTTTCAGTTTCAGTTCTAGTGCATCGATAACCCGTTCCAACTCTCTCTCTCTCTCTCTCTCTCTCTCTCTCTCTCTCTTCTCTCTCTCTCTCTCTCTTTCATTTCCTAAATCTAAAGTGAAATTTATGTTATTTTTTCATCTCTTGTCTTTTATCCGGGCTTTGAAATCATCGAATCCCCGAACCGCTTGTCAATCTCTCTCTCTCTCTCTTCTCTCTCTCTCTCTCTCTCTCTAGAGAAGGGTTAATTAGGTAAAAGATATTTCCTTCCACCCCGACACTCCCCACCCACAGCCCCCCATCCCCCCTTATTCGATCCAATTAATAGCCTCAAGATGTCAGTCTTTAACTACCGCACTCAGCGTGATTACCGTCGGTGTTTAGTTTAATTAGGACTTCCAAGCGATGAAGTTGAGGGGCCTCCTCCTCCTCCTCCTCCTCCTCCTCCTCCTCCTCCTCTCTCACTTCAGACAGAGAGAGAGGTGTTCCTATACCCTTGTGGAGTTTCGTAGTAGAGATTTGTAAGTAGGTTATCACTGTGAAGATTTTTCTAAGTTTTGTTTAAATTATAGGATTGTTCTCTCTGTACACACACACACACACACACACACACACACACACACACACACATATATATATATATATTATATATATATATATATATATATATATATGATATATATGATA
>NC_087217.1:43647317-43672317 GCF_015104395.2 Macrobrachium nipponense | reverse complement strand
GTGAGATAGAGAGGTGGTACTCGGAGGATTTTTTTTTTGCAATTTTATATATATATTTTTTACAATTAATTTCTTAATTTGAAGGTGGTGAGAGAGGTGGTACTAGGAAATTTTTTTTAAAATAAATATTATTTTATTTATCGATTTTGTTCCTCAATTTGAGGGTGGTTAGAGAGGTGGTACTCGAAAAAAATTTAAAAGTAAATATTTTATTTATTCATTTTGTTCCTAACTTGATTAATTTAAGAAAGGTGATACCTGAAAGGAAATTTCTTTTCATTATTACTCTTAATTTTATTTATTAATTTAATGGGTCACTTAGTTCATTTTTTGGGGGGAGGGGCATATTGAGAGGTGGTACACCAATGATTTTAGAATTAATTTATGATTTTACTTATTAATTTTAGCAATTAATTGATTTTTTGTCACTGGATATGTGAAAGATGTGGTAATTGATAAAAAAAATACTTGCCTGACAAACACATAATTAATTCCGTTCAAATCTGACGTGTTTCACAATTGCGTACCAGATGACGTCACATCACATAGCTAGTCGAGTAACTATCCCCGTCAGGAATACATACTAGAGTACCAGAAGACGTCACAAAGAAATGACTGGAACTCGGCTATGTCATTTGGGTACTAACGTTCGGAAGTCGGGAGGAGAAGTAGTTTTTAATAATGGAAAAAGTTTTGAGAATATTTTTTTCAACTTTTATCACAGGACTGGGATTTTGTAACTGAATGAGAATGAGTTCATTCGGCTTTTTTTTTTTTTTTTTTGTTTTTTTTTAATACGGTACTTGAACTTTGGATATGAATAAGAATGAGGTGATCCCTTACGGTGAACTACTCTGTCCTTTCGTCTGGTCTGTCCTGTCTGTCTCTCTCTCTCTCTCCCCGTTTTTTGTCTTTCTGTTTTATATTTCCTTGCCAGTCCTCTCTGGTCATCTCTCTCTCTCTCTCTCTCTCTCTTCATACATTTATAATAATATATATATATATATATATATATATATATATATATTATATATATATATATATAATATATATTACTATTATTATATATATACTATATACACATATGCATTTTTGTATATGTATATTTTATGCATGTAATTGTATGTTTGTATCTAGGGAGAGAGAGAGAGAGAGAGAGAGAGAGAGAGAGAGAGAGAGAGATAGAATGAATATATGTACCATATACTATGACATATTTATAAATATGCACATGTATAAGCATGAACAAATAAGCGGGTTTCTTACTTATCACTGAAACAGAATACCATCTAATGTCTCCTCTCTCTCTCTCTCTCTCTCTCTCTCTCCTTAACACAACCTGTGCGAAATACCCCTACTTCATTTCGCACCAGATAAGGATCAGGATTAGACAGCGCCCTGGCTAGAAATATATATAGGATTATATTAAAGAAATATTTTCGGTTACACAAACAACCTTCGGTATGCGACTAACCGCTGATCGGCGTTTGTTTACGTTTTGTTTGTAACTGCGAGAAAGAATATATATATATATATATATATATATTAATAGATATATATATATATACATATCTATATATGCTATATATATATATATATATATATATATATATATTATATATATATATATCTCGCAGGCATATCTTTAATGGCTTCCCTCCCTCCTTCTGTCTCCTCCAGCAGACCCACACCGGTCTAGACGACGTCCCCAAGCCAGTCGTCTCCAACGCCAACGGCGCCCCCACCGCCGCCAACAACTCCAACAACAACAACAACAATGGCGGCATCTCCAACAACAACAACGCGGGTCCCCTCCACCACCAGGGCAACCCTCTCCACCACCATCACCACCAACAGCAGCAGCAGGCAGCTCAACAACAGCAGGCGGCTCCTCCACCATCTCTCCAACCCCAGCAGGGCTCAACAGCACAGCATTTACAGCAGCAACAGCAGCAGGCACCCCCTCCCCCACCCACGCAGCAACAGCAACGTCAGATCGTCACGTGATTAGCCAACAACTGTGGTGCGAGATTCAGGTCACAATTCAATACCTTCTGGAAACCTAAGCCTATGTGACTATCAAATGGTCTCACTCTACATATTATTCTAGTCAGTATGGCGAGAATCGCGTCACATGAATGTGGGTATGTGCTTGTGTGGGTATGTGACGAAGCCACATTAATGTATGTTGATTTAAGGTCACGTAACGGTTTCTGTAAACCTGTTTATGTGACTGTCAAATGGTCTCAATTATACATATTCTAGTCAGTAACGCGAGAGTCTTGTCACATGAATGTATAAGTGCGTATGTCACTTATGTGATCAAGTCACATTGATGTATAGAGATATATATTGATATATTCATCTGAAACTGAAAGCTTAATTAAGCTACCATAGGCCTAACGCCCAAATATCAGGCTTAACTGTTAAAACGACTAGGCCTATGCAGGTCTTTTGTAATTGCTTTAAAATCATGCAATAATTATTTAACCGCTATCAATTCGACCAGTCGCATAACTCACATGGATAAAATGGGGAAGATTATGTGTAATGGGCAATCACTCCGTCACAAGATCTAGAGAGAATTTTGTACAGTTTCAAATTGAATGTGAACTTACGATTAAATGTGCCAGATGGTTTTTTTAATCATGCGAATACGCAGCCCTAATGTGAATGGCTACTTTAATGTATGACGTCATAATGTGGTAAGTTGTTTGAATACAAGACTAAATCATCATGTGTGTTTTGAATCAATGTGATAATAAGTCAGCCGTTCTGAGGCGATCAGCTGATTATTATTATTATTATTATTATTATTATTATTATTATTATTATTATTATTATTATTATTATTATATTGTATGACCCTGATGAATTGCTAAAAATTTGTTGATCATTCTGATGACAATTATGTGTTTAAATCCAGTTATCAGTAATTATCTTATTTTTTACATTTTATTTCATATTTTGGTAAGGTTTTCATATATATATATATATATATATATATATATATATATATATATATATATATATATATATATATATTATATATATATATATATATATATATATATATATATTTCACGAATTGATAATTAAATTAATTTTCATACTTACGCTTTAGCTGTTAATAATAATTGATAATTGATAATTAATAATAGTGAAAACACTGAATGCCACAATTGAGTTTGTATAAAACAATGAGAAAGCAGAAATTGTATAAATATATATATACAAATATATCACTTACTTAGGCTTAAGGTAATTATTTGTCGAAAGGTGTGTGTATGTGCGTGTATTACAGTGTCGAAAATAGTCGAAAAAATAGTCGAACAATAGTCTTTCTCTAGTCATCCATTACCATTTTATGTTCGTGGGAATAACTGTCCTTCAATTATCGTAATTATTTTTTATAATAACTGACATTTTCAAATCGTGGTTATGTGCCTGTAATACTCGTAGTTGCCAGTAGTCTCAATACTCATATACTTACTTTGGTTCTTTTTGTTCTTATTTATTTAACATACCTTTTATTGAATTTTCTAGTTAGAAATCGGATAAATAAATGTATATTATAATAATATTAAATTGAAAAATTACCATAGTTCTCCAGGCGCAGTTGTTCCTACCCTAAAAATACAACGCTGTACAGCTGTTCATCGTGAGAATAAACATTATTGTTTTGCTTCCTGATGTTGTTTCACTGAGAGTACGAAATGTAAGCGATGTAATGTCGTGTAATCCACTACAGTCGAGGACTGTAATGCATGTTGCGTGTAATGAAGGAGTTCCTTATGGTATTTGAAGTCACGTTCCTTGCCATGAAGTCGAGTTGCCACGTTGTATTTAAATGACTGTTAAATATACTCCTTAATATGCTGTATACAACTCCCAGGCATTACAGCCAGATTGAAATATGAAATCTAAATATAATTTACGCAAAATGGAGTTGAATCATGGGATATGGACGAGAAAATGGCGATTTAAAATTATGAATTGACATCCACCTACGGCGCCCCCTTCCCTACCCTACCTCTTCAGTGGTCCTCACTCCTCAGTCAGTCATTCAAGTGTGTTCTTATTCAGTGTGTGAACTAGGTGATCGACCTCGTCTTCGGGACGTGTTTATAAATGTGTTTTAGCTTTTATAGATGTAAATACGCAAGAGGGAAAGAAAGAGAAACAGAACGTAACTAGGCCTAGTGCAAGCCAGTTGCAGAATGCTGCCTTGAGGAACTCCGACGAATTTGTGTCAATTGGAGAGGAACCAGATTCATTTTTTTTTTTTTTTTTTTTGTGGAAAGTAACGTGAAAGTGACGCCGTAATATTCTACTTTATATACAAAACACAAACAACGGGAAACCGTATTTTTACTTATTTTTAAAAATTCAGGCCACAGAACGTGATTGATACTATAGGCCTATAGGTGTAGGATAGCATTTATCAACGTAAGAAGACTTTCGGAATGGTTTTATCTTACGCAAATGGTGATTTCTGCAAGAACTATTTGACTATTTGGTTAATAAATAGCTAACGGAATATTATATGGTACATGAAACCTCTACACTTTTACCTATTTTTAAAACTGGGCCAATGAACGTGATTGATACTATAGGCCTAGGTCTAGGATAGCATGTGTCAAGTACTCAAGGACTTTCAGAATAGTTTTTCTATACACAAGTGGTGATTTCTTCAAACTATTTGACTATTTGGTTACTAAATATATCAGGGAATATTGGATGGTACTACGTGAAAGAACTGCTGCACTTTTAAAACTTATTTTTAAACCCTAGACCACAGAACGTGATTGTATCAATAGGCCTAGGTCTAGGATAGTACATATAAACGTAAGAAGACTTTCGGTATACAGTTTTTCTACACGCAAATAGTGATTTCTTCAAGAACTATTTAACTATTTGGTTAATAGATATAGCTCTCGCGGAATATTGTATGGTACTACGTGAAAGATCTGCTGCCTTTTTAAAAACCTATTATTAAACCCTAGGCCACAGAACGTGATTGTATCAATAGGCCTAGGTCTAGGATAGTGTATATTAAAATAAGAAGACTTTCGCTATATTTTTATCATATGCAAGTGTTTATTCCGTTATTTCTTCAATAACTATTTGAATATTTGGTTACTAAGTAGCTCACGGAATATTGGATGGTACATACAAGGAAGAATTGCAGCATTTTTGTAACCTATTTTTAAAACCTAGCACTATACTAATTCAATAGGCCTAGTAGGTCTAGAAAACATAGGTCAAATTATGGAAACTCTTAAATAGTTTCTCTTTAAGCAAGTAGTGATGTCTTCAATAACTATTTGAATATTATGTTTACTAAATAGTTCCTGGATATAACCACAACAAGTTTTAACTATTGCCACTTGAGAATTCCAAGAGATAAACAGGCCTAGGTCTGGGAATATATTTTCCAACGCAAGCACTTGATTTCCTCAATAACTATTTGACTATTTGGTTAGCAAATAGTTCACGACCTTCGGATTAATCCTGGAAATAACTACAATACTTTTTAACTATTGCCACTTGAGAATTCCAAGCGATAGACTCTTTAACACATAGGCCTACGGTGGAAGCGGTTCATTCCTCGTCAAAAGTAAGTTTAATTTCAGTCATTTTTTTTAGTTGATTTGATATTTGCGTTCGTTTTTATATAGCCCAAATTGCCAACTTATTTATCAAGTTATTTTATATATTTTACAGTTATCGTAAACTGTTATGTATTCCTGTAGGCTTCGTAAACTGTCTTTAAATGTTTGGTTATTTTACGTTACAGTTCTTTATTTTATTTAAACTGGTTAAATGATTGTAACAGAATTTTAATTAAATATCTTCAGATAAATATAGGTCTAAGAAAACATTGGGCTAACATTTTTAGCGTTATGATTTGGTTTGGTAAATCTTTAATACAAGTTATGCTGTATACTACGTGCTATTGTTTAATGTTTATATCATGCAAATGGGCGTGTGTATATTTATGTTGTATACCACTATTGTTTCCTGTTTATATGATACAATGGAGTGTCCGTATATTTCACCGTGTTTAGTACTAGCCCTTGGGAGGATCAAACGTCCCTAAGCGCATTTCGTTATCTGCCTGAAATGTCAGGCAGTTCGTGATGTGTCTGGTTGCGCTATCTTCCTGTAACATACATTGTTTGTTTCAGTTTTTTTTACTATCTGTGTATGTATGTATGTGTCACTTAGTCATAACTGGTTTCATAAGTGACTTCACGTTTTGAACGGAGTTTAAAATAGTGGGGTGGGGGAGGGGAGATGTTATTGACATATCTGGGTGGTTGCAAGCGCGTTGTCAAGTGGCTCTCTCTCTCTCTCTCTCTCTCTCTCTCTCTCTCTCTCTCTCGGGCTTTTTATTTTTACACAAAGGTTCTCTTGTGTGGAACTTCGTCGTTTTCTGTGAACCCGTAACCTGAGAGAGAGAGAGAGAGAGAGAGAGAGAGAGAGAGAGAGAGAGAGAGAAAGCCGCTGACGTTACCGGGTATCAGTTTTTTATGAGATTTCTTTGATTGAAAATTATTATTATTATTATTATTATTATTATTATTATTATTATTATTATTATTATTATTATTATTATTATTCTTATTATATTAATATTAATATTATTATTATTATTATCAATTTGTCGATGACCTATTGGTCATTATATATATATATATATATATATATATATATATATATATATATATATATATATATATATATATATATATATATATATATATATATAATATACACTCCCCAACTGAAGCTTTATTGAATAAAATAGGCTACGTTACGAAATAAATAAACTAATTTTAAAAGATGGTTGACCACATTTAATCATTACCCACGATTATTACCTCACTTGACAAATGCAAATGATACGTATAACTAAACGAATTAAAAAAAAAACAGCTTAGGATATTAGACGTAAAATTTTAACCAGAGCAAAAACCTCTTATATAATTTACGTATCGATTGCGGACGCCGTTATAAATGAAATGATTGAGTAACGACAGTTGAAGAGAGCTCTCGATTCTCTGAGTGATTGGGGGTCCTGTAGGGGTGGTTACTGGTGCCCTCAGTGAAGCTCCATTTACTAAAAGGACCTTTGCATGTTTCTTAGGACGTTTGCGTGTTTCTATGGGCTAGGCCTATAGCTGCTACCCACTTTTTTTTAATTTATTGATTTAGCCTTTTACGTGTTAATTGCCAGTAAAACTGTGCTGTTATGCACAGTTCCATCTTTAGATCTTTATATTTCAACTCATTCATTTTCTATATCTATCTTGCTGTCCAATTACTCCAACTCCATGGAGCTCTTTTCACTGTCTCATGAGTTGAATGGCTGAAAGTGTCCCAAAGTGGCCCAGTGTTTGGCTCCACAGCTTATCAATTTCATCAAATCAAATCAAAGTGTGAGGAGGAGGAGGAGGAGGTGGTGGTTAGTGGTGAGTGACCCTTGGGGAATTGGTAAGGCTAGGACAGAGGGTGCCATTATGGGGAGCCAGTTTAGGGGTCCATTTGTGTGTCTGTTTGGGGGCCCAGTTTATTGGGGTGCCAGTTTGGGGGCCCATTTTATTGGGGTGCCAGTTTAGGGGTCCAGTTTGGTGTGTCTGTGTGGGGGCCCAGTTTATTGGGGTGCCAGTTTGGGGGTCCAGTTTAGGGGTCCAGTTTGGGGGGCTAGTTTAGGGTGCCAGCTTTGGATGCCAGTTTGGGATGCCATTTTAGGGGGCCAGTTTAGGGGTCCAGTTTCGGGTGTCAGTTTAGGGATACCAGTTTGGGATGCCAGTTTTGACTGCCAGTATAGGGGTACCAATTTAGGGTGCCAGTTATACCATTTATGATCCTAGAATCCCCTGCAGAATTTCTATAAAATCAAATCGAATCGAGAGATGGGTTGTAGGTAAGGGCCTCCGGGGTCATGGTAGGACAGAGGGCCCCACTTTGGGATGCCAGTTATGCCATTTGTGTGACCTTAAAGAATCCTTTGCAGCATTACGGAAGAAACTTCAGGTCATTAATTTGATTCGTTGGTCGAAGAAGAATGTTCGGATGGAGAGACTGAGGAAGTAGGAGACAAGAATTAAGGACATACAACCCTCTCCCTCACTTCTCCTTCTCCTCCTCCTCCTACTCCCCCTCCTCCTCCCCTTCATTTGAATAACAATCGAACTGCCATGCACTCATAAATAACCATTTGTTTGCCAAGACGTCTTAGTCGCTGCCTTTGTGTTTTTTTTTATATATCACACAAAGACGAGCCTCTTTTTTTTTCCCACTTGCGTCGTTAATTTAGTCTTTGTTCATATATTATAGTCGTTCTCATTTTAACTTGTTTTCATCAAGTTTGTGTTGATTGATTCGTTTTTTCTTATCAGTGTTTTCCCTGCTTAAACAACCTTTTCTTAGTTTTGTTTTACAATTCCTGTGTTTTTTTTTTCAATATGGGTGTAGGACTCGCAACCCCATCCCAGAATTATAACTTAGAAACTTTCACCTGATTGTAGGTATACCTAAAGTGAGCAGCATTGTGACAAAGTGAGGCCATGGAAGTTAATAGAGAAAGGTCTCTCTCTCTCTCTCTCTCTCTCTCTTTGTGTGTGTGTGCGTGTGTGTGTGTGTGTGTGTGTTTGTGTTTTGTGTGTGTGTCTGTTTACTAAAGCTGCATGTGTGTCTGTGATTGCCTAAGTGTATGTGTACTGTGATAAGTATGCGATAATTGTCAGACAATGTCAACGTGTTTGGGACATGTATGCAATAGGTTTCTGATGTTTTCAACATATTTGGGATAAGTTTCCAACATTTTCAAAAGGTTTGTGACTTATATTTGATAAGTTTCCGACATTTTCTAAACGTTTGTGACATGTACGCAATAAGTTTATGACATTTTCAACGTGATTTTGACAGTTATGTGATGAGTTTCAGATGTTTTCAATATGTCTGTCGCATGCAATAAGTTTCCTTTTCAGTGTGCTTGTGACACATGCGATAAGTTTCCTACTTTCCAATGTGTTTGTGACATGCATGCAACAAGTTTCCGACGTGTTTGTGACATTCTACTTCACTGTAGGGACATACATTAATGGGATAAGAGTACAATATTTTCAATGTTTGTGACATGCATACGCAATAAGTTTTCAATGTGTTATACGTATGCGACAAGTTTCTGACATGATGACGTGCGAAGTCCAAGCGGGCGGATGATAATGAAAACTCATAATATTTTTCCACCAGTTCTCCAGAACCTCCTCCTCATCTTCCTCCATCCAACCCACCACCCTGTTTCGCGTGGGTCAGAATGACAAATTTTTATGGCGCTTATAACGCGGGCGTTTCTCACGCCGATAGTTTCTGACGATCTCGGAAAACCAAAAAACCCCAACCCCTCCTCCTCCCCCCTCTCTCTCCCCTTCCCCCGCCCCTCCCTTCCCCTCCCCTCAGTTTACCCCGCCCGCCCTCCCACTCCTTCCCCTCTTCCCCTTCCCCCTCCCCCCCTCCCCCTCCCCCCAACTCATTTTCGACCCTTTCAGAAAATGTGTGAGGCCAAGGGCTATATAGATAGGCAAGTCTAGTCTTTAAGGGCGAAAGATGCATTCGTTTACTTCGGGATTTTCGACGGTTTTTGGATGGATCTTGGGACGCAGGTTTTGTTGTTGTTGTTGTTGTTATTGAAGTGGATAGATACATAGGGTTGTAATTCCCGAGGACTAAATTATTGGGTTTTTAAAATTATTTGCGTAATGGTGCTTATTTCCTTTTTACTTTGACATTCAATTCTTATCGTCTCTCTCTGCGAGGAATTACGCGAACGCGTATCAAATCTTGAAGGTGTTGATTTCTGGCGAGAGAGAGAGAGAGAGAGAGAGCAGCTCGATTCTTTATGAATCATTAACCTAATTCATAAGCTGCACTAAATTATAAGAGCGAGCCGCAGATGAAAGGGAATATCTCACATCCCCCAACTCTTTATAAATGTTCATTTCCAGTTTGATTCTTCTTCCCTCTCTACCCCCCACCCCTTCCTCCCCAACCTCTTTTATCTTTCATCCTTGTTTACCAGCCCTTCCCCCCCCCTTCCCCTTCCCATTGTCTTCTCCCCTCCCCCTCCTCCCCTATCCCATTCTTTCCCTTTTCTTTTGATTTTCATACGCCACTTTTCCATTCCATTCTTATTCCCTCTTTCCTGTCTTCGATTCCCTTGTTTTACCCTTTCCCATTTCCCCTTTACTTCATTAGCTTTCTTCCTCTTCCATTCCCTCCCCCATTCTCTCCCTTCTCGTCTGTTCCCTAATTATGATACACCTCTTTTCCAATCCTTTTTCGTTCTCTCTCTTCCCATCTCTCACTGTTTTCGCTTTTCACTCCCCCAACCCCCCTCTCTTTTCCCATCTCCTTCCTCTCTGACTTCCTTTCCCCCCATTCTAATTCCTCCTCTTTCCTTATTCCTCAATCTTCAAGATTTCCCACTGCCTTTTCCTCTCATTTCTTTGGGGGGTTGGTCACCCCACCCCATATCAACACCCCCCCCCCCCCCCTCCCCCCCAACGCTTTTTACCACAGAGAGGTGGTCACCCCCCTCAATGGTAACCTCCCGCCCTTTACCACGGAGGGGATGGTCACCCCCTTTAGTGGTAACCTTCATTGTTTAATCGATATAATTCAATTCTCCTTTTCCTTTAATAATTAGTCTTTTTTTCGTCAGCTTTTGTAATTTTTCCCCTCTGGCCAACAGGGAGAGGGATTTCCGCCCTTCATTTGTTTTGGTGTCTGGTGTCTCGTCGCCGCCTTGTTTTTCGGAGGAACTGGGTTCCAGAGTTGATTCGGGATACGAAAAAAAGGCTGACCCATGAAAAGGAATAGAAAAAAAAGACATGACCTAATGAAAACAGTGAGAAAAGTGCTGACTCAGTGTAAAGGAATAGGTAAAAATGCTGACCCATCAAAAACGAATAGGGGAGAAAAGGCTGACGCATTAAGAGGAATGGGAAAAAAGGTTGACATGAAAAAGGAATAGGAAAAAAGGTTGACCCATTAAGAAGGAACAGCCAAAAAAGCTGACCCATTAAAAAGGAATGGGAAAAAAGGTTGACCCATGAAAAAGGAATAGGAAAAAAGGTTGACCCATTAAAAAAGAATAGGAAAAAAGGTTGACCCATTAAGAAGGAACAGCCAAAAAAAGCTGACCCATTAAAAGGAATGGGGAAAAAAGGCTGACCCATTAAGAACAGTAAGGAAAAATGGCTGATCCATTATAAAGGAATAGGAAAAAAGTTTGATCCATTAAAGAGGAATGGGGAAAATAAGAAGGAATAGGGAAAAAAGTTGACCCATGAAGAAGGAACAAGGAAAAAAGCTGACCCATTAAAAAGGAATAAGGAAAAAGGCCTAACCCATTAAAAACTGAGGAAAAAAGGTTGACCTATTAAAAATAGTGAGGAAAAAAGGCTAGCCCATTAAAAACAGTGAGGAAATAAGGCTGGCCCATTTAAAAAATGTGACGAAAAAGGCTGACCCATTAAAAACTGTGAGGAAGAAGGGCTGACCTATTAAAAACAGTGAGATGAAAAAAGGCTGACCCATTAAAAATGTGACGAAAAAGGCTGACCCATTAAAAACTGTGTGGAAAAAAGGCTGACCCATTACAAAGGAATTGTGGAAAAAAGCCTGACCCATTAAAAAGGAATAGGCGAAAAGGCTGACCCATTTCGATCGCAGGAGGAGTCATGGGTGGAACTTCTACTGATAGCCAGGAGTTGACCCTCTCGCCAATTGTAGTCAAAGCAATTCCTGTCAATCTTATCCCCTTTCCTTCCTTTCCATATTCTCCTTCTCTCTCTCTTTCTTGCTCCCCCTTTAGCAACAAGCTGACAGTCTTATCCTTTTTTTCCTCCCCTCCTCTCTCTCTCTCTCCTCTTTTGCACTCTTACTTGACTCCACCAACCAACCCCTTTTCTAAATAATTCTCCTCTCCCCTTCTCCTCCCCCTCCCCCTTCCACACTTCTCCCAATGCTAAACTCCGCTCATCGGAATCTGTCGTTAAGGTTAGAGAGATGCTCCTTTATCTTAATGGGAACCGATGGTGGTTGTTGAGGAAGGAATACGAAGGGAAAGAGAGAGAGAGAGAGAGAGAGGAGGAGAAAGGGGAGAGAGAGAAGAGAGAGAGAGAGAGACCACCCCAGTTGGTGGAGAGTTTTAAAAAGATTACATGCACTGATCTTTCACATACGTTCAACATTCCAAGCAATGAGAATAGCGGCCAGGAAAGGATCTTGTACCAGACCTTACCTTTAACCTTACAGACCTTACATCTTGTTCGGGTTGCCCCGCCCCAGGTCCCTCAGTGTGAGGCACTCTAATGTCTAACCAGAGAGTTTGCTAGTACATCTTCCGGTATATTTTGCATCTTCCAATCTTGGATGGGTCTGGGATGCAGTTTAGATATTTGTCGAGCTTATTCTTAAACACATCTACGCTCACTCCTGATATATTCCTCAGATGAGCTGGCAACGCATTGAATAGACGCTGCATTATCAATGCTGGTGCGTATTGGATTAATGTCTGTGTGCTTTCCTTATTTTTCCTGGTATAGTTTTTGGCACTATAACTACCTCTGCTTGCTCTTTCCTGATATTTTTAGTTCCATGATATTTTCTGCTATTCCTTCTATCTGTTTCCATGCCTGAATTATCATGTAGCGTTCTCTTCTCCTTTTCTAGACTATATAATTTTAAGGAATTTGTTAGTCTTTTCCCAGTAGTCTAGTCCTTAACTTTCTTCTATTCTAGCTGTAAAGGACCTTTGTAACACTCTCTATGTTGTGCAATATCCTTTGATAGTGTGGTACCATATCATATTGCATATATTCAAGGTGGCTACGACCATGTTTTTATAAGCATAATCAGTGTTTCAGCTTTTCTGTTTTGAAGTGCCGTAACAACATTCCCATTTTTTGCTTTTACATTTTGCCACAGAGTTGCTATTTGATCATTGCATAACATGTTCCTATTCATCATCACACCACCAAGGTCTTTAACTGCTTTCTTATTTGTGATTGCTCATTATTAGGTCCCTTATATGCATTATGCTTTCTTTCTCTGTCTCCAAATTTATTGATTCAAATTTATCAGAAGTTAAATACGTCCTATTTACCTCTGCCCAATCCATATACTTTGTTAAGGTCTCTTTGTAGAGCATTCCTATCTTCATCACAAGTATTTCTCCTACTTATTTCTTGTGTCAATCTGCGAAACTACTCATACCGAATCCTTAACATTATGTCTATGTCTTCAATCATAATACAAACAGTATTGCAGCTAACACCGTCCCTTGCGGCACACCGGATATTAAACTTGGCTTTCATCCGATTTCTCGTCGTTGCAATACTATCTGTTTTCTGTTGTGTAAAAATTCTTTTTAAACCATCTCCTACTTTATCCACGATATTGTGTTTTCTAATTTTTTTTCGCTAATATATTATGGTCTACTTTATCAAAAGCTTTGCAAAGTCTAAATAAACCCACATCTGTTTCATTTCCGCTTTTCATATTTTTTGAATATGTTCACGGTGGACTAACAGTTGGGTTTGTGTACTTTTTCCGGGTACGAAACCATGTTGTCCTTTATTAACAAATTTTTTTATTTTTTTATTAATGGTTTCATAATATTTTTTCTTCATTACCTTTCATACACTTTCATAATATGTGATGTTAGACTCCACAGGCCTATAAATTACTTGCCTCTAGTCTTGATCCACTTTTGAAAGTAGGGGTAATATATGCTAATTTGTGCTCATCATATATCTTGCCTGTATCTACACTTGTCTTAATAATAATTGCAAGTGGCTTTGCGATAGAATGAACTACTTTCTTTAACAAATGCAGGAATTCCATCAGGCCCTGCATCAGCTCCATTTTTAATTTTCATTAATAGCCTGCACAATATCAGCTTCATTAATATCTATGTCAGCTAAAATATTCTCTATTTTCATCCCTTACTTCATATCATTATCTTCATTCTATCATTCTAGGGTGAATTCTCTCTTATATCGTTCTGCAGAATGTTGCAAATTTCCTTTTTTTTCACATTCGTTAATCTCCCTTCAATTCTCAGAGGGCCTATTTCTATTCTTCTTTTATTCATCTTCTTCGCATATGAGTATAATAGTTTTTGGGGTTTTGCTTGATATTTAATAGGGTTTTTTCTTCCAAGTCCCGTTTTTCATTTTCTTTTGATTGTATAAATCTTTTGTTTCTGCATTTTCTATCTTACTTGTTTAGTTCTATACTTTCCATGCATTTTTTTCTTTTGCAAGACCTTTTTTCCCACTTTCTGATTTTCTGGAACAAGATCCTTCTGTCTCTTGGTATGCATGAATGATGTTTTACTTTTCTTCTTCGGTATATATTTTTGTTTCCACTATTTTCTCCAATTTTTATATAATATCTCCGTATTTACCCTTATGTCATCACTTACGAAATGTTATCCAAATCTTTGTTTGAAATTCTTCATTAATTTCTGACATTTTATATTTTATTTTTACTGTAGAAGTTGTATTTTCCCATATCCTTCCCACTTTTTCATTTCTTGCTTATCTCTATTTTCACTGCTTTGGAATGAACTGTTAATTCTATCTATGACATTTATGGTCTGAAATACTCGCCATTATAAACTATTATTTCTTTAACATATTCATCTCGTTCACAGAAATACTAGGTCTAAAGTTTTTATTTTCTTTCAATTGTTGGTCAGGTGATTTATTTGTTGAATGTTGTATTCTAGTAGCATATCTAAATAAGCTTTTCAATTGCCTCTTATCTTCTGCATACTATTACTCTCTTTTTTTTTATCTAGTACACCACAATCTCCTATTCGTTCTTTCCATTCTACGAGGAAAGTTGAAGTCACCAGATAAGATAGTCCAGTCCTTGTGATTTCTACATATATCATCCAATTTTTCAATTTATTAGTCAAACTCTTTAGTATTAGGAGGTCTATAATATTTACTATGTTTCATCAATTTTTCAGATTCAATTCTACGCTATTAAGTTCACATTCTGAGTTACTATATTTCTCATATATTTTTCCTTGTTTTTTGTCTTTCCCATATATTGCGGTTCCCCCTTGATTCCTATTTTTTTCTATCTGTCTATAATTTGGAACCCTTTTATTTGATCATCATTCCAGTCTCTTGGAATACCAGGTTTCACTTAATATTCATTATATCTCTTTTGTCATTTTGGGTTAGTTCTTCTAAGTACTCTATTTTTTCTTTTTGAGTTACTCGTAACTAAACCCTGCGCTTATTCTCACTATGATGGTTTGCGTGTTTTTCTCCTTCATTTAATACTGGTAGTAAAATAAGGATTTTCCCATGTCTCTTTCCTGTTCTGGTATGTTTGTTCTTTTTTCATTTCCAGAAATTCTGACATTAAAAAATCCAACTTTTCATAATATTTTGATCTTCCTTCATCATAATTATTTTAATTTTGTGTCTGAATCTGCAATTTTCCTCCGTTTCTGCAATATCCTCTTGCATAATAAATACAGTTATTCTCTCTTGAGTAGAATTTTCGGAGCTGATGCTTTGTAATTTTTTTGCTGACACCTCTGCATATCTCATTGGTGGTTTGCTTTTCTCTTTTCACCTGATATTCTTGATTCTCTCTTTATTTGTTTCTTTCTTATTTTGGATTTTATTACTTGGTTGGTTATTTATTTGATTATGATTCATGGCTACAGGTGCATATATTTGCATTTTTTGTCGAACTTACATCCTTTTCCTTCTTTAGGTTTTTACATATTTTTGGATGCAGATCTCTGCAATCATCCCATATCCATCTAAGTATGCACATTTACCATATATTTCATAGTTTTGACATATCTTAGGATGTTTGTAGTAACATCTTTCTCAAATCTGCAATTCCTCTTTTTTCAAAAGGTTGCAGATTTTGTCTTTCTTGTCTATTTTTCCTCTTTCCCGTCATTGTATAGATCTGGGTAGAGCCTCTTCGGGATTTGCTTTTCTGTTGTCATATCGTAATTTATTTCTTCGTAGGTATGCTGCTTTATTGCCTCATATGTAGTATCAATGAGTATCTCTGCATCCATACTTTTATCTTTTGTTCTTTGTTTTCCTTATTTTTTCTGTCATTTCATTTTTGTTTACTTCTCTTCCGTTTTCCTCTTCTTCTTTTTCTTCTTCTTCTTCCTCTTCCTCTTCTTCTTCATCCTCAACTATTTGTACATTCAATCTTGATTTAATAACCATTGTCTACCATGATAGACATGTTGAACAAAAAATTCTTGTATCTTTTCTCAAATCTTGTATTACCTCAGCACACTGTGGATGGGTCGGAATGTTGCATGCAGCACATTTTCTGATTAGGTTTTGTGGATTGACTATGCTATACCAAACCTTACACAGTTTGCATGCTTTTGGCATTCTTTTCCTAATGCATCAATTAGGATATTCACAAGATTCACCTTATTCATTTTCTTTGTCGGAATATGTTGGTTTATGTATATTTTCTTTATGAGTCCTCTTGACCACTTGGATTTTATTTGGAACTTCTTCAATTATTTTCAAGATGTTTTCATTAGATTTGTTCCAGTTTGAAGGATTATATCCTTCTAATATATCTATGAATGCTTTTGTATCTTTTTGGTTAGGACTGTTGCTGATTTCATAGATGAGAAATGCCAGTTCCCTTCCTGCTACCTCATCGTATTGCGAATCTGCTAAACACGCCAAATTACGCACCTCTTCCCGCAGTTGGAACTTACTGCCATCTTGTTCTGATTTATAGTATACACTTGATAGACTAACTTAGAAGGACGCTTTATCCTACTAGAGAGAGAGAGAGAGAGAGAGAGAGGGAGACTCCTCCTACTGGAAGGTATTAAAATAAAGTACATTTTTCAATGGGAATTGCAGTTTTTCATTGACCAGAAATAGAGAGAGAGAGAGAGAGAGAGAGACTTTTCAGTTAGACTGACAAGTGTGAACAACAGTTTTTGGCTTCTTTTGGAATTTTGTGAAGAGATATCCATCAAGTTTTCTTACCCTTCCCTGTTTCACTTTCTTGTATCTGTATAATATCCAAATAACTATACACTGGGTTAACCCCCGGCCTTCTTGAAGATCAGGAATATAGAGCACTTAGTGTTAAAGAACAAAAGAAAAAAAACTTAGAAATATGCATTCTCAAGTCCTCGTGGAGTGCTAAGGGAAATGGTGGGGTGAAGACGGGATAGGTAGGGGAAAAGGGTGGGGGAGGGGTTGCTTAATCGTACAGGACATTTCTTTGATAGTTCCCCTCATCAAGTCAACTATCGGCTGATAGTTCCCGAAGAAGGGGAGTTAATGTAAAGTGGGTCTCTCTCTCTCTCTCTCTCTCTCTCTCTCTGGTCGATGCAAAACTGCTGCAAATCCACCTGGTACAATGAACTTTATCTAGATACCTTCCAGTAAGAGCAGCCTCTCTCTCTCTCTCTCTCTCTCTCTCTCTCTCTCTCTCTCTCTCTCTCTTAATTAATCATAGAATTTGTTCAAAGGAAAATGTTATTAAAAATGAGAAGTGTTTGCAATGCATTCTCTCTCTCTCTCTCTCTCTCTCTCCGCACAAATACACACAGACATTAATATGCAAGAAATGAAAGCACAATTTAATTAATCATCAAAATATGTTAATGAAAATCTAGACTGCAGTGCATTCTCTCTCTCTCTCTCATTTATTTGTGACACTGGAACTTGCACTTGCATATTGATATAAATAGCACCAATTATTTTGACTGATTTATATTGCATGGCCTTCATGGTAGAGAGTTCTTAATGTTTTAGAGAGAGAGAGAGAGAGAGAGAGAGAGAATTCATTGCAAGCAGTTCTCATTTTCATTTACATATTTTGATGAATAATTAAAAGTACTTTCACGTCTTGTAAATGGATAAGCGTCTGTTTTGCGTGGAGAGAGAGAGAGAGAGAGAGAGAGAACTACTTATGGACATTGCATTTATTATACTCGTTTACATAGCTGCATATTTTGATGGCTAATAAAAATCTTTTTCATAGCTTGTACATTAGTGTGTGCGTGTGTGGAGAGAGAGAGAGAGAGAGATAGAGATAGAGATAGAGAAGGGGGGATCCTCTTTTCGAAATAAGCACCAAACAATCTAACGAGCGAGAGAGGAGCAGTTAGCGCGCGAAAACAAGAAGTTTGTCTCTTAACGACTCTTCCGCTCTTGAACGACGTCCAGAGTCTCTCTCTCTCTCTCTCTAAGCGGACCCCCAACCCGCCTCCCCTTCCCCGTCCCCGTACTTTTGGGATCAGGGTAGCATCGGTGATTCTAACATTCAGGGCCCTTATCATTTCAGTCTTGGTTCTCATGTTTTTGAAACCAGGAATTTTTATCAGTAATGATTTCTCATATTTAACACACATTATATATATATATATATATATATATATATATATATATATAATATATATACATATCCATATAATACCTATACATAAAAAATATATACCTAAATTAAGATATATTTCCTATTATTTCATAATATATATCCTAATAAATCAATTTATTTTAATTCGAGTTTTCCAAATTTATATTTCTGAATATTTCGTAATATACACTCAAAAAGTTTCTTAATGTACTGGAATTACCAAAGACTTAATAATTCAATTATGATTTAAATTCAAGTGTTTAAAATAAATGTTTTGCTATTATTTCATAAGATATCCTCAAAAAGTTTCTCTTTTATATATATATATATATATATATATATATATATATATATATATTATATACATACATACATACATACATACATACATACATACACACATATATATATACATATATATATATATATTACACACATTTCGTAAAAATAATTTTAGAACTGTGATGATGTAGATCGTTTGACACTCCCGAATATTATCACTTTTTACAGAGCTACTGTGGCCCCTTGTATGTACACACAGGGACTTGAATGATTGATTCGCCCAGCTAAAGAAGTGGCGTCGCTCGATGTCGGTGATAGAATGAAAGGAATTTTGAACGTAAATCTTGGGAAAAAATTAATCCTTTGTCGCTGATGGTTTTTGTAGGAGGTAAAAGTATAGTTATTTTTGGTGGAATATTAACATTAGTAAACTTTAGAAGTTCAAGCGAAAATGCAGTGCATTACTGCCCTAATGCTGTTATCCTTTCATTGTAACACATTTTTATCTATTTATTGATTTACTAATTGTTTTTTTATGCATTTAATAAGCGAGATCTTTTCTTTCTGCACTTCACTTTACCTCCTCTTACTTCTTCCTAAGGTATACCATTATATTCTGTGGTAGCTTCTGGAATTTCGAGTCGATGGCCCCTTTGGTGGCTTGTTTCCCAATAGAATAGGTTCCATCTCCTTTATTAATAATTAATAAATAATAAATAATAATAATAATAATAATAAATAATAATAACTAATAAATAATAAATAAAAATAAATAATAATGGGTAAAATTAATAATAATACTAGGGAAAATTGTATATACAGTTGTTCTAAAGGTGTCCACAATAATAATAATAATAATAAGAATAATAATTAAGTCGAAAGAAAACAAGTGGAGGTCAATGAAAATCAAGTGTAAAATAATGGGTTTATATGTATATAAATAACCACCAGTTATCGGCAGTAAAGAAACAAATAAACTTGAGGCATAATGCAAAGGAGCAAGATTAGTAGCAGAACTGATGGGGAATCGAACACCCAACACCACCAGCACAACCAACCCAACACAGAAACCAAAACAGCAGCAACCGCCTTGGAAAAGGCGCCTGGAAAAGCAAATCATGGTGATGAGATCTTACTTGAGTAAACTGAAAGAGATGGCAGAAAAAGGCTAAGAAGCAAGAAAACAAGAGAGGAACTCAACGAGAAATACAAAGTACAAGAGAGGGGAGGCTAAACAACACAATAGAAGATGTAAAACAGAGGCCTTAAGGCCAAAGGGGCACATAGATCCAACGGTACATGCAACAGGAATAAGGATACCAACAGAACAAACTATTCGGAACCAACCAGAAAAGACTATACAGCCAACTAACAGGGGAGACAACCACCAAGAAATTCCTGAAGCCGAACCAAGTAAGAGACTCTGGGAAAACATATGGAGCAATCCGGTATCACACAACAAACATGCAACATGGCTCCAGAAAATCAAGGAAGAAGAAACAGGGAGAATAAAACAAAGATTCACAGAGATCACGACAGACACAGTCAGACACCACTAAAGAAAATGTCCAAACTGGGAAGCCCCAGGTCCCGATGAAGTCCATGGATACTGGCTCAAAAACTTCAAGGGCCCTACACCCACGAATAGCAGAACAACCTCCTTGCATTGTATCTCAAATCACCATGCACCCAAATGGATTACCACAGGAAGAACATCCTTAGTACAAAAAGACATGAGTAAGGGAAATATAACCAGTAACTACAGGCCTATCACCTGACTACCAATAATGTGGAAGTTTCTAACAGGTATCATCAGTGAAAGGCTATACAATTACCTAGAGGAGACAAACACCATCCCCCACCAACAGAAAGGCTGCAGAAGGAAGTGTAGGGGCACAAAAAGACCAGCTCCTGATAGACAAAATGGTAATGAAGAACAGTAGGAGAAGGAAAAACCAACCTAAGCATGGCCTGGAATAATACTATATAAGAAAGCCTTCGACATGATACCACACACATGGCTAATAGAATGCTTGAAAATATATGGGGCAGAGGAAAACACCATCAGCTTCCTCAGAAATACAAAAATACTTACAAGCTCTGGAATAAGACTAGCAGAGGTTAATATCAGGAGAGGGATCTTCCAGGGCGACTCACTGTCCCCACTACTCTTCGTAGTAGCCATGATTCCAATGACAAAAGTACTACAGAAGATGGATGCCGGGTACCAACTCAAGAAAAGAGGCAACAGAATCAACCATCTGATGTTCATGGACGACATCAAGCTGTATGGTAAGAGCATCAAGGAAATAGATACCCTAATCCAGACTGTAAGGATTGTATCTGGGGACATCAGGATGGAGTTTGGAATAGAAAAATGCGCCTTAGTCAACATACAAAAAGGCAATGTAACGAGAACTGAAGGGATAAAGCTACCAGATGGGAGCAACATCAAACACATAGATGAGACTGGATAAAAGTACCTGGGAATAATGGAAGGAGGGGATATAAAACACCAAGAGATGAAGGACTACGATCAGGAAAGTATTATGCAGGAAAGATCGAGCGAAATACTAATTCATCCGAATGGCGATAAACTCAAACGCCAAAGGAAATATGATAAAAGCCTATAAACACATGGGCAGTGCGCAGTAATCAGATGCATGCGCCAGGGAATAGATGGGAATGGACGAAGGCAGAATTCAGCAGCATAGATCAGAAAACCAGGAAAGATATGACAATACACAAAGCACTACACCCAAGAGCAAATACGGACAGACTATACATAACACGAAAGGAAGGAGGGAGAGGACTACTAAGTATAGAGGACTGCGTCAACATCGAGATCAGAGCACAGGGGCAATATCTGAAAACCAGTGAAGACGAGTGGCTAAAGAGTGCATGGGAAGAAAGACTAATAAAAGTAGACGAAGACCCAGAAATATACAGAGACAGGAGAATGACAAACAGAACAGAGGACTGGCACAACAAACCAATGCACAGACAATACATGAGACAGACTAAAGAACTAGCCAGCGATGACACATGGCAATGGCTACAGAGGGGAGAGCTAAAGAAGGAAACTGAAGGAATGATAACAGCGGCACAAGATCAAACCCTAAGAACCAGATATGTTCAAAGAACGATAGACGGAAATAACATTTCTCCCATATGTAGGAAGTGCAATACGAAAAATGAAACCATAAACCACATAGCAAGCGAATGCCCGGCACTTGCACAGAACCAGTACAAAAAGAGGCATGATTCAGTAGCAAAAGCCCTCCACTGGAGCCTGTGCAAGAAACATCAGCTACCTTGCAGTAATAAGTGGTACGAGCACCAACCTGAAGGAGTGATAGAAAACGATCAGGCAAAGATCCTCTGGGACTATGGTATCAGAACGGATAGGGTGATACGTGCAAATAGACCAGACGTGACGTTGATTGACAAAGTCAAGAAGAAAGTATCACTCATTGATGTCGCAATACCATGGGACACCAGAGTTGAAGAGAAAGAGAGGGAAAAATAGATAAGTATCAAGATCTGAAAATAGAAATAAGATGGATATGGGATATGCCAGTGGAAATCGTACCCATAATCATAGGAGCACTAGGCACGATCCCAAGATCCCTGAAAAGGAATCTAGAAAAACTAGACGCTAAAGTAGCTCCAGGACTCATGCAGAAGAGTTTGATCCTAGAAACGGCGCACATAGTAAGAAAAGTGATGGACTCCTAAGGAGGCAGGATGCAACCCGGAACCCCACACTATAAATACCACCCAATTGGAGGACTGTGATAGAGCAAAATAAAAATAATAATAATAATAATAATAATAATAATAATAATAATAATAATAATAATAATATAAAAAGTGTTAGGAGTTCGTGTGTGATTTAAAAACACTTTACAAAGCTTTCGAACCCTTTGTAAAGTGTTTTTAAATTATATACGAGCTCTTAACACTTTTTTATTGTGGACCCCATAGAACAAAATGATAATAATAATACTAATAATAATAATAAATAATAATAATAATAATAATATAATAATAATAAATAATAAGAATAATAATAATAGAGGTCTCATTCTTACAGTGTTCTAATGGGATTTCAGTAGAATCTGTGGCTTCAACAAAAAACAAAATTTAAAATTAATATTGATTTACAATGACAAGAAATTATTTGTGTTTAGGATATAATATCCTATAAAATAAGAGACATTGTCATTAAGGACTCTTAATTTTAAATAAATAAATTTTTTTAACGTCACCTTGAGGGTAAAGTCTCGTGAAATATTTGGGATTTTTCAGTTCGAACGCTTAATGAACTACCTGCGTGCATTCTGTAGAGCAATGCGGTGTCATTCCCCTTAAATTGGAATAGGAATCGAGTAGGAATCGACTGAAGAAAATAGTATTATGCACTACATAAGAGAACATTATTTTGCTATTTGACATAACAGTAAAAGTACCTGCGCGCATTCGGTAAAGATATGCATTGTCATTTCCCCTTCATTTGAATAGGAATCGAATAGGAATCTGATGGTAATCGAATTCCAGTACAAAGTCTCATTATAATCTTAAAATCGCTCCGGGGTTGGGGGGCGGGGGTGAGGTCCGGGCGGAAGGAATTCCAGGCGCGTGAAATAAAAGAACCCCCCCCCCCCCCCCCCCCACCTTTTTGTAAACGAGAAAGCAGGGACGCAGCCGCGGAGATTAGTACACCAAACTGTCGCATTAAAGTTAAAGCAATTACCCATAATGCCACTCGGATGGGCTACGACGAAGCCATCAAATTTACCCTCTTCTTTTTTATGGGGGGGGGTCTGTTTTCGGCTGTCACCCATCCCCCCTCCCCGGGGCCAGGAGCGCGGGCGACGTCCTTTCTCGTTGTTGAATGGACTATGGCGATTCTCGGCGAATTAGATTGTTTATATAATTTTAACTTCAATGTATATAATGATTTGGTTAAATATAAAGTTCGTAAAATGGCCTCTATGTAGTATTAGATCAATTGAAAAATTATGAATTTACAGAAAATATTAATATAAATATAAACATATAAATAATTTTTTTAATCGGGCTTCACGATAATATTAGATAACAGTATAGATAAATAAAAGAAATTATAAATTCAATATATATGAATATGAATTTAATATCTTAAAGGGTGAATATATATATATATATATAGTAAATATAGTTTTAATTTAATAAGGGTGTTTATGACGATTTGGTTAGATGTGAGATTTGTACAATAACCTTAAAGTAATATAAGATCATGAAAAATTATTGATTATATATATATATATATATATATATATAGTATAATATAGTATTATATATATATTATATCTATATATATTATATATCTATATATATAATATATATACATATATATACTATATATATATAATTTTAACTTCTTTTTTATGAAGATTTGGTTAAGCATGAGGATTGTAGAATGACTTCAGAATAATATTAGATAAAATAGAATTTTAAGAATTGCATCACGCCCGAATTCAGGGGCGGAAATCACGCCCCAATTGGAGGCGTTCATTTTAGTGGGGTTGGGGGAGCAGGCGGCGCTGGAATTATTATTATTGTCCACCCTCTCTCTCTCTCTCTCTCTCTCTCTCTCTCTCTCTCTCTCTCTCTCTCTCTCTCTTTTCTCTCTCCCTTATGATTGGAATCGTTTAATGCAAATTAGCCTTGATTAAACGAATGGTTTTATAGGGGGAGGGGGTTGGAGGGACGTTGTAGAGAGCTTGTTGAGTGTGGTGAGAGAGAGAGAGAGGTTGGAGGTTGGAGAGGGAGTTGTGGGATGGGGTTGGATGAGGTTAATATGACCTAACCCTTAACTCTGGGGTTTGGATAGAGAGAGAGAGAGAGAGAGAGAGGGGGGGGGGAGGTTGTGGGGTTATAGCTGAGGAGTGGGGTTAGTTGGTCCTAACCTTTAACTCTGAGGTTTGGAAAGAGAGGGAGAGAGAGAGAGGTTTGCGGTTGGAGAGGAGGTTGTGGGTGGGATGGGGTTGGGAGGGGTTAATATATCCTGACCCTACACTATCGTGTTTGGAAAGCGAGAGAGAGAGAGAGAGGGGTTCGGGGTTGGAGAGGGGGTTGTGGGATGGGGTTGAGTGGGGTTGATTTGTTTTAACCCTTAACTCTGAGATTTGAAAAGCGAGAGAGAGAGAGAAAGTGGATGTGTGTTTACCAAAAGGGAGTAATGAATTACGTTTTTATC
>NC_087217.1:43624817-43639817 GCF_015104395.2 Macrobrachium nipponense | reverse complement strand
TCTATTTTCAGATCTTGATACTTATCCATTTTTTCCCTCTCTTTCTCTTCAACTCTGGTGTCCCATGGTATTGCGACATCAATGAGTGATACTTTCTTCTTGACTTTGTCAATCAACGTCACGTCTGGTCTATTTGCACGTATCTGTTCTGATACCATAGTCTCAGAGGATCTTTGCCTGATCGTTTTCTATCACTCCCTCAGGTTGGTGCTCGTACCACTTATTACTGGAAGGTATTTGGTGTTTCTTGCACAGGTTCCAGTGGAGGGCTTTTGCTACTGAATCATGCCTCTTTTTGTACTGGTTCTGTGCTAGTGCCGGACATTCGCTTGCTATGTGGTTTATGGTTTCATTTTTCGTATTGCACTTCCTACATATGGGAGAGATGTTATTTTCGTCTATCGTTCTTTGAACATATCTGCTTCTTAGGGCCCTGATCTTGTGCCGCTGTTATCATTCCTTCAGTTTCCTTCTTTAGCTCTCCCCTCTGTAGCCATTGCCAATTGTCATCGCTGGCTAGTTCTTTAGTCTGTCTCATGTATCGTCCGTGCATTGGTTTGTTGTACCAGTTCTCTGTTCTGTTTGTCATTCTCCTGTCTCTGTATATTTCTGGGTCTTCGTCTACTTTTATTAGTCCTTCTTCCCATGCACTCTTTAGCCACTCGTCTTCACTGTTTTTCAGATATTGCCCCAGTGCTCTGTTCTCGATGTTGACGCAGTCCTCTATACTTAGTAGTCCTCTCCCTCCTTCCTTTCGTGTTATGTATAGTCTGTCCGTATTTGCTCTTGGGTATAGTGCTTTGTGTATTGTCATATGTTTCATGATTTTCTGATCTATGCTGCGGAGTTCTGCCTTCGTCCATTCCATTATTCCTGCGCTGTATCTGATTACTGGCACTGCCCATGTGTTATGGCTTTATCATATTTCCGGCGTTTGAGTTTTGACTTTAGTATCGCCTTGAGTCTCTGCATATATTCTTTCCTGATCGTGTCCTTCATCTCTTGGTGTTTTATATCTCCTCCTTCCATTATTCCCAGGTATTGGTATCCAGTCTCATCTATGTGTTTGATGTTGCTCCCTTCTGGTAGCTTTATCCCCTCAGTTCTCGTTACTTTGCCTTTTTGTATGTTGACTAAGGCGCATTTTTCTATTCCAAACTCCATCCTGATGTTCCCTGATACAATCCTTACAGTCTGGATTATGGTATCTATTTCCTTGATGCTCTTACCATACAGCTTGATGTCGTCCATGAACATCAGATGGTTGATTCTGTTGCCTCTTTTCTTGAGTTTGTACCCGGCATCCATCTTCTGTAGTACTTTTGTCATGGGAATCATGGCTACTACGAAGAGTAGTGGGGACAGTGAGTCGCCCTGGAAGATCCCTCTCCTGATATTAACCTCTGCTAGTCTTATTCCAGAGTTTGTAAGTATTGTATTCCAGTTGCTCATTGTATTTTTGAGGAACCTGATGGTGTTTTGTCCTCTGCCCCATATATTTTCAGGCATTCCTTTAGCTATGTGTGTGGTATCATGTCGAAGGCTTTCTTATAGTCTATTCATGCCATGCTTAGGTTGGTTTTCCTTCTCCTACTATTCTTCATTACCATTTTGTCTATCAGGAGCTGGTCTTTTGTGCCCCTACACTTCCTTCTGCAGCCTTTCTGTTGGTGGGGGATTGTGTTTGTCTCACTGATGATATCTGTCATTAACTTCCACATTATTGGTAGGCAGGTGATAGGCCTGTAGTTACTGGCTATATTTCCCTTACTCATGTGTTTTTGTACTAATGATATTCTTCCTGTGGTCATCCATTTGGGTGCATGGTGATTTGAGATACAATGCTGGAGTTGTTCTGCTATTCGTGGGTGTAGGGCCTTGAAGTTTTTGAGCCAGTATCCATGGACTTCATCGGGACCTGGGGCTTTCCAGTTTGGCATTTTCTTTTAGAGGTTGGTGTCTGACTGTCTGTCGTGATCTCTGTGAATTTTTGTTTTATTCTCCCTGTTTCTTCTTCCTTATTATTATTATTTTTTTTTTGCTCTATCACAGTCCTCCAATTCGACTGTGTGGATATAGTGTGGGGTTCCGGGTTGCATCCTGCCTCCTTAGGAGTCCATCACTTTTCTTACTATGTGTGCCGTTTCTAGGATCACACTCTTCTGCATGAGTCCTGGAGCTACTTCAGCCTCTAGTTTTTCTAGATTCCTTTTCAGGGATCTTGGGATCGTGCCTAGTGCTCCTATGATTATGGGTACGATTTCCACTGGCATATCCCATATCCTTCTTATTTCTATTTTCAGATCTTGATACTTATCCAATTTTTCCCTCTCTTTCTCTCAACTCTGGTGTCCCATGGTATTGCGACATCAATGAGTGATACTTTCTTCTTGACTTTGTCAATCAACGTCACATCTGGTCTGTTTTGCACGTATCACCCTATCCGTTCTGATACCATAGTAAAACCCAGAGGATCTTCGCCTGATCGTTTTCTATCACTCCTTCAGGTTGGTGCTCGTACCACTTATTACTGCAAGGTAGCTGATGTTTCTTGCACAGGCTCCAGTGGAGGGCTTTTGCTACTGAATCATGCCTCTTTTGTACTGGTTCTGTGCAAGTGCCGGGCATTCACTTGCTATGTGGTTTATGGTTTCACTTTTCGTATTGCACTTCCTACATATGGGAGAGATGTTATTTCCGTCTATCGTACTTTGAACATATCTGGTTCTTAGGGCCTGATCTTGTGCCGCTGTTATCATTCCTTCAGTTTCCTTCTTTAGCTCTCCCCTCTGTAGCCATTGCCAATTGTCTTCGCTGGCTAGTTCTTTAGTCTGTCTCATGTATTGTCCATGCATTGGTTTGTTGTGCCAGTCCTCTGTTCTTTCTGTCTTTCCTCCTGTCTCTGTATATTTCTGGTCTTCGTCTGCTTTTATTAGTCCTTCTTCCCATGCATCTTTAGCCACTCGTCTTCACTGGTTTTCAGATATTGCCCCAGTGCTCTGTTTTCGATGTTGACGCAGTCCTCTATACTTAGTAGTCCTCTCCTCCTTCCTTTCGTGTTATGTATAGTCTTGTCCGTATTTGCTCTTGGGTGTAGTGCTTTGTGTATTGTCATATGTTTCCTGGTTTTCTGATCTATGCTGCGGAGTTCTGCCTTCGTCCATTCCACTATTCCTGCGCTGTATCTGATTACTGGCACTGCCCATGTGTTTTTGATTTTTATCATATTTCCGGCGTTGAGTTTTGCCTTGAGTATCCCCTTGAGTCTCTGCATATATTCTTTCCTGATCGTGTCCTTCATCGCTTGGTGTTTTATATCTCCTCCTTCCATTATTCCCAGGTATTTGTATCCTGTCTCATCTATGTGTTTGATGTTGCTCCCATCTGGTAGCTTTATTATTATTATTATTTTTATTATTATTATTATTATTATTATTATTATTATTATTATTATTATTATTATTATTATTATTATTATTATTATTATTATTATTATTCCTGTGGTCATCCATTTGGGTGCATGGCGCCGTGGAGGAGTGGGTTAGGTCGTCAATGGACTTAAGTTAAGTTAAGCAACATTGGGGCTGGTCAGGCGTTTGATGGGTGACCGCTCTCCTCGGCGTTGATTCTTTGGGAAAGGATCTTTACCATAATTTCCTCAGTCTACTCAGCTGTAAGTGAGTACCTATCCTGATGGGGTAGGTCCAGCTATGGGTTAAATAGCAAAACTCAGCAATGATGGAAAGAAATGAAGGAATAAACGACAACGACGTAAATGGAACCTCTGGCAACAGAGGAGCTTCGTCCGGCAACCAGGTATTCAACCAATTGAAGGGGAAGACGGTCAGGTACTTGGAGGTCGTCATCCAGCAACTGACCACCACAACGACAGTAATCAACAGCCTGAGATTATTATTATTATTATTATTATTATTATTATTATTATTATTATTATTATTATTATTATTATTATTATTATTATTATTCAGAAAATGAACCGTATTCACATGAAACAAGCCATCCACAGGTTGCTATTGACGCGAAATTCTGAAGCTTCTAAAGAATATTATGGCGTGCATTAGAAAGAAGAAACAGAAGATAATAAAAAATACAGAAAACGAGACTATTTGTTAGAAAAGAAAAATAAATTTATTATAAACAAATAAATCGACAAATAAATCGGAATAGAGGGAGAATTACTTAAAGCTAATAATGCATTGCATCTTTACTAATTAAGATTACGCAAAAATAATCATGATAATTGGTGATAATATGAATAAATGTAGCGAAAACCTGCTAAATTTGCAGGACATTAGCGAAATAATTCGGGATTTTGTGGTAATGTGAATAACTGGAGTGAAAAACCTGCTAAATTTGCAGGACATTGGTGAAATAATTCGGGATTTTGTGTCATGTTTTAATACAGTTAATTAGGAGGATTGTGAAAGTCTACGGGTATTACACCACACGTTTCACTAAGCGTTGATATCTTGCATATACGTAGGGGTACGGTATTATTATTATTATATTATTATTATTATTATTATTATTATTATTATTATTATTATTATTAAATGAAGATAATTTCCGTAGGGTGTAGTGCCGTCAGTGCACTTCAGGCGATGTACTGTAGGCATTATTTAACATTTTTTGCAGCATCCTTTTTCCCCTTGGCTACAGTACCTTTATATACTTTTACTGTACCTCCGTTCATATTCTGTATCGACCTTCTCACTCTCATCAGCACACAGATTAAGTTACTTCATACATAAACATTACGGTTTACGGTTGCCGAAGAACGCTGGAAGTGAACGTGGCATAACTGCATTACTGTTCGTCCGCTTAGCATAACAGCGTCACGTTCTTACGGTTAAAACAGAAGACGGTTTTACGTTCTCATGATTGTATATTTGTAGATCTCTCTCTCTCTCTCTCTCTCTCTCTCTCTCTCTCTCTCTCTCTCTATATATATATATATATATATATATATATTATATATATATACTACACATATATACTAGACTAGGTATCCACAAAACTTGTTTGATATAGGTCTACGGATTTGGAAAGATATATATATATATATATATATATATATATATATATATATATATATATATATATATATATAATGTGTGTGTGTGTATTAAGTGACAGTCCAAGACTAAATAATGAATTCGTTCACCATACTGTTATTTATTATTCATTATTGCTTTTTGAAGATAGAACTTAAATGATCTTCGCTTAATAAAGAGAGTATTAACAACATCCTCCTCATTAGACCCTGTTCCAGTGTGGGAAAGAAGTTCGCCGCTAGAAGTGAACGGAAAAGAAGATAAAGTTAGTTTTTCCCTCCACACTGTTTTTTTTTTTTTTCTTCTTTTTCTTTTTACTTTCCCGCGCGCGCCAGCTACTAAGGTTCCCGCCAAAACTTGCCGCCCTTCCCCGCCGCGAAACTTGTGCGTCTTCGCACAAGGCCGAGCTGAGCTGGTTGGAGGACCAACTATTACTTTACCTGCTGGGGAAGAAGCATAGAGAGAGAGAGAGAGAGAGAGAGGGAGGGTGGGAGAGGGAATGAGTAGAGCCTTAGAGCCCTCCTTCCCTCTCTCCCTCCCTCCTTCCTTCGTCGGGGGATAGTTTAAAGCTCACTTTCACCTCCTTTGTACACGTAATCTTATAATTGAGAGCGGTCTCGCCACTCTACTCCGCTCCGCCCCAACAAACACCGGCTAATTGACAGCAAAGTTTGCTCAAGTCAACTTCTAATTGCCTTAATTAGCGGCCTTATTAACAGAACACCGACACTGCGGCCTCAAACAAGAGGGTTGGCGGCGGGCGGGGGTGGGTTGGGTGCTGGAAGAAGCAGCTAGCTGCTAGACCTATCCCTCCAACCTACCAACCTCGCCCCCACAACCCCGAGAGAGAGAGAGAGAGAGAGATAGAGAGAGAGAGAGAGAGAGAGAGGTAAATGGCACGGAGGAGGGAATAAGTGTTCGCGAAAGAGGTGTATAAAAGAAGCAATGGGGTTTGATGGGGGGTTGCCGCCACTTAATGGTATCTATAGACAGTAGGTAGACCTATAGATGGAAAAACCGTTACGTAAGTGTCAGAAGCTATGTCTGGTGTCAGATAGACTTCAGATTTCAGATAGGCCTACAACTTTGTGTGAGGGGGGAAAAAAGTATTAATAATATAATACATGTTATTTCAAAATCATTGTGATATTATTTCATTGTAGAGTAAATAGTGATATACAGAAAAACCATTACATAACATGCCAGAATTGATGTCTCATGTGATACAGCATATATTTTCCTATAGGCCTATAAATTTGTGTAGGGAAATTATATGATTAATATGATATGAATTGTTATTTTATGGTAGATATTAGATGGATTAATTTAAGTAATACACACAAAAACTATTACGTAATACCAGGAGCAATGTATGGTATAATAGACGATAGATTTCCTCTAGGCCTACAAATTTGTGTGGGGGAAATAGTAATACTAATCATAAATGAACTGAATTATTAGAAAATAAATATATTAAAACTCATAATGGAAAACGAGAAATTATCTTTGAAATCTTTTTCTAAGGCAAGAGAATGTCTTCCTGCTGTTCATAATGTTAAGTCCTATGCATTTAGTATCACTGTTTTAAATAATCCGTCAGTTATCAACCCTAGGCTTGCAGACAAATAAATAATGATGATAATTATAATAATTCTGTATGACTTGGAGTGTCTTGGCCATTGAATAATAAAACAAAATCAATCAATGGTTATGCAACTCAACTCTTTGAAATACCACAGAATTAAAAAGTTCGTATTGAGGAATAGTAGTGCGAGTGTTTAAAACCACAGGTGTAACTGAGTTGAGAAATGTCTTGTGGGTCTAAAGTAATATCCCACAGAGCAGTTGCTGACCACACTGACCCACCTTGACCCCTAGAGGTCGAATTCGACCGTTCTCGTGACCTTTGACCTAGAATGGTGCTCTGTGAGAGAGCTACAACCCGCTAATTTAAAATGCCGTGAAGTCTATTCATTATTATTATTATTATTATTATTATTATTATTATTATTATTATTATTATTATTATTATTATTATTATTATTAATTCGTTTTCTTTCTCTGCATATTTTCCTACTAAATTACATATATCTATATATATATATTATATACATATATAATATAATATATATATATAATGAATCTAATTAAACGCCATCTAAATTAGCTTATATATATATATAATCTATATATATATATATATATATTATATATATATATTGAGATATATATATATATATATATATAATAATTATGTATATATCTATATATATATATTATATATATGTATATATATATATATATATATATATATATATATATATATATATATATATATATATATATATATTAGAAGCATAATTCTCGTTCATAGCAAGAAGACCAAACAAAGCAGAGGCGAAAGAGGGAGAAGAAGAAGAAGAAGAAGAAGAAGAAGGAGAAGGGTAGAGAGAACAAGAACAATCTAAAAAAGGATGGATGAGAGGCAGAAGAGCAAAGTGGGCGTAATAATCGTCGAGCAAGTGAGTAATTAAGAGAACCGCTCGACCATTGATAAATCAATAATAGCTAATTAGGCAAAGGCACCAAACCCCCTTCTCCTCCTTCTCCCTTACTTTTTCAAGTCACAAGCAAAAAAAAGGGGGGGAAAGAAAAAAGGGAGGGGGAGGGTTGTAGAAAGGGAAGAAATGGAAAAAAAAGAGGGAAAGAAATCATGCTGATTTTGACAATGGCTGCTGCCATGATTTGTGTATATAGGAGAGAGAGAGAGAGAGAGAGAGAGAGAGATGGAGAGAGAAAGGGGAATTGGCTAAACCTCTCAGAAGAGAAAAATGACAAAGCAAATGAAGAAGAAGCTTCCGGTGGACTTCATTGTATTCCTGGAAATGTTATGTCTCCATGTTCGTGAGTGTTGGCAGAATGTGGGCAGATTGTTGGTAAAGTGTTGGCAGAATGTGGGCAGATTGTTGGTAGAGTGTTGGCAGATTGTTGGTAAAGTGTTGGCAGAATGTGGGCAGATTGTTGGTATAGTGTTGGCAGATTGTTGGTAAAGTGTTGGCAGAATGTGGGCATTGATTGGTTAAAAGTGTTGGCAGATTGTTGGTAAAGTGTTGGCAGAATGTGGGCAGATTGTTGGTAAAGTGTTGGCAGAATGTGGGCAGATTGTTGGTATAGTGTTGGCAGAATGTGGGCAGATTGTTGGTATAGTGCTGGCAGAATGTGGGCAGATTGTTGGTAAAGTGTTGGCAGATTGTTGGTAAAGTGTTGCAGATTGTTGGTATAGTGTTGGCAGAATGTGGGCAGATTGTTGGTATAGTGTTGGCAGAATGTGGGCAGATTGTTGGTATAGTGTTGGCAGATTGTTGGTAGAGTGTTGGCAGAATGTGGGCAGATTGTTGGTAGAGTGTTGGCAGAATGTGGGCAGATTGTTGGTATAGTGTTGGCAGATTGTTGGTAAAGTGTTGGCAGAATGTGGGCAGATTGTTGGTAAAGTGTTGGCAGAATGTGGGCAGATTGTTGGTATAGTGTTGGCAGATTGTTGGTAAAGTGTTGGCAGAATGTGGGCAGATTGTTGGTAAAGTGTTGGCAGATTGTTGGTAAAGTGTTGGCAGAATGTGGGCAGATTGTTGGTATAGTGTTGGCAGAATGTGGGCAGATTGTTGGTAAAGTGTTGGCAGAATGTGGGCAGATTGTTGGTATAGTGTTGGCAGAATGTGGGCAGATTGTTGGTAAAGTGTTGGCAGATTGTTGGTAAAGTGTTGGCAGAATGTGGGCAGATTGTTGGTATAGTGTTGGCAGAATGTGGGCAGATTGTTGGTATAGTGTTGGCAGAATGTGGGCGATTGATTGGTGGTATAGTTTTGGCAGATTGTTGGTAGTAGTTGGTTGGCAGAATGTGGGCAGATTGTTGGTAAAGTGTTGGCAGAATGTGGGCAGATTGTTGGTAAAGTGTTGGCAGAATGTGGGCAGATTGTTGGTATAGTGTTGGCAGAATGTGGGCAGATTGTTGGTATAGTGTTGGCAGAATGTAGGCAGATTGTTGGTATAGTGTTGGCAGAATGTGGGCAGATTGTTGGTATAGTGTTGGTAGAATGTGGGCAGAATGTTAGTATAGTGTTGATTAGAGTGTTGGCAGAGTATTGGCATTGTTGGCAGAGTGTTGGCAAATTCTTGGTAGAATGTTGGCAGAGTTTAGCCAGATTGTTGTAGAGTTTTGTCAGATTGTTAGTATAGTGTTGGCAGATTGTTGGTATAGTGTTTGGAGTGTAGACAGATTGTTAGTAGTGTAGCAGATTGTTAGTATAGTGTTGGCAGATTGTTGGTATAGTGTTTGGAGTGTAGACAGATTGTTAGTAGTGTTAGCAGATTGTTAGTATAGTGTTGGCAGTGTTGGTGGCAAATTGTTGGTATAGTGTTGGCAGAGTGTATGCAGATTGTTGTAGAATGTTGCAGTGTTGGTAAAATGTTGGCAGTGTTATCAGAGTTTAGGCAGATTGTTGGTAGAGTGTTGTCAGATTGACAATATAGTGTTGGTAGTGTGTGGGCAAATTGTTGGTAGAGTGTGGGTAGATTGTTGATAGAATGTTTGCAGAGTGTGGTCAGATTGTGGGTATATTGTTGGTAGATTGTTGGTATTGGGTTGACAGATTATTGGCAGATTGTTGGTATAGTGCTGGCAGACTGTTGGTAGATTTGTTAGGGGAATGTTGGCAGAGGAGGAGCGGTTAGGTGGGATGTTAGGTCGTTGGCAGGGCTATTGATGTTAGGATGTTGGTAGGGGGAGTGATGTTAAGATGTTGGCATGGAGAGGGCTATTAGGATGCTGGGAGGGGAGGAGGAATGTTTGGATGTTAGGGTGTTGTCAGAGAGAGAGAGAGAGAGAGAGGGAGGAGATGGCCCAACGTCCCGTTGTCTGAGCGATGTTTATTGCCTATTATGTAATAATAATAATAATAATAATAATAATAATAATAATAATAATAATAATAATAATAATAATAATAATAATAATAATAATGCGAAAATGAACCGAATCTTCGAGTGGGCCAAAACTGCCATTTTTTGTGATCGGTTGCTTTTTCATTTCACGTCCGGATCATCATCTGTGATTTTTCCTTTACCAATTTCGTTAAAAAAAATTTGCAGGTGCAGAAGAGTCAGGTTCCCAGAGTAAAAAAAACTCATAGTAAAAAATACCGATTAAAAATTTAGCTCAGAAATTTGTTGAACGCGAATTATTAGTACAAAAAAATCACAAATATTTGGAGATCGCTAATTATTATCCTCTTATTATTAAGTCATTATTAGACACGAGTTATAATTTGTTTATTATTTGATCATTATCTGATAGATACTGTTTCCTAAATCATTATGATAAAGATGTCTCCGTTTTTAATCGTGTAATTAATATTGACATCGGTTTTACATATTGTTTATCGAAGTGATTTGCCATCAATATTCAGTACATTATTTATTGATAATAATAAACGTCATTGTTTTTTGCAGTGAGATTGACTTATTTTTGCCATATTAAGCAAAGTTTTTATTGACAATAACCTTTTTCCTTTTAGTGAAACATTTCATTTTTTAACCGTATTATTAATACAATATTTCTTTAACTGTGTTACTATAATATCGTGTCCAAATAGACTTGATGTATGACCTTGATATATATATATATATATATATATATATTTTATATATATATATATATATATATATATATATGCGTGTGGTGTGTGTGTGAAATAAAACTTTATATATATATATATATATATATATATAGATATATATATATATATATATATATATATATATATATATATATATATATATATATATATATATATATATATATATATATATATAAATATTTGTGTGAAATGAACTTTTAATTTATTTACCATATTATTTATACAATACTTCTTTAACTGTGATATATATATATATATATATATCTATATATATATATATATATATATCATATATATCCATACATACATATACATATACATACATATATATATATATATATATATATATATATATATATATATATTATTATATATATATACATATATATATATATATATATATATATATATATATATATATATATATATATATATATATATATGTACACTAAACGAATCTGTCAAAGTCCCTGGTGGACTCATCATCACCCCCACACTTCCGAAAATTACCGTATCTTACCTGTTCTTGAAATCAGCACAATAGACGATAATGAATGTCCCTCTCATTGTGTAAACACAACACGGGAAAGGAGTCATTCGAATTCTTGAGCCAACTTAACCTGGCGTGATCGTAAGGTCGATTTTGCCACTGATATCAACAGGTAGTTAGACTGGATAGCACCTGGTGGCCTGGCTCGGTCTTGCCGCACGAGAGGCCGCCATGTTGTGAAGGAGAGAGAGAGAGAGAGAGAGAGAGAGAGAGAGAGAGAGAGAGAGAGGGTCTCTCCTACGGGTGCATTTGACACACGTATTGAACTCAAACAAAACGCTACCCACTGCAGATTTCTATTATTCGATCGACGCTGAGTGCCAGAATGGATTGTTTGTTTTGAAGTGTGTGTGTTTGTGTGTGTGGGGGTGGGGGGGGGGGGGTAGGGGGGCGGCTGAAAAGTGTTTGAATATTATTATAGTCTGGGCTGGTTTTGGTGGCGGTGTTTGTCTTGCGAAGTTTGAGAGAGAGAGAGAGAGAGAGAGAGGAGAGAGAGAGAGAGAGAGAGAGGTTCCCAAGGTGGGGAGTGGTTAAGATATAAGTGGTAAATCGGGAGGGAGTGAGGAAGGGAATGGGTTGGGGAGAGGAGTAGTTTTCTAATAGAGAAAGTACTTTTGCATAAGTTAACTTTTTAAAAAGGAGCACTTCGTTCATATTTATGCTTAAGTAAGCATTTAAGTGATGAGATCCAGTCTGCACATAATTGCATTTCAGTATGCATACAGGCTAATTTAAATCATACACTTATTTATTCAAGATATGTATACATTTTTGGTTTTCCTGTGGGTATATAAGCGATCTATATATTTATATCAGCATAAAACCTGTCTATCCCCAACAGTCAATCACTTCAAGGACATTCCTTAACAGCAGATACATTGCGTCACTCACCTCTCTCATGAACACAGTGCACTAAGTCCTAGATTTCGTGCTGTTTGCCCTAAAATTCCACATCACCCAGATATTTATCAGATACACCTTTAGTCATTCCATTTTTCTGGTTCTCCTTCATTCCAGGCACTCCAGTCCTACCACTAACTGCGTGACTTGACTTTTGTGCTCAGATCACCTAGCACAGCTATGCTTTTCCCGTTATCATCGCCAGTTAGGCTACATCTTCATCTTTAGGACATTTGGACAATAAGGACATAAATGCCCGTTTCACTTTTGAAATGCCTGCCTCTCTCTCTCTCTCTCTCTCTCTCTCTCTCTCTCTCTCTCTCTCTCTCTCTCTCTCTCTCTCCTCCTCCTCCTCCTCCTCCTCCTCCAGGAAAGAGACATGGGAAAATCCTTATTACTACCAGTATTAAATGAAGGAGAAAACACGCAAACCATCATAGTGATGAATGCGCAGGGTTTAGTTACGAGTAACTCAAAAAGAAAAATAGAGTACTTAGAAGAACTAACCCAAAATGAAAAGAAAATAGATATAATGAATATAAGTGAAACCTGGTATTCCCAAGAGACTGGGAATGATGATCAAATAAAAGGGTTCCAAACTTATAGATCAGATAGAAAAAATAGGAATCAAGGGGGAACCGCAATATATGGGAAAGACAAAAAACAAGGAAAAATATATGAGAAATATAGTAACTCAGAATGTGAACTAATAGCGGTAGAATTTGAATCTGAAAAATTGATGAACATAGTAATATATAGACCTCCTAATACTAAAGAGTTTGACTTAATAATTGAAAAATTGGATGATATATGTAGAAATCACAAGGACTGGACTATTCTCCTATCTGGTGACTTCAACTTTCCTTTCGTAGAATGGAAAGAACGAATAGGAGATTGTGGTTGTACTTATACATATAAAAAAGAGAGTAATAGTAGTGCAGAAGATAAGAGGCAATTTGAAAAGCTATTAGATATGCTACTAGAATACAACATTCAACAAATAAATCACCTGCCAACAAGAAAGGAAAATACTTTAGACCTAGTATTTGTGAACGAGATGAATTATGTTAAAGAAATAATAGTTTATAATGCGAATATTTCAGACCATAATGTCATAGAATAACAGTTCATTCCAAAGCAAGTGAAAATAGAGATAAGCAAGAAATGAAAAAGTGGGAAGGATATGGAAAATACAACTTCTACAGTAAAAATATAAAATGGTCAGAAATTAATGAAGAATTAAACAAAGATTGGGATAACATTTTCGTAAGTGATGACATAAGGGTAAATACGGAGATATTATATAAAATATTGGAGAAAATAGTGGAAAAATATATACCGAAGAAGAAAAGTAAACATCATTCATGCATACCAAGAGACAGAAGGATCTTGTTCCAGAAAATCAGAAAGTGGAAAAAAGGTCTTGCAAAAGAAAAAAATGCATGGAAAGTTATAGAACTAAAAAGTAAGATAGAAAATGCAGAACAAAAGATTATACAATCAAAAGAAAATGAAAAACGGGACTTGGAAGAACAAACCCTATTAAATATCAAGCAAAACCCAAGCTATTATACTCATATGCGAAGAAGATGAATAAAAGAAGAATAGAAATAGGCCCTCTGAGAATTGAAGGGAGATTAACGAATGAAAAAAAGGAAATTTGCAACATACTGGCAGAACGATATAAGAGAGAATTCACCCCTAGAATAGATAATGAAGATAATGATATAGAAGTAAGGGGATGAAAATAGTGAATATTTAGCTGACATAGATATTAATGAAGCTGATATTGTGCAGGCTATTAATGAAATTAAAAATGGAGCTGCTGCAGGGCCTGATGGAATTCCTGCTATTTTGTTAAAGAAAGTAGTTCATTCTATCGCAAAGCCACTTGCAATATTATTAAGACAAAGTGTAGATACAGGCAAGATTTATGATGAGCACAAATTAGCATATATTACCCCTTCTTTCAAAAGTGGATCAAGACTAGAGGCAAGTGATTATAGGCCTGTGAGTTAACATCACATATTATGAAAAGTGTATGAAAGGGTAATGAAGAAAAATATTATGAAACATTTAATAAAAAATAATTTGTTTAATAAAGGACAACATGGTTTCGTACCCGGAAAAAGTACACAAACCCAACTGTTAGTCCACCGTGAGAACATATTCAAAAATATGAAAAGCGGAAATGAAAACAGATGTGGTTTATTTAGACTTTGCAAAAGCTTTTGATAAAGTAGACCATAATATATTAGCGAAGAAAATTAGAAAACACAATATCGTGGATAAAGTAGGAAGATGGTTAAAAGAATTTTTACACAACAGAAAACAGATAGTTATTGCAAACGACGAGAAAATCGGATGAAGTCAAGGTAATATCCGGTGTGCCGCAAGGTACGGTGTTAGCTGCAATACTGTTTGTTATTATGATTGAAGACATAGACAATAATGTGAAGGATTCGGTAGTGAGTAGTTTCGCAGATGACACAAGAATAAGTAGAGAAATTACTTGTGATGAAGATAGGAACGCTCTACAAAGAGACCTTAACAAAGTATATGATTGGGCAGAGGTAAATAGGATGGTATTTAACTCTGATAAATTTGAATCAATAAATTATGGAGACAGAGAAAGAAAGCTATATGCATATAAGGGACCTAATAATGAGGACCATCACAAATAAGGAAGCAGTTAAAGACCTTGGTGTGATGATGAATAGGAACATGTTATGCAATGATCAAATAGCAACTCTGTTGGCAAAATGTAAAGCAAAAATGGGAA
>NC_087217.1:43587317-43614817 GCF_015104395.2 Macrobrachium nipponense | reverse complement strand
AAAGTGTTTTAATGGGCCTTTTATTCTTTATATATATATATATATATATATATATATATATATATATATATATATATATATATATATATTATATATATATATATATAATATATATATAATGTGTGTGCATGCATTAAGCTACATATGTCCCATAATATCCAATTCGCTTTAATCTCGAAATTAATATATTTTCATATACGTCAACTGAAAGGGAATTTCTTTTAGTTGATAATAACTTCGTCCTCTCGTGGATTCGAACCAGCGCGCAGAGGATAAATCAGGACTTCAGTGACGTCTTTGTTGGCCGATTCGGTTTAGACGTCACTGAAGTCCTGATTTCTCCTCTGCCTGTGCGCTGGTTCGAATCCACGAGAGGACGAAATTGTTATCGACTAAAAAAAGTCCCCTTCCTTTAGCATATATGAAAATATATGAATTCCGAGGTAGAGCGAATTGGATATGAAAGGACATGTGCAGCTTAATGCATATATGTGAATCGCGGTGGTGTAATAGAAATTCATATTTATATGTATATCTATACACACAAGCATACATACACAGGACAGATATCGTGTGGTGGCCCGTGATGACCCATTCAAAAAATGACAATTAGATAGATGTTGTGTTAAAAGTTCATCTATTTGCATCGTCAATTTCTGGTTCACTTTCACACCAGACAAAGCCCCATCTTCGTTCATCTATTCCCTTCTTCTATCGGCTTTCTATCCGTCTATCCGGCGAGAGACCTATAGTACCTGGTCAAGAAGAAACCCGACCCTCTCCCTTTGGCCTCAGACCTTGACTTACGGGCTCCTGACAGGCGGGGGAAGTCTCTGCAATTTCCTCGTGGTAATTATAATAGGCGCTTGTTAGCAGGTCCATTATATAGCCGGAGATTTACAGCTTCGTCATCTCTCTCTCTCTCTCTCTCTCTCTCTCTCTCTCTCTCTCTCTCTCTCTCTCTCTGTATTGGCTCACTGGTTTGTATGTAGGATTTTGATAATAAATTTCACTCTCTCTCCCTCTCTTTCTTGTTTGTGTAGGGCTTGATACTCTCTCTCTCTCTGTGGTTTGTGCGTAGGGATGATGCTAACCCTTCTCTCTCTCTCTCTCTCTCTCTCTCTCTCTCTCTCTCTCTCCTCTCACACATACGCATACACACACACACACAAGTGCAAAGCTCTTCTTGACCGCCATCTTTCTTGAGAGCTTTTAATCTAATATCCCCAAAGTGTATTGATCAAAGTCAGTTTGTTGGTCCATCAGATGAGTTTTTTTTTTCTTTTTTTTTTTTTTTAGGTTTCGAACTTATTGCCTGGTGCATTTTAGCCTTTTATTTAAAGCTTTTTAGCTTTAATTAATCATTTTCTTAGCTTTTCGTCTAATTTCGCCTTAATGATTTAATGAAATAGTTTTTATAATTTTTAAGGTTTGATCCATTAATTATTTTGCTTAACTGTCACGAGAGAGAGAGAGAGGAGATGGGAGAGAACAGAGAGAGAGAGAGAGGTAGAGAGAGAGAGACGAGAGAGAGAGAGAGAGAGAGAGAGAGAGAGAGCGCTGAAAAAAGTTTTTAATCTCCATAAATCACAAAAAACGCTTTTAATCCCCATATATCACTGAGAAAGATTTTAATCCCCATACGTTATGAAGAACATTTTTACTCCGCATACATCACTAAGAACGTTTATAATTCCCATACATCACGAAGAACAATTTTTAATCCCCATATATCAGTAACAACGTTTTTAATCCCCATACATCACTAAGAACGTTTATAATCCCATACATCACCACAAACTTTTTTAATCCCCATACATCACTAATAACGTTTATCATCCCCATCCATCACTGAAAACGTTTTTAATTTCCAAGCATCACTAAGAATGTTTGTAATCCCCATTCATCGTTAAGAAAAGCTTTAATCCCCATCAGTAACGTTTTTAATCCCCATACATCATTAAGTATGTCTTTAATCCCCATACACCACTAAAACGTTTATAATCCCCATACATCACCAATACTGTTTTTAATCCCAACACATAATCGACAACGTTTTTAATCCTCATACATCACCAAGATGTATGGGGATTAAAAACTTGTTTAATTCCCATACATAACCGAGAACATTTTTAATCCCCATACATCACCGAGAACGTGTTTAATCCCCATACATCACCAAGATGTATGGGGATTAAAAACTTTTTTAATTCCCATATATCACCGACAACGTTTTTAATCACCATACATCACCGAGAACGTTTTTCTTCCACATACATCACCAAGATGTATGGGGATTAAAAACTTTTTTAATCCCCGTACATAACCGAGAACGTTTTTAATCCCCCATACATTACCAAGAATATTTTTAATCTCAACACATCATCGATACGTTTTTAATCCCCTTACATTGCTGAGAACAGTTTTAAGCCCTTTACATCACAAAGAACGTTTTTAACCCCATACATCACTTTTTTCCCCCTAAAAACGAACGTTTTTAATCCTCTTCATCACTAAGAAACGTTTTTAATTCCTTTACATCGAACTTTTTAAGCAATCCTCTCCATCCTAGAACGTTTTTAACACATCACAAAGAAAAACGTTTTTAATCCTCTTACTCACTAAGACGTTTTTATAATCCTCTTACATCACTAAGAACGTTTTTTAATCCTCTTACATCCAAAGGCGTTTTTAATCTTCTTACTCACTAGAACTTTTTTTATCCTCTTAACATCACTAATAACTTTTTAATCCTCGTTTTCATCCTAGAACGTTTTTTTAATTCCTCTACATCCACTAAGAACGTTTTTTAATGTAACCCCGTAACATTCCCCAAAAACGTTTTTTAATCCTCTTACATCCAAACTAAGAACCGTTTTTAATCCCCTTCTTGACATTTACAAAGCCCGTTTTTAAAAATCCTCTTACATCAATCACTAAGAACGTTTTTAATCCTCTTACAATCACTAAGAACTTTTTTAATCCTCTACATCACAAAGACGTTTTTTAATCCTCTTACACACAAAGAACGTTTTTTAACCCCAATCATCGAACCAAACGTTTTTTAATCCATCCTTACATCACAAGAATGCTTTTTTTAATACTCCTTAACGTTTTTTCAACACAATAGAACCGGTTTTTAACCCATTTGAACATCCCAAAAACGTTTTTAATCCTTACATCACTAAAACGTTTTTAATCCTCTTACTTACAAGAACTTTTTGTTTTTAAATCCGCTTACATTTCACTAAGACCGTTTTTATCTCGTTGCTCAACTAAGAAACGTTTTAATCCTCTTACCACTAAGAACGTTTAATCCTCTTACATCACAGAACGTTTTTAAACCCCATACATTCACCAAAAACTTTTTTAATCCTCTTACATACAAAGAACGTTTTTAATAGCTCTACCTCACAAAGAACGTTTTTAAATCCTCCTTACAGCACAAAGAACGTTTTTAACCCCATACATCACCAAAACGTTTTAATCATCTTTACATCACAAAAGAACGTTTTTAATACTCTTACTCACAAGAACCGTTTTTACCCATACATCACCAAAACCGTTTTTTAATCCAGCTTACATCACTAAAAACGTTTTTAATCCTCTTACATTACAAGAACGTTTTTATCTCTTTTACATCACTAAGAACGTTTTTAATCCTCTTACATCACTTAAGAACTTTTAATCCTCTTCATCACTAAGAACGTTTTTTTATCCTCTTACATATCAACGACGTTTTTAACCCCATACATCACCAAAAACGTTTTTAATCCTCTTACATCACAAAGAACGTTTTCAATACTCTTACATCACAAAGAACGTTTTTAACCCCATACATCACCAAAAACGTTTTTAATCCTCTTACAATCCTAAACGTTTTTATCCTCTTACATTCAAAGAACGTTTTAATCCTCTTAACCTCACTAAGGAACGTTTTTAATCCTCTTACATCACTAAGAACGTTTTTAATCCTCTTACATCACAAAGAACGTTTTTAATCCTCTTACATCACTAAGAACGTTTTTAATCCTCTTACATCACAAAGAACGTTTTTAACCCCATACATCACCAAAAACGTTTTTAATCCTCTTACATCACTAAGAACGTTTTTAATCCTCTTACAATCCACAGAACGTTTTTCTACACTTTTTTAATCACCCAAAAAAACGTTTTTTAATCCTCTTGTTTTTAACCCCATCATCACCACCGTTTTTAATCCTCTTACATCACTAAGAACGTTTTTAATCCTCATACATCACTAAGAACGTTTTTAATCCCAACACATCCCCAAGAATGTTTTTAATCCCCTTACATCGCTAAGAACAGTTTTAAGCCCCACATGTCACCGAGAACGTTTTTAACCCCATACATCACCAAGAATGTTTTAACCCCATACATCACCAAGAACGTTTTTAATCCTCATACATCCCCAAAAACGTTTATAATCCCCATACATCAACGCTTATCAGCTACTTTCTGTCACTCTCGCTTTTCCTTCTTGTTAAAAAAAAGTAAAAACACTCTCCTTTATATCCATCACTTTTCACTAAAAACCCAAAACATCGTCACCGCCACCGCCCGGTCTATCATAAGCCACCTCTTATACAGAAGAGCTCACAAAAGATCCACGAACGCTCTCTTTCAGGGTCTTAAGAGTCTTTATAAGCCCTCGTTTCGGGGGCAGGGGGTGGGTGGGTCCCCGAGATAAGTAATCTCACCATCGAATATCCTTTTTTAAGAAGAGTGTTAATACGGCAAAAATTCCTCTTCCCGGGGGCGGTGAAGGATGGCGGTTGGAGGGAGGTTCTCGTACGTATAAGGGAAGTAAGGATCGCGAACCGATAACGGAAGAAAAGAAAGAGAAGAAAGTATAAAAAAAAAGACCCCAGGAGTCAGCCAGAGCCTATTATCGGTCTCTTCAGGACACCACACACACTCACACACACGGGCCCGACACAAGACGAGGCGTATCATCTCTGGAAACAAGTTAGCGTAAACCTCGACATCCCATTCCCCAAGTTTCTCCAGTGAGTGAGTAGGTTTTGGGGGGGATAAAGGGAGGTTATCTCTCCCTCGCTGAGTATATTATCGTCTCAGGATAAGGCAGGATGGGGGTAGGGGGGAACGTTTGATTGGGGGTCCTGAGGAGGAAAGGGGGTCGGTAGACCAAGGCGAAACAGGCCTTAAATCTCCTCCTGATATGGGCCAAGTCAGGCTGCGAAACGAGCTGTGTTTTTATACAGTTGCGATTTTCTCCAATATATTTCAGAGCCTTTGGTGTTTCGGTAAGTTATTTAACAAGAATAGGCCGTTTTCCCTTCGATTAGGGACACTGGAACCGGTCGAATCTCGACCTATAAATGTTAAAATTCGACCCTTCGACACCCAGAATAAACCCACCTTGACGAGGTGGACGTCCTATGGACGAATTATCCAAACGTTCGAGTGACTAGGGAGAAGGAAATAGGGAGGAGGGGGTGGCGGTCCACTGAATGGAGAGGGGGATTGATTTTGGGGCAGGGGGGGAGGGGTTGGAGGCAAAACAACCACATTAACAAGGGTAGAAAGACTTATTCGTAGGTACGAATTTAACCAAACGTTCGAGTGACAGAGAGAAAGAAATAAGGAGAAGGAGGAGGAGGGAATAGAAGTAGGAGGAGGAGGTGGAGGGGTAGAACACTGATTGGAGAAGGGTGGGGCGGAAGGGAGGGGGGTGCCAAAGTCCCGGCCGATGGCTAGCTGTGATACGGCCGTCCCAGGGGAGCGTTTAAGACCCTCCGTCTTACCTCTCAATTACCCGCGAGACGCTATCATGCTTCGTATTTTCCGAACGAATCGCTCCCCCATACCGCAGAGTCTAATGGAGTTAGCCCTCCCCCCCCCCTCTCTCTCTCTCTCTCTCTTCCCTCTCTCTCTCTCTCGCTCTCTCTCTCTCTCTCCTCTCTTCTCTCTCTCTCTCTCTCGTTTATCCGTCGGTTAATGAACAGAGAATGACTGAAAGTAAAAAGGTAACATATTACGTTCAATCATTTCTTTAATGGTTCGTGTTTTGGAGAAACTCTCTCTCTCTCTCTCTCTCTCTCTCTCTCTCTTCTCTCTCTCTTCTCTCTCTCTCTCTCTCTCTCTCATATATATATAACTGAGACTGACAAAGGTAAAAGTATAGGTTCAATAATTTTTCAATGGTTCGTGTTTTGGAGAATCTCTCTCTCTCTCTCTCTCTCTCTCTCTCTCTCTCTCTCTCTCTCTCTCTCTCAGTTACAACCTCTTTAAAAAATGCGACAGATGTTTGCACATGAAATCATGCAGTAAATGAAATCTGGCTTCTTCTGAACGTGGAGTTTCCATTGTCCTCGAACCGAGATCTTGGATAACTGCTGGGATCGTGACCTTGTAGTGCTCTCTCTCTCTCTCTCTCTCCTTGTCTGGACCATGTCACAGGTTTTCCACCTTTCATACGTTTAAAATACTGGCATAAAAAAGTCTCTCTCTCTCTCTCTCTCTCTCTCTCTCTCTCTCTCTCTCTCTCGTCGACGACCTCTAAGCCCTCCCATAAAAGTACTTCTCAAAGTTCACTGGAATAATAAAAAAAAAATCGCCTTAATATTTAGCGACTTCTTAACTCTGGGCGATTTAGCGCTATTAAGAGTACGCCCATCATCAACTAACTAATCCGCTCCCTTTTTTTTTGGTGGGGGAGGGGTGGGGCTGGGGATGAAAATTTGCATGAGGGCGCCATCTATTATTCCTGTGAAAAACGAAACTTTATAAGTAGAAGGTGAGGTTGGAATGGGAATTTTTCATTCCGCTCTTAACACCGCATTAACGTCCCATCAGTTACGAGAGGGCTTAGGAATTCTCGTCGCTTTTTGTTCGGGGACAAGGACGCCCTTTTTGCATGCCCGCCCTTAAGGGTCATTTTCCCTATCGAAATCGAAGGGATTTTCGCTCTTAAGCGCGTCGTAGAATAAGCGTCTCTCACCCCATTTTAACGCCTCGCGATCTCCACTCCCAGAAACTGCCACTGAGAAATGGTGTATGATTCATCATAATCTATATAATTCATTATAATCTATAATTTTAGGCGCCCCCTCTCCTCTCTCTCTCTCTCTCTCTCTCTCTCTCTCTCACTTCCGGGGAGATTCATTATATCCTATAGGACGACGAGGGCATCTCGGGTCATTGTATTATAGAAGTCGTTTCGAGGCATCTCCACAATGAATGTTTTGGTAAGTCGTTTCGAGACTTCACCGCAACGGAACGGTTTTAATATTCATTCGTTTTACTAAATCATTATTTACAGGTCGTGGCTTAGGGCATTATAAATGAATGGCTTGTGGGTGATTCGTGCGTGGGGTGTTTATAGGCCAAAATATATAAGCGCGTATTTAATCTCGTAATTTTTTCATGGCTGTCAAATACACGTGTTTTTTAATGTTTTAATTCAATTTACTTTCTGCGTCTTATTTCTCTTTGTACTAAATCATATATAGTGACGTCTCGTGTCATATTTTCTTTATAATTACCTTTTGTTGATGTTAATGTCGCATGATATTTCCCTTTTGACTGTTAAATGAGTTTTGGGTACTTTGTCTTGAATGCATTTCTTATTCGAGGTGTTAAAATTACTCAGGAAGTATGTAAATATTTAAATAAATAAAATAAAGGGCTCCACTGACATCCAAGTATATTTGTTACAGTAGAGAGAGAGAGAGAGAGAGAGAGAGAGAGAGAGAGAGAGAGAGAGACGTCGCACTTCTGTCTGGCATATGGCCCCCCTCCCCCGCCTCTTCATAGCTGGGTTACGACGTTAATTTCGTCATTTTGGGATACAGAGTACTGCAACCTCTCTCTCTCTCTCTCTCTCTCTCTCTCTCTCTCTCTCTCTCTCTCTCTCTCTCAAATCTTGTCCTTTAAGCAACTAGCAGTTACGCCCATGAATTCATCCCAAAATAAACTTTAAAAGGACTTGGAGGAAAAGTGCGTGAAGGCAGAGGTCCTGTAAGACCATGAAGGGATGGAAGGGACACTAACAGCATCCTATAACATCCTATAAGCATCCTACGAGGCATAACTCCTTCGTAATCAAGTCGTAACTAGAGGCGATGGCCCTGGTCACTGCATTCAGCTGCATTATACCATCTCCACATTATCTAATTGGGAGGAATTTCCTTGTAATAAAACACTAATTAGCACCAGATAGCTTCTGTGTGGCGGAGGGGGGGCGGGTCCCCTCAAGCAACCTAATGTCTTGGTCCAGACAGTCATTCTGAATTCCAAATTATTCCAGATTGCCGTTTTCCAGGCGTCCAGGGAAGCTGGAATTGGTGGGAATGATGTGGAATATCAGGAGTTTTAGTTAGTTGATAATACAGTTTGTCATTCGAAAATAAGAAATGCTCAAATTTGGCATAGTGATTTACATCGTTTTCGCTGGTTTATCATTACCTTCTCTCTCTCTCTCTCTCTCTCTCTCTCTCCTCTCTCTCTCTCTCTCTCTCTCTCTCTTTTTCATATGACTTGCAAATGAACTTTGATGAATCTTGTAGTGTTCCTCTCTCTCTCTCTCTCTCTCTCTCTCTCTCTCTCTCTCACACACACACACACACACACAAGACAAAAAATAATGAGACACGTGGAATAAACTGCCACCAGAAGTTGTAAACAGCAACAGTGTGGAAGAGTTTAAAAGAAAGCTAGACAAAATCATTAGGAGGACACTGTGAATGCACAGTAAAACCAGCTCCTACAGATGAGTGAGCACACGATGTCTCCTCTTAGGATGGACTAACAAGTCTTTGAGACATCATAATCCTTGTAACTCCTTGTAACTCTCTCTCTCTCTCTTCTCTCTCTCTCTCTCTCTCTCTCTCGTTAGATTATTTTGACGTATTTGGCATTTTCATAAAAATTGTAATGTTGCTTTTTTTCTCAGAGCAAACTCACTCTCTCTCTCTCTCTCTCTCTCTCTCTCTCTCTCTCTCTCTCTCTCTCTCTCTCTCTCTCTCTCTCTCTCTAAACCTGCTCCTACAGAAGAGTGAGCGCACTATGTCTCCTCTTCTTAGGATGGACTAACAAGTCTTTGAGACATCCTAATCCTTGTAACTCCTTGTAACTCTCTGTAAGAGTGTGTGTGTGTGTGTGTGTGTGTGTGTGTGTGCACTTTGTTGTTCTCGCAGAGGCTCACTACTAAATCCCACCTGTGTGAGGTTATCGTGCACCAACAGCGGCAAACTCCACTCGAAAGATTTATAGTAGGAACGTGGCCTTTCAAACAAGCGCTGCTGCTGCTTTGTGTGACCTTTTGATGTTTGAAAGGGAGCAAGGATATCGAGAGAGAGAGAGAGAGAGAGAGAGAGAGAGAGAGAGAGAGAGAGAGAGAGGCTGTGGGGGGGCGTAGGGTAAAGCATTCAAAGTTTACTTTTAGATAGGAATTTCTATATGATTTGAGAAATTGCAAATATAAGAAGAGAGAGAGAGAGAGAGAGAGAGAGCCAGGCGGTGGGGGTGGGGAGGGGCCCCGGATGGTAATACATTCAAAGGAAATTATTTGTATATGATTTGAGAAATTACAAATATAAGAAGAGAGAGAGAGAGAGAGAGAGAGAGAGAGAGAGAGAGAGAGAGAGAGAGAGAGAGGTGGTGGGTGTTGGAGGTTTAGGCGGGGGCAGAGTTGGAAACAATATTCAAAGTTGGCATTCAGATATGAACCTGTACATTATTAGAGAAATTTAAAATATGAAGAAGGGGAAGGAAGAGAGAGAGAGAGAGAGAATCTGTCTTTAAGAGTTTAAACATCGAAATATATCCTGAGGTCACTTATGAGTTGCAAGCGTAGTAGGGTTAACCACCTTATGCAATCGGCAGTGGGTTACAATGAGGAATGAAAACCAACGTAATACGATATAATCATTCAATTTTTACTCACTTTTAGTTTTTGGAATGTGATTAAAAATGTATAACATTCATTTCCATGAATTTTTTTCTGTCTTTTTATTTTGCTGTCCTACTCCTTTTCTTCTCAATGTCTTATGGACTGAATGGACTGACGCATTCCAGTGCTTGCTTGGATGTCTTCCAACTTAGCTGTTCAACTTCTCAAACTCTTCCTGTCTCAAATTTCAGCGAAAGAGTGTCTAGAAATCTCTCTCTCTCTCTCTCTCTCTCTCTCTCTCTCTCTCTCTGTCCATTTTCTCTCGGATCTTTTCCTCTTTACCCTTCAAGTCTCTCTCTCTCTCTCTCTCTCTCTCTCTCTCTCTCTCTCTCTCTCTCTCTCTCTCTCTCCTCCCCTTACCAGAGTCGGTATATATCTCCCCGGTAACCTCTCCGTGATTGTCTTTACACAAACAACAATTTAGGAGAGAGAGAGAGAGAGAGAGAGAGAGAGAGAGAGAGAGGAGAGAGAAAGGGGTTGCCAGTTGCGGAATAGTAATGACCTTATTAACCTCTGGCTGCTCGTGTTTAATATTCGGTCAGGTTCGCCCTCATACAGGCGTTACCCTCTGGCCCACCTAACCCCCTCCTCCCCTCATTCCTCATGCTCTCTCTCTCTCTCTCTCATACGCTGGTTCAAGTGCTTCACGCAAAATCACCCGAATTTAGTCTGTATTCTGCAGACCTTTCTCAATCTCTCTCTCTCTCTCTCATTCCTTTGCTTTTCTTTTATTTATACTCCTTTTTCTTTCTTTTCTTTATTTGTTCTCGTATTTTCTTGTTTTTTCTTTATTCAGTATTTCTGGATCTTTATTTTCCGTTATTTCGATATTTTAGCTTTTAATCGATGATTTTTTACATCACGGTCTGATTTTGTTTTTGTAGTGTTCATTAATTTGTTTTTGCTCTAAAATTAGCTTGTGATGTTATATATATTAATTTGTCAGTGAAAGTTTCTAGTGAAGTTATGGACTAATGATTTTATCTATCTCTCTCTCTCTCTCTCTCTCTCTCTCTCTCTCTCTCTCTCTCTCTCTCTCAGCTTCCCGAAGTAATTCGCCTGGGCCCCGAAGTTGAAATATGGTCGTTTCGACGCTCTATCACGCTCAAATTACGGCCCAATATCTCTTCAATCCGACCGATTCGTTTTCATTATCTTTCGTGTGTGTTCCACCATCCCGCTAGCTTCGAGGTTACGCAAGAATGCGTGCGTAACCTCTTCAGGTAACCCACAACCGTAAGCTTTCGGTTATATCAGTGTTTGGGGAGTTTGGTTAGGACCCCTTAGCCTGAAAGAAAGTTTCAATTTACTTTTTTACGTGTACTTTTTCAGTCACTGTTCTGTTTAGCTAGATAAAGCTAGATAGCTGTCCTTTCCACCACCTCACCCTATCTTAGTCTGCAAGGTATCTTTAATTCCTTTATTTCTATAAGTACTTTTTCAGTCACTATTCTGATTAGCTAGATAAAGGAGTCACCTTCCCACCACCTAGTTGCTGTATTAGCCTGCAATATACCTTCGTTTTTCTTTGTTTTACAGGTACTTTTTCAGTCACTGTTCTGATTAGCTAGCTAAAGGAATCATTGGCCCCACCACCTCACTCCACCTTAGTTTGCAAGGTACCTGCACGTTCCTTTTCTACAGGTACTTTTTTGGTTACTGCTCTGCCTGGTTAGATAAACGAATCATCCCTCCAAACTCTACCTGTTCTTTTGGTCTACTTAACTCGGCTAGACACCTTTGCTTTCATTTCTCTACAGGTCCTTTTTTGGATTAAGTATTCCGTGTGAAAGTGAGTGTGTCCATGGTAAAAATGAGGTTAATATTGCTTCTTATTGATAATATTTCGACGTCCGGTCAATTGTTATCATTAATATTTGACATTCGACTGTGATGTCATGATTATATTGTTAATTCAGGGATAGCATGAAATTAGCAAGTTTTCAGAAATATATTGTTGCGAGTTTACAACTCGGCCAAATTGACCTGACCTGACCTGACCTGACCTAACCTAACCTAACTAGAATTATATCCGACGCATTGCCAAGCTAACCTAAAGCAAAGTCTGACCTGGGTATTGACCCATCTGGGACCCCTTGCCAATTTGCGCAGTCATCATCGCACATACGCATTCCTGATGACATTCCAAACCACGCAAAGCACAAATTTCATTCCTGAGAGCGTCCCACGCCAACTGGTGACAATTGATAATAATTCGTCATCTCGCCGCTGCTATAATCAGTGGCGCTGCGGGCGATGATAAGTGTTGCCCTTGACCAATTCAAGTTGACAATCTCCCATTAAAAAAAAATAGATAAACAAAAATTGAGAATTCGGTAGCTTAATGGGCTGATTGGCCCCTGTGGATCGTATTCCGAGCACGCCCAATCCCCCCCGACCCCCGGACCCCATCAGCCACGAACGATCCGCAAAACGACCCCAAAACAAATACGCGAATGCCCCGTCATTAAGGGGCTATGCAGATATATGGGAAAATAAATAGAAATTATTGATTCAGATAGCGAAGGGTGGGAGGGGTGAGGGAGACCTGTGGGAGGGGTTAGGGTGGGGGATGGGAGGGGCTGCGTGACTTGGCAGGCTGTGATTGGCTTGTGGGCGTGGGGAGGGGAGGGGTGTAGGAGTTAGGGGAGGGGCATGCTTGGGTGAGTAGGGAGGGGTTATGAGGAGGTAGGGGGAGGTGTTTAATCGAGTATAGACAACGAAGTGGGTATGAATGCAGTATTTGAATGACGTGTGCAGAGAGAGAGAGAGAGAGAGAGAGAGGAGGTGGTTCAATACAAACTATTACGTAAATGGGATGGATATATAGTATAAATATATATATATATATATATATATATCTTATATATATATATATCATATATATATATATATTATATATATATAATTATATATAAAACATTATATGAGAATACATATAAATATTCATCTACGTGGCTGTCTTTCCTAAGTGATAAGTACTTGAATAATAATTAAGATAGTCAATTTTTTTTTTAGTTTTTATTTCTCCTCCTGAATTCATGATCATTTAAAAGTATGTCAAAAGATTAATCTTTTTGACAGCTGCCTTAGTCAAATTCACGAACGTGCCGTGCCGCAGTCATTCGTAGTTTTAAATAATCGTGTGTATATGTTTATATAAAGTATATATTCATGTATATATTTATTTATTTATTTACTTACTTATTTATTTTTGTATATTATGCCCCACAATATCTCATGAAAAACCAAACAAGAAAAAATCTAGGAGAGAGAGAGAGAGAGAGAGAGAGAGAGAGAGAGAGAGAGAGAGAGAGAGAGAGAGAGAGAGAGAGAGGGGGAGTGGGGAGGAAGAAAGTAGGAAGGTTAGAAGGAGCTCATAGTTTGATTGGTGATTCATAAAAAGGGTAATTTGGGAGCTCCTGATGAGAGGCTATTAATCATGATTGAATGGGGAGAGGGCAGGGGAAAAATTTAGGGATTTTTTTTCCCTCTCATTCTTCTTCTTTCTCGGGAACAGGGAACGAAGTCTTGGGGAAGGTTGGAATTCCCTGGAATTTTTTATCTTGATGACTGGATGGTGTGTACGATTTTCTGCAGGTTGGTTTCCTTGTCAATCTCTGGTCATGTGTGTGCCCAAATGTCTGTATTTGCGAATGTGCCTATTATATGAAACATACAAGGTAATGCCGTCTGTGCACCTCACGTGGTACTCTGTGGGCATCTACCAAAGAGTGTTTGTAAGCGCCCATTCAGCCCCTACCTTCACCCACTTTTTATAGCTTTTTACTTTACCTCCATTCCCGCCTTATTTTTTTTTTCTTCAAGTCTTGCTGTTCAGCCTCTTTAACTTTTATTTCTTGGTGCATCAGCAGGGTTTCAATCAAATCCATTTTATTATCTGGATGTCTCCACCTTGCTGTCCATCACCTCTAACCCTGGAGTTTTCTCCCACTTACGTCTTGAGAGTCCATGTACTTCATGTTCTTCACCTCCTTTATTTTCTAGATATCTCGTTTTTTTTTTTTTGCTGTCCAACCACTCCAACTCTGTTTTCACTTTCGTAGTCGGTTAATGGCGAATGTACAGACGGCCAACGAAGAATTGGCGTAGTTTCTTAATTCATTGTTCGTTATGGAAATATTGCCATATGCAGGTGCCAGTTTTTTTGCTTAACAATAAATAACATTCCTTTCAAAGGTGCTATACTTGAAATTATTTTTATTATAATAGAGTAGATTTATTCATCGTATTAAAGATAATTATTTTACAAAGTAAGGAAAATATATACCAATGGGTCCACGATTTCTAATTTTATTCTCAACTCTAGCTTCGTGACAGCATACCGAAGCATTTTGAAGTTGACTTTGCTGCCGGTCGAGTCTTGACTCAACGTATCGTACTGCACTGGGATGTTGTCATTTCGTCTCCTACAGCCGATAAACAATACATCCAGTCGTTAACATTCTTTGAAAACGATGTTTAATTAAACTAATTTTGCCCTTTGATCAATAAAAAATATTTGCATGACATAATATTTAGTGGGCCTAAATTGGACTTCTGATTTTCACACATGATTAGCCTAGGTCTATTTTGAGCAGTATACTCTCTCGGATACGTAATCTATATATATATATATATATATATATATATATATATATATATATATATATATATATATATATTAATCTGCTTTATTTTTAATTATTCCTGTTATTCTTGTTTTATTAGCAATGCTCGCCTTTCTTCGTATCCTTTTCATAATTGCTTACATAATTAACTCAGACCTAGCTATCAAAAAAAAAAAAAAAAAAAAATCAAAACGAATTAATTAATTCAGTATTATTTTTTATCGAATTCCTTGCATATCACCCTGTTTCATTTGGACACGTTGGAAAGCTGTGGGAGTCAAAACTGACGAATACATTAAGAAAGGTCTTACTTTCATTAAAGCTTTCTTAGGTTGATCTTTCTGTAGTTATTCATTTCTTCTAACTAGAAATTAATTCAAATTAGTTTCACATGTATATCTCGACCTACTACCATAAGCATATTATAAGTAGCTGAAAGGATAAGAAATATGAAAGGTGACGTTCTCGTTTAAGTCTATTTCATGTTTTTATTTCTATTTTTTTCAAGACTGCTTTAATCAAGGGTTGCTCTTTGACGGCTACAGGGTGTAACACGAGTGTATGCACATATTTTGGGGAATGAAAGATAAAGTTTCTTTGAATAGAAAATATTTTATAAACATGCATTTTAAGGCGCCCGTTGTCGATCGGTGCGGGGAATTTCAAAATAACCGTTATCATTACTGATGCTTTCAAGCCATGGAGTTCGTAGTGAGAAGTCGGCTCGAGTCGCCCGAGATGTAGAAGAGAGCGAGGTGGCGTATAGGAGTGATGGAGGGATTAGGCCGATGTTGATAAAGTATCTCCTAATAAAATGTATGCTTTAGCTTTTGAAGAAAAAAAATGCATGCATCATAGAAACTGTTTCCCTCCCTATCTGTGGTATTCACTGGCCACCGATAAAAAACAAAACAAAAAGAGTAAGCCTAACTGAATCTCTCATCCATCAAAGATACGTTTGCTTATTCATTAGACTTATTCATTAGACACCTATCAAAGATTTCAAGTGGAGATTTAAAAATCTCTTCCTCTCCATCTAAAGTATTCATCAGACACCAGTCCAATAAGCATAGAGCTAGTTCATGATTCCTGGTTCAGCAATGTCGTGACGATGCACTAGAATTCAAAATTCACAAATGAATGTTGTTCAGCAACGTTTACACTGTATTGTCTTGCTCTCTTGTGGTGCTTTGAGGTGTTCCACCTCTAGGCCCATGTTCTAAATTTTGCCGTTCTTTAAACAATTTGATTCATCTAGGCATGATTCTCTCCGGTTTATTAAGCTTTCTTGATATCTCTCCAACAGCAACTTGCACCGAATGCAGTGCAATAGTTGTCTCTCGCTCATCAAGGGACGTTTCTTAGACCAATAAATGACACATTGACATTAGATTCCCGTGCACATAACATCAAAAGCAATAGAGTGAGGTCGCTTGGTTCACACTGTTAGGAGATCGTTATTTTTTCTTTTTGTTTTTAAATTTGATAGCATTTTGTGAGATTCCAATGTTTTTTGTAAAATTTAACAATGGAATAGTTCAACTACCTTCACTTAATATTGAAATGATAATTTAAGGTCTATGATTATGCGATACTACTAGTGATAGGTGTCTCCTATCTATTTGGTAATGTATATCTATGGTTGTGATATGACGTTTTTTATCACTTCGTTTCGTTCACGTCAATTTTGCTATATGGAAAATATTATTACACAATAACATAACGTAATGTTCTAAAGATATCAGTGACTGTTTTTAACGTCATTACATACGATTTCTTCCATCTTTGGAAAGAAAAATCGATAAATAAGGCATGAATCGTGCGTCAGGCAAGTGAACGAAAATTATGAAACTCTGCCACGAGTTTTTGGCCGACAGTACATCCTCCAAGGGTATTATCCCCTCCAAACTGGGAGGGAAAGGTGCGTTGGAAACTTCAGGCGAACTACCTCCCGAGCTGTCAAAATCAGCTGATCTAGGCTCCTAGGAAAACATTTCACTTACTTTATATCGACAGTAACTTAGCATCTGTATGCGATGAGAACTACCGGGAAAAAAAAAAACTATATTATCTCAGAGCTTATGAGGCAAAACTTTCGTTATAATGTCGTGATCTCTGTGAGGGAAATATTTGCAAAGTTCGCTCGAATGGGATTCTCTAAAGGGAAGGAGGTGAGGGTGACATTTTGTGACATTTTGTTTATAGTCTGTGACTGTATGTGATTAGCAGTGCCATCTCGCGGTTGTTGCATTTTCTTAGGTGTGGTAAAGCAGAATCCTCAAAATTCAGAGTATTTGGTGGGGTAGTGAGGAAAAATTCTCAAAATATTTGGTATTTTATTGTATAGTAAGGCAAAATTATCAAAATTCTTGGGATTGTGTTGGTATAATACGGCAAAATTTATAATAATTCAAAAACTTTTCGAAATTTTTAACATTTTCATAGTGTAGTAAGGCAAAATTCATATAAATTCTCAAGATTCTCGGCATTTTGTTGATGTAGTAAGGCAAAGTCAGGAAAATTCTCAGAATTGTTGACATCATCTTGGTGCAAAATTAATAAAAATTCTCAAAATCCTTGACATTATTGTGGTGGAGTTAGATAAAATTGATAAAAATTATCAGAATTCTTGAAGTTTATTTGGTGTAATAAGGCAAAATCGATTAAAGCTTTCAAAATTCTTATCATATTTATAGTATAGCTAGGCAAAATTGATAAAAATTCTCAAAAATCTTGGCATTTTTGTCGTGCCCTAACCCATTTCTGGAATGGTACTGACCTATATTGAAAAGGTGTCTTAGGTATAACTACCAGGATAAGGAAAAACGTTCATTAAAATTCTCAAAATTCTCTGCATTTTTGTGGTGTGTTAAGGCATTTTTAAAGATTAGTATTTACTTATACATTAACGATATTTCTTGAGGTATGATCAACAGGATGAAGAAAAACATTTTCATAAAAATCGTCAGGATTCTTGGCACTTTTTGCGACGTGCTTTGGTTTTAGCCAAACCGATAACAAAACAAAATAAGGAAAGATATGAATAAATAAAATGCTTACACTCTCTTCTCGTAATGTGCCCTTGTAAATTCACCTCTCAACATTACCATAAAAAATATATAGAACTAGTTTCCCCTTGAGAGAGAGAAAAAAAAAATAGCACATAGGCCGTTAAACATCTCTTTAAAGGAAAGAATGAAAAAAGGGGTGTGAAAAATCCCTACTCCTTCCAACTCCCTCTCCCCAGATGCTCCCTCCTCCTATCCACTCCTCCCCCCTCGAATCCCCCTCCTCCCCCCAAAGTAGGCTTTGAGGACGAGAAAAAAAAGAAAAAACTTAAAATTGTGAAGGATCTACCACAAGCTTCTTCTTTCCAGCACTTGCCTCCTCCCTTCCCCCACCTCCCTCCTCCCCCTCCCCCTCCCTCCTCCCTCCAACCCCCCGGGGTGCCATATAATCTCAAGAAGTCCGTCTCTATCTCTCCGTAGTCTCGCGTAATCTTTATGGATGCCTTAGACACGCTAGATTATTTTACACACATTTTGCAGCCCTAACCGACCGAGAGCTACGCCGGGAGGGGGAGGAGGGGGAGGGGGAGGGGGAGGGATGGGGATACAGTTTCACGCTTAAAAATTTTCACCAGATAATGAGATTTTTCGTCACATTTCGGGTCACGAGCGGATCATAACCTATCCGGTTCAGAGGTGTCTGGATGGGGTCTGGAGGGGCGGTGTTCGAAATATTAATTTTTCTCTCCTCCACGCGTTTTAGAGAGAAAGAGAGAGAGAGAGAGAGAGAGAGAGAGAGAGAGAGAGAGAGAGAGAGAGAGAGAGATTATTTATCTCTTAAAAAAAAGAGGGGGGGGGGGATTTGAGTTTTTCTATATAGGTCTCAAAAGTGGTAGTGTCCCAATATATTAATTTTTCTCTCTTCCACGCGTTTTGCAGACAGACGGACTTATTTCTCTTTAAAAATGGGGTTTTGAGTTCTCTATGTAGGTTATAGACAGATTGAGAGAGAGAGAGAGAGAGAGAGAGAGAGAGAGAGAGAGAGAGAGAGAGAAATTCTCTCTCTATCAAAAATAAAAAAAGGGTTCTCCGTACAGGTCTAGGTCTAAAAAAAAATAAAATAAAATAAAAAAAACTTCCTCGCTGTAAATTGGATTAGGACCCGAGGATGACTAGGGCATGTTAAGTAGCTCTGTTACCCACGCCCCCGTCGCCCCCCGCCACCCCCCAAAAAAAACTAAAAAATACTATTAAAAGGTGAAGAAAAATTATGAAAACTCAGAAGAAAAAAATTCCGCATTTTTACAAGAGATAAGGAAAGACATTCTCACGAGTCCATGTCTTGAGAAAGGAAGAGAAGAAGAAGAGCGCTGTCTGATAGCAACTGAGCGGATGGGTCTACCCACTCTCTCTCTCTCTCTCTCTCTCTCTCTCTCTCTCTCTCTCTTCTTTATTAACTTATATTATTTTTTCAAATGAACTCCATTTTCTCTCTCTCTCTCTCTCTCTCTCTCTCTTTCTCTTAATAATAGAAAAATTGGATGATATATGTAGAAATCACAAGGACTGGACTAATCTCCTATCTGGAGACTTCAACTTTCCTTTCGTAGACTGGAAAGAACGAAGAGGAGATTGTGGTTGTACTTATACATATAAAAAAGAGAGTAATAGTAGTGCAGAAGATAAGAGGCAATTCGAAAAGCTATTACATATGCTACTAGAATACAACATTCAACAAATAAATCACCTGCCAACAAGAAAGGAAAATACTTTTAGACCTAGTATTTGTGAACGAGATGAATTATGTTAAAGAAATAATAGTTTATAATGCGAGTATTTCAGACCATAATGTCATAGAATTAACAGTCCATTCCAAAGCAAGTGAAAACAGAAATAAGCAAGAAATGAAAAAGTGGGAAGGATATGGAAAATACAACTTCTACAGTAAAAATATAAAATAGTCAGAAATAAATGAAGAATTAAACAGATTGGGATAACATTTTCGTAAGTGATGACATAAGGGTAAATACGGAGATATTATATAAAATATTAGAGAAAATAGTGGATAAATATATACCGAAGAAGAAAAGTAAACATCAGCCATGCATACCAAGAGACAGAAGGATCTTGTTCCAGAAAATGAGAAAATGGAAAAAAGGTCTTGCAAAAGAAAAAAATGCATGGAAAGTGATGGAACTAAAAAGTAAGATAGAAAATGCAGAACAAAAGATTATACAATCAAAAGAAAATGAAAAACGGGACTTGGGAAAAAAAAACCCTAGTAAATATCAAGCAAAACCCCAAATTATTATACTCATACGCGAAAAGAGTAATAAAAGAAGAATAGAAATAGGCCCTCTAAGAATTGAAGGGAGATTAACGAATGAAAAAAAGGAAATTTGCAACATATTGGGAGAACGATATAAGAGAGAATTCACCCCTAGAATAGATAATGAAGATAACGATATAGAAGTAAGGGACGAAAATAGTGAATATTTAGCTGACAAAGATATTAATGAAGCTGATATTGTGCAGGCTATTAATGAAATTAAAAATGGAGCTGCAGCAGGGCCTGATGGTATTCCTGCTATTTTGTTAAAGAAAGTAGCTCATTCTATCGCAAAGCCACTTGCAATATTATTAAGACAAAGTGTAGATACAGGCATGATTTATGATGAGCACAAATTAGCATATATTACCCCTACATTCAAAAGTGGATCAAGACTAGAGGCAAGTAATTATAGGCCTGTGAGTCTAACATCACATATTATGAAAGTGAATGAAAGGGTAAAGAAGAAAAATATTATGAAATACTTAATAAAAAAATAATCTGTTTAATATAGGACAACATGGTTTCGTACCAGGAAAAAGTAACCAAACCCAACTGTTAGTCCACCGTGAGAACATATACAAAAATATGAAAAGCAGAAATGAAACAGATGTGGTTTATCTAGACTTTGCAAAAGCTTTTGAAGGTAGACCATAATATATTGGCAAAGAAAATTAGAAAACATAATATAGTGGATAAAGTAGAAAGATGGTTAAAAGAATTTTTACATAACAGAAAACAGGTAGTTATTGCAAACGATGAGAAATCGGATGAAGCTAAGGTAATTTCCGGTGTGCCACAAGGTACGGTGTTAGCTGCATTACTGTTTGTTATTATGATTGCAGACATAGACAGTAATGTTTAGGACTCGGTAGTGAGTAGTTTCGCCGATGACACAAGAATAAGTAGAGAAATTACTTGTGATGAAGATAGGAACGCGCTACAAAGAGACCTTAACAAAGTATATGATTGGGCAGAGGTAAATAGGATGATATTTAACTCTGATAAATTTGAATCAATAAACTATGGAGACAGAAGGAAAGCTATATGCATATAGGGGACCTAATAATGAGACAATCACAAATAAGGAAGCAGTTAAAGACCTTGGTGTGATAATGAATAGGAACATGTTATGCAACGATCAAATAGCAATTCTATTGGCAAAATGTAAAGCAAAAATGGGAATGTTGTTACGGCACTTCAAAACAAGAAAAGCTGAACACATGATTATGCTTAATAAAACATATGTTCGTAGTCCACTTGAATATTGCAATATGATATGGTACCCACACTATCAAAAGGGTATTGCACAAATAAAGAGTGTACAAAGGTCCTTTACAGCTAGAATAGAAGAAGTTAAGGACCTTGACTACTGGGAAAGACTACAATCCTTAAAATTATATAGTCTAGAAAGGAGAGGAGAACGCTACATGATAATTCAGGCATGGAAACAGAGAAGAAATAGCCGAAAACATCATGGAGCTAAAAATATCAGAAAGAGCAAACAGAGGTAGATTAATAGTGCCCAAAACTATACCAGGAAAAATAAGGAAAGCACACAGGACATTAATCCACTACGCACCAGCATCGATAATGCAGTGTCTATTCAATGCGTTGCCAGCTCATCTGAGGAATATAACAGGAGTGAGCGTAGATGTGTTTAAGAATAAGCTCGAAAAATATCTAAACTGCATCCCAGACCATCCAAGATTGGAAGATGCAAAATATACCGGAAGATGTACTAGCAACTCTCTGGTAGACATTAGAGGTGCTCACACTGAGGGACCTGGCCAACCCGAACAAGATGTAAGGTCTGTAAGGTAAGGTCTCTCTCTCTCTCTCTCTGTCTCCTCTCTCATCTCTGCTCTCTCTCTCTCTCTCTCTCTCTCCTTTCTTTATTTCCTGTTATATTATTTCTTTCAAATGAACTCCATATTCTCTCTCTCTCTCTCTCTCTCTCTCTCTCTCTCTCTCTCTCTCTTTATTTCCTGTTATCTTATGTTATTTCTTTCAAATGAACTCCATATTCTCTCTCTCTCTCTCTCTCTCTCTCTCTCTCTCTCTCTCTCTCTCTCTCTCTCTCTCTATTTCCTGTTATCTTATATTATTTCTTTCAAATGAACTCTATATTCTCTCTCTCTCTCTCTCTCTCTCTCTCTCTCTCTCTCTCTCTCTCTCTTCTTCTTCTCTTCTTCTTCCTTCTTCTTCTTCTTCTTCTTTCTCTATTTCATGTTAACCTTTATTATTTCTTTAAAATAAACTCCATATTCCTTGGAAGTTTGAATTTCAAGTCAATGGCCCATTTGATGGACCTGTTGTATATGAATAGGGTTCATCATCTGAATATAGTAACTATAATAATAAGCCGAGAGATTTTTTTTAAACCCAACAGGTAGCGAAGAATTCGTTTAATGCATCTTCCTTGAAAATATTATTCTGAATTTTTAAAATATTCGAGATATTTCCTTCATAATATTGTTCATTCATTTATTTCGGGAAATTGGAACGGCGAGAGAATAGAGAAATAGAAAGATAGTAGCGATAAATAAGAGAATTAGTCGAACAGTTAATGAATCAGAGAAATATAGGCGTAGAATTGAATAGGCCTATAGGCACTTTGCGCCAAGGCTGGAGGGTTGACACTTAAAGTTAATAAATTACCGTAGAATTAGAAAGCGCTTTCCATGCCTCACCAATCTGCGCCTGCGCGTCTGTAAGCGCGTGCGTGCTGGTGATTTACGTAAAACGCGTCAATGAATGGGGTCACCACATTAGTTTTTACCAAATTTGGACTAAGGCAATTCGTAGTAAGTCTCTCTCTCTCTCTCTCTCTCTCTCTCTCTCTCTCTCTCTCTCTCTCTCCTACTCCCCTCTCTTGCATTCTTATCAGCAACGACTTCCCCTTTTCATTCCTACTACTTCTTCCCTCCCACTCCCTCCTCCCTTCCCTCCCTCTCTCCCACCCTCCCTCTCCCTCTATCCCCAAAAAGATACTTTGGCCTCCCTAGATGCCTGTAGGCCGTTCTCGAGTATCTTTATCTCTCTCATTATTGTTATCGCTGCGTATATTATTACTGGAGCCTCGGCCGTGAGAGGAAGAGAGAGAGGGAGAGAGAGAGAAAGGAAACTTTCACATGAAAGCATATTTGAGTAGGAGGGTTTAGGCTTGAGAGGATTCTCTCTCTCTCTCTCTCTCTCTCTCTCTCTGCAGATTTAATCACCTGTTCAGTGCTTCATTACGTCATAATTGAGAGAGAGAGAGAGAGAGAGAGAGAGAGAGAGAGAGAGAGAGAGAGAGACAAATCTCTCCTGTCTTCTTAAAGCATACGGGAGTAGATGTTGGATCTGAAATTCTCTCTCTCTCTCTCTCTCTCTCTCTCTCTCTCTCTCTCTCTCCAACAAAGGGTTTAATCACCTGTTTAGCGTTTCATTGCGTCATAATGAAGATACAATGACGTACGGAGGCTCCGTTGATATCTCTGTCCTTTTGTTTACTTATGATTCGTAATTATTCGTCACCTTCCATTCTCTTTGACTCTTTGTGTGTGTGTGTCTTTGGCTCTTTGTGTGTGTGTGTGAGTGTTTTCAGTACATATATATATATATATATTTCATGAGGTTTCAAGTCCATCCTTTCATTCCCATAGAAATATTTGGCAGCCATTTTGAAATCAAGATGGCGACCACAAGAACAGATTACTGACTCCAATTTTGGTTGAAACCTTTGCAACTCGACTCTTTGAGACTTGATTATCCTTTGATGGCCAAGCCTCATTGCTTTGCGAAAGTCTGTGCAGGAAGACCTAATAAGCCTCTCTCTCTCTCTCTCTCTCTCTCTCTCTCTCGTCGCTTTTAGAGAGGATGTGGTAGAGTTAATCCGCACGTACTTTCTCAGCCGCATCTTTTGCAAAATCCTACTTGGATTTATTCAAGAAGAGTAAGAGAAAAATGTCTAGGGGATTAGTAAAAAACTAATCTTAAAAAAAAGGAAAATAAATTCCCTTTGACAAAACACACAAAAGAACCTAATCTTCATAATTGAGACGTATGAAAAGTTGATGCCAGTGGCTTTTGAGCCGAGTGGTGCAGCTCTTAAGGAGGAATGTTGATATTTTATCCAGTGGTTTGTTAATTCGTCAAAAGGCCTGGCGACCTCTTTTGTGAGGATCAATGGATAGAATCGCGCTTGAGATAAAAGAGGTTGGGGGTCTCTATACAAAAATTAGTTATGCCTTTTTTACTTGTTTTCAAGTTCGTCTCAGCTGTCAGAGTGGGTATTTAGCCCTTGTGATTTTGTGATTTTACAAGGGTGTAAAGGAATGAATGAGAGAGAGAGAGAGAGAGAGAGAGAGAGAGAGAGAGAGAGAAGAGAGGAGAAATGGGGAGGATGAGACACTGTTAGAGAGAAAGAGAGAGGTGAATGAGAAAGCTAGAGACAGAGAGAGAGAGAAGGAAGGAATAAGATTGAGGTACAGAGAGAGAAAGAAGGGGAGAAGAAAAAAATGAGAGAAGGAGCGGGGTGTGGAAAGAGAAGGATAAACAGACGGGCAGCCAGTCAAACCAAAGGAGAAAGAAAGCAAAACAGAGAAAGGAATAAGATTGAGGTACAGAGAGAGAAAGAAGGGGAGAAGAAAAAAATGAGGGAAGGAGCGGGGTGTGGAAAGAGAAGGATAAACAGACGGGCAGCCAGTCAAACCGAAGGAGAAAGAAAGCAAAACAGAGAAAGGACAACGAGAGAGAGAGAGAGAGAGAGAAGAAAAAATATCTTTATTATGCCAGTATTCTAAAAACATATGAATGATAGAAATGTTGAAAGCTTTGGAACGTGTTAGTGACGTGGACCAGGAGAGAGAGAGAGAGAGAGAGAGAGAGAGAGAGAGAGAGAGAGAGAGAGAGCCGTCAAAACACCTAATGAATACAATTTCCTTCTTCTTTGTTGGGGGCTTATTAACACCTCACTAAATCTGGTTTCGGCGACGCGTTGATGACATTCAGCCCTCACTTCGATGCCCCCCCCCCCCCTTGCCTCCTCCCCCCGTGGGGGAGAGGAAGGGGAGGAGGAGGAATAGGTAGGAGAAAGGGGGACAGGGAGAAAATTAGGGGAGAAGGAGAGAGATGTAAATAATGCAGGGAGACGTATATGAGAGAGAGAGAGAGCGAGAGAGAAAGTTCTAATGATTACAATAAAGGAAACTTAAAACTTACACTTATGAAAATTTATGCAAATTGGCATTTGATAAAAACACATTGTTCATCTCTCTCTCTCTCTCTCTCTCTCTCTCTCTCTCTCTCTCTCTCTCTCTCTAGTTTTATACACCAAGTAGCATAATCACTTTATCACTTTGTGTATTATCTTCTGACCATTTCAACAATTTTATTATTATTATTATTATTATTATTATTATTATTATTATTATTATTATGTTTTCCTTATTCGTTGGGGCAGTTGCTTCAATATATTGTTCATCAAATGCAGTTCAAATGATAAAGTAAAATGTGCAACAGAGAGAGAGAGAGAGAGAGAGAGAGAGAGAGAGAGAGAGAGAGAGAGAGAGAGAAACAAAAATATTTTTTATCATGCCAGTATTCTGAAACATTTGAAATATAGAATTAATAAAAACTTGGGAACATGCCTGTGACGTGTTTGTGACAGACTAGGATAAAGAGAGAGAGAGAGAAATCATTTCAATTATGCCGGTATTCTAAACGTATGAATTTTATAGACAAAGGAAACTCGAAAACGTGTCCATGACATGGACGAAGATAAAGAGATCGAGAGAGAGAGAGAGAGAGAGAGAGAGAGAGAGAGAGAGAGAGAGAGAGAGTATGCGTGCACGCATTTCTCTGGTTTTAGTGTACAAGTTGGTCGCTTATCTTGGCTTCCACCCGACTGACTCCGCTCTGATCCGTCGGGCGCCCAGAATTTCGCTCACTTTCCCACGGAACATCGACGAATTCCAGTCGTTCTGGAGCCTCAAAGCAACTTTCAGCGACTGTAGCTTGTGGATGAGTCGCTAATCGACGTCCCCGAGTCGTCGAGCAGCGTCGAACGGCTCCAAATCGACGGTAGGAACGCGAAAAAAGGGGGAGTTTCGAGGCGTCCTGAGAATTCTGGAACGGACGAAGCCTTCCGTGACCCGATGTCAACATTCACCGCCACTTTTGTCCTCCGACAATCAATGGGCGAAACTGGTAATAGCGGCAAAAACGAGACACACACACACACACACACAAGTCCCCCTCCCATCCTCCCCTCCCCTTCTCCCCCCTATCCCCCCCCTTTCTCCCGCCCCGCCCCGCCCCACGGAGTTGAAAACCGCCCAAGATAGAAGTGTTTAACCGAGATTGGCCCTCGGGTTGGGAAGTATGTACATAAGACTTCAGTATTTACCTCAGTTTTCCCCACGTCAAGAATTTTGTTATACTTTCCCCGAGAACAACAAAATCGAGGTCATGTTTGGGTAATGTTGTCTCTCCTTTGCTCGTAGTCTAAAATCCTGAATTTCAGGCTTCTGGAAAAACAACAAGGGATATATTATTGTTTCTCTGAGGCTCCAACGTCGTCAGTGTACCAAGAACAATATAAAGTCATATTTGGGTAATGTTGTCGCCAAAATCCTGAATTTCAGGCATCTGGAAAAACAGCAATGATTAAATTGATGTATCTCTCAACCAAAACAAAAAAAAAGAGGTCATAATAGGGTAATGTTGTTTATCTCCTATACACTGTAGCCAAATTCCTGAATTTCATCCTTCTGGCAAAACAAGAAGGACTAAATTGATGTTTCTCTAAACCTTCAGTCGTCAGTGTGCCTAGAACAACAACAACAACAAAAAAGTCCGTATTAAGGTAATATTGTTACTCGCCTGTATCAGTCGCCAAAATCCTAAATTTCAGGTCTCTGGCAAAACAAGGACTAAATTGATGTTTCTCTCGACCTACAGAGTCGTCAGTGTACCCAGAACAACGACAAAAAAAATTCATATTAATGTAATGTAGTTTCTGGCCCCAACTTTGCTCGGTCGCCAAACTCCTGAATTCCAGACTTGTCAAAAATGAGAAGCACTTAAGTGATGATTCTCTCGAGGCTAATACTTACGAGTATTGCTTCTCTTCTCACGATCTGACGAAGGAAGAGTTGGAGGAGGAGGAGGAAGTATAGGTATAGGTAGAAGAACAGAAAGCGGCGGTTACGCCCTTAATGCGCCCTTTTGACGACGCGGGCGACGGGACTATAATCGATTGATATAACCTTTCGAGGCCATTTTTACGCCTCTGCAAGTCATCCGGAGTCCCGGAGATGAATGGGAGTGAGATAAACTCCGACGTGTTCTGTCCGTGACAGATTTAGACAGACGCCACGTCCCCCCCCCCCCCTCCCACATCCCCCCTGTCCCTCAGATGGTAGGGGAGGGGGTTAAGAAGGAGGGGGAGGGGTGGCCCCCATGGGTGTGGGATTAAAGGGAGGGGGAAATGGGGGGGGGAACTAACCCCACCCTTGGACGTCGCCCCAGAGCCGAAATACCAGTAGTCATTCCGCTGGTGTACCAATGCTGTCCTGGTCCCACCCTCTCCCGTACCGCCCTCACAGGGC
>NC_087217.1:43579817-43584817 GCF_015104395.2 Macrobrachium nipponense | reverse complement strand
TATTATATTATTTCAATAATGAGAGAGAGAGAGAAGGGGGGGTTCAAGTGATCTCCTAAGCTATCTGATAGGAATATTATATTATTTTAATAATGAGAGAGAGTGAGAGAGAGAGATAGAGAGACGTAATAAAATATATTCATATATTCTGCAATCAGAGCATATAGGAAATCACTTGGAGCTCTCTCTCTCTCTCTCTCTCTCTCTCTCTCTCTCTCTCTCTCTTCCGCGGCGATCTTAAGCAAACGGGCTTATTGTTAGAGGTTGGGAGGGGGCGGCTGGAGGGAGTTTTCCCAGCCTCACCCCTACCCCCACCCCCCACATACTCCCTTTCTATTAGAAGGCCATAATTCATGGCTATAATACGATTATGGATAACGTATTGAGGCCCAGTCTTCCATGAGTGTGATTCCGGCGATGTCGTGATAAGCCATGCTCTCTCTCTCTCTCTCTCTCTCTCTCTCTCTCTCTCTCTCTCTCTCTCTCAATTTTGTTCATCCTTTCGCTATCTCTCACTTGGATTCTTGAGACTAGCGTTATATCGAACACAAATTCTCTCTCTCTCTCTCTCTCTCTCTCTCTCTCTCTCTCTCTCTCTCTCTCTCCTGGCTGAATACGTGACGGAATTACCGAACGGATCAAAAGAAGAATGAACGGATTTGCGTATATGCCTAAGTTACCGTGAGTTGATAACGAGAGAGAGAGAGAGAGAGAGAGGGCGAGCTAGCTGAGGAAGTTGATAAGAGAGAGAGAGAGAGAGAGAGAGAGAGAGAGAGCGGCTTTCGCTTTTGCAATAACGCAGTCTCAAAATCCGAAAGAGAGAGAGAGTCCGCATTTGAGAAGAGAGAGAGAGAGAGAGAGAGAGAGAAGAGAGAGATAGGGGTCTCGGTAAAAGGCCCCCGCCAAAAACGGTTCCCGCCAATTGAGGTTTCCCGCGCAAATGACCCTCCCGAGCGCGCGCCAGGTCACGTGACTTATTCTATGGCGGATTTGCCACACCGAATGCACAATTCTGATTCCCCGTTTCGATAATTGAAATGTAATTGATATTATCGCCGGCCACCATCTCTCGCTCCTGCCCCGAGAGAGAGAGAGAGTGAGAATGAGTAAGAGTCTACTCCCTCTCCCTCTTTTTCTCCCTCGTCTATTTGTGACAGCTGCTGATGATATGCGCTGTTATCAGTCCTTTTAAATACGCGAGCAAGAGCGTGAAGTCGATGCGCGTCCGCGGGCGGGTGGGGAGTTGGGGGCGGCCGAGTATTATTACTATATTATTAAGAGCACGTGATTTGACGCTGGTGATCTCAGTCTTTCTCACGATTTCTCCCGTTTTCTTGAATAATTTCCCATGTTTTTTTTTTATATTTTCTCATCTATTTTTTATTACTCTCTTCTATTATAGTATTTTCTCTCTCATATTTTCTTTATTTTCTCACTTTTTCTTGAATAATTTCCAATGTTTTTTTTTAATATTTTCTCATATATTCTTCATTGTTCTCTTCTATATAATATTTTCCCGCATTCTCTCTATTATTTTCTAATATTTTCCTTAATATATTCCCACGTTTTTTTGAATTTTTATTTTTCGTGACTCATATTTTGCAGTTTTTTTTTTTAATATTTTCTCAGCAATTCTTTATTTCTTATGTGATTTTTTATCATAGATCTATATATTCTCATATTGCAGTTAATATTTTCTCATATTTAAAATTTTCTCGTATTTCTTTCCATGTTTTCTCATACTTGCTAGAATATTTATCTCACATGTAATGGTTAATATTTTCTTTAATATTTTCTCAAATTCTTTTTCATATTTTCCCAAATTTTCTTTCATATTTTCGCGTGTTTTCTTCAATATGTTTTCGCTGAACATTTTCACACTATTTGTTTAATATTTTCACATTTTTGTAAAACTTTTGTACTTAACATTTTCACGTATGTTCTTTAATATTTTCTCATACTTTCTCTATAAAATGTTTTTGTATCTCTTTTCATATTTTCTCATACTTGCTTGAATATTTATCTCCCATGTAATGGTTAATATTTTCTTGAATATTTTCTCAAATTGTCTGTGATATTTTTCCAAATTTTCTGTCATATTTTCGCATGTTTTCTTTAATATGTTTTCGTTGAACATTTTCAGTTTCTTTAATATTTGCACGTTTTCTTTAAATTTTTTTACTTAACATTTTCACATATTTTCTTTATTATTTTCTCATATTTTCTCTGTTTCCGCTGAACATTTTCATATATTTTCTATACTATTATCCCGTATTTTATTTAATATGTTTTTACTTAACATTTTCACATATTTTCTCCCTGCAGTATCATCCAGCTAAAGGGGAAAGGATAGAGAGGGAGAGAGAGAGAGAGAGAGAGAGAGAGAGAGAGAGTGGGGGGGGGGGGGGGGGGGGGATGGAGAACGTCTTGGCCCCGGTGATTGTGGCTTGTTCCAGGACAAATGGCTGGACCTGTTCTGGAAATGAGGAAACAAGCTCGTCATTTAGGGGCGCGGTGTGTGTACTGATGACGCATTCTCTCTCTCTCTCTCTCTCTCTCTCTCTCTCTCTTCTCTCTCAGTGCTGGAATTATGAGGAATTGTTTTACCAACGTCTTGGGATGCGGCCTCTCTCTCTCTCTCTCTCTCTCTCTCTCTCTTCTCTCTCTCTCTCTCTCTCCGTACTGGAATTATGAGGAATTGTTTTTCCAGCATCTCAAGATGCAGCCTTGCAGCAGCGGCAGTGAGTGGAACAGCAGGTGGAACAGTGGAAGGGGATGGAACAGCAGTACATACTATGTATATATGACTGTATATTGTTTGTGTGTGTGTGTGTGTGTGTATATATATATATATATATATATATATATATATATATATATATATATTTATGTATGTATATATATATATATATATATATATATCTATATATATATATGGTGAGAGAGAGAGAGAGAGAGAGAGAGAGAGACGTTAACTAACTATTCCTGTTACGCCAGAAACCTCCTATGACATATGAAGGCCATTTTTTAAAATTTTGATGTCATTTACCGCTGTTCTTTTTGTCTGCTTCCCCCTTCCCGTTCTAACAGTCTATTATAATAAACTCCAAGTATTACGCTGGAATTTCACCAATTCTGAACCACGAGGGAGGAATTAAGAGCAATAATACGCCTTGTCTCTTCGCACATAAATCTTACCCTTGTTTATGTATGTATGTATGTGTATGTTGTTATATATATATTATATATATAATTATATATATATATATAATATTATATATAGATATATACATACATATATAGATATATACATATATATATATAATATATATATATATATATATATATATATACATATATATATATATATATATATATATATATATATATATATATATATATATATATTGTTTTCCAATCAAAGAAGAAACAAGTCAGCCTGACAAGACTACAAAATACTCTCAAAAGAATAGGGAATATTCTTACGAATACTGAATACTTTCAAGAATACACGATACTCTTGTGAACACAAAATACTCTCAGAGATGCGGAATGATGTTAAGAGTACAGGTGACTCTTAAGGCCACGCAATATTCTTTAGAATACACAATACTCTAGAAGTAAGAGTACTCCTGCGAATACAGAAGTCTCAAAACTACAGAATAGTCTTAAGAATACTATGTAGACCTCTGAAGACTACAGGATACTTCTAATTACATGGGCTATTCTTAAGAATACAGACGTCTGCGAATACAGACTACACTTAAGAATACATTCGAGAACAATACAGATTTCTCCTATGAATAAAGAACACTCTCGAGAACACAAGATACTCTGGAGAATACAGAATACTCCTAAGAATAACGAAAACACTCAAGAAACGTAACACAATTCAGTCTCTCACTTCCGGAAGTATCAACACGATTGCGTGAATCGAATGTTACAGATATTTCGCTTCTAAAAGACTCCGGGACACTTTCCTTCCACAGGTTATCGCTCCCTGGCTAGTCCTACCTAGCCCTCCTTCCTTCTTAGGCGCCCTTTATTATGGCAGTGGTGCGAGGGCCTCCCTTGCCCCCCCTTTCTCCCTTCCCCTCCTCCCTTTAACCACTCAGAAAAGGAACTTCTCTAACGTTTTAAGTTTAAGGGACGAAACCGCACGCTGGGGAGTCACAGGCACACTCCGAACGTTTTTACTTAGGTCAAGCCGACGCCTTTTATGAGATCTCCAGATTTCGACAAGGGGTCCTGGTGGTCTTTGAGGGTCCGGGGAGGTCGTTCCCAGGTCAGGAGAGGGTGGTTCCTCTACCACCCCTCCTACCACCCCCCCTCCTCCTCCTTTCCCTTTTTCCTCTGACAGGTGAGATGGCTCCCTGAAGTGCCCTTCGCGTTTTTGGAAAAGGTTCTAGCTAAAGGTTCCCTTCGGAGCAAGGCTGGACAAACTTGAATTCAGGAATCTGGTGTTAGGCGTTTTTCTCGAATTTATTATTTTTTTTTATTTTGGCAGATTTTGATTTTTCCAGTCTCATTGTAATGTTTTACTTTGCAAAGAGCCTAAATAATTGTTTAGTAAAATGTCACATATATTTCTCGATTTTTATTTTTTTTTACAGATTTTGATTTTTACAAAGTCGTATATCAAATTCTTAACATCCTTATGAACGTTTTACTTTGTAAAGAAATTAGAGAATTATTTCGTAAAATGCCAGATATTTTTCTCGATTTTTTTTTAACTTTGACAGATTTTGATTTTTCCAAAGTCTTATATGTAATTCTTAACATTCTTATGAACATTTTGCAAAGAGACCAAAGAATTACTCAGTAAAATGTCAGATATTGTTCTCAGTTTTTTTACTTGACAGATTTTGATGTTTTCTGAGCCTTGTAATTAATTTTATTTGGTCACAATATCCTCAAAATTCTTATGAACATTTTATTTTCCAAATAAACTATATAATTATTCAATGAAATGTCAGACACTTACAAAAAGGGCTACAACA